>NC_030828.1:8697048-9007048 GCF_001704415.2 Capra hircus
GATGGTGATTGCAGCCATGAAATTAAAAGTCGCTTACGCCTTGGAAGAAAAGTTATGACCAACCTAGATAGCATATTCAAAAGCAGAGATATTACTTTGCTGACTCAGGTCCGTCTAGTCAAGGCTATGGTTTTCCCTGTGGTCATGTATGGATGTGAGAGCTGGACTGTGAAGAAGGCTGAGCACCAAAGAATTGATGCTTTTGAACTGTGGTGTTGGAGAAGACTCTTGAGAGTCCCCTGGACTGCAAGGAGATCCAGCCAGTCCATTCTGAAGGAGATCAGCCCTGAGTATTCCTTGGAAGGAATGATGGTAAAGCTGAAACTCCAGTACTCTGGCCACCTCATGCGAAGAGTTGACTCATTGGAAAATACTCTGATGCTTGGAGGGACTGGGGGCACAAGGAGAAGGGGACGACAGAGGATGAGATGGCTGATGGCATCACTGACTCGATGGACGTGAGTCTGAGTGAACTCCGAGAGTTGGTGATGGACAGGGAGGCCTGGCGTGCTGTGATTCATGGGGTCGCAAAGAGTCGGACACGACTGAGAGGCTGAACTGACTGACACTTAGCACACAAGCATTAGCTGTTCTCATCCTATGTCCTGGGTAAACGCATTTGCCGCATGCCATTTCCCAGGTTACATCTTTCCCAAGAATCCCTGAATTAAAACAAGCAGCTCATTTTCCCCAAAGTTGAGAGTATCCAGCGGCAGTGGACCACCCATCACATCTCCTTCAAGGTCTTCTCACCAGGAGCATGCATCCCATTACTCTTTCTTTCTTTTCACTCTCACATTTCAACATTATTATAATTTGAGTGTACAGTGGGACCCTGACTCACAGATTTTCTTTTTTTTAATATTAATTTATTTATTTTAATTGGAGTTTAATTACTTTACAATATTGTATTGGTTTTGCCATACATCAACATGAATCCACCACGGGTGTACACGTGTTCCCCATCCTGAACCCCCCTCCCTCCTCCCTCCCTGTACCATCCCTCTGGGTCATCTCAGTGCACCAGCCCCGAGTATCCAGTTTCATGCATTGAACCTGGACTGGCGATTCATTTCATATATGATATTATACATGTTTCAATGCCATTCTCCCTAATCATCCCACCCTCGCCCTCTCCCACAGAGTCCAAAAGACTGTTCTATACATCTGTGTCTCTTTTGCTGTCTCACATACAGGGTTATCATTACCATCTTTCTAAATTCCATATATTTGCATTAGTATACTGTATTGGTGTTTTTCTTTCTAGTCACAGTCAGTAACTGTCAGAAATGCAAAAACACACCTGTCACAAGGGTAAATATTAATATTTGGATCTGCTTTAAATGCATAAGGAGAAAAAAAAAAGGACCTCACAGTTTGCAAAACTACCTCATTCACAGTGGAGTCAGCACTTCTGTTTTTTCACTTGAGCCATTGTATTTTCACAGCATAAAAACGATATAGATGATCAATACACCATCAATTAAAAGCAGCAAATAAATACTACCACATTAAACACCCCTTTATCATTAAATGTTTCCTTTTGTTGAAATTAAATATTCATATTAAAAATATAAAATAACGAAAAAGCCTGACTTTGGACATCCCTGGTGGCTTAGTGGTTAAGAATCTGCCTGCCAACGCAGGGGACACAGGTTCAATACCTGGTAAGGGAGGATTCCACATGTTGCCACAGAGCAACTAAGCCCATGCACCACAACTATCGAGCCCCTTGCTCAACTGCAGCCTATGAGCTGCAGCTACTAAGCCCTGTATCACAATTGCGGAAGCTCTCATGCCCTAGAGTCCATGCTCGCAGCAAGAAAAGCCGCTGCACTGAGAAGCCCTCACACTGCAGGGAAGGGTACCCCGCACACCACAACTGGAGGAACCTGCGTGCAAAGACCCAAAGCAGTGAAAAAACATTAAAACCATTTGTAAAGAAGCCTATCTTAGAATTGTATTTTTTAAATACACAGGCAGAAAATTAAGTAAAAGAGGCATTCTCAAGTTAGCAAAGTTCTAACTCAAAGTTTCCCTATAATGACTTGGCCTAAAGACTCACCATATTTTTCAGACGTTACTTTTCAGAGTTGAAATAATTTCATAATATCTTGATTTTTTAAAAAATTTATTTGAAATTGAGCTTTGTATCTTTGGCAGTTGTTGGCAGGAATATTGGAATCCAGACACAACACAGGATCATGCCATCTAAGAACTTAATTTTCTCCTGCTATAATCAATTAAGTTTGCATTTTTAGGTCAAGATAAGTCAGTGGAAATAATTATTTTTTCCACAGATATTCATCAAAATATAGACTATCAAAACAAACTGTATAATACTGAGGATATGAAAAATAGTATTTTCTGAAATTGCAAATATAATTTGAAATAAAACCCCCAATTTTCAAGTTTTTAATTCATCCTTGTAAGTCAAGTAGATATGAAAGAGGCTCACTGGTTGACTAGAATTCACTGTAGCACAACTCATTACCCTAAAGATTTGGATAGGTCACAGTTCAAAGGATGTCCTGCAAAATTCCTTAAACAAAGATGTTCCATAAAATTTTCACATAATTTGCTTAAAACTGGAGATGCCTCTGCTCCCTTATATCAATGGTAAAATAATATTCTATTTAATTTTTTTCTTTGTATATTAAGAAATAGGTTTATCTTGTATCACCATTGAATAATCAAGGTGCCTTCTAATGATACTCTCTGAGGTCAAATTTTCAAGGACAAATTATAGGATGCTGAAGGATCCACAACCGGCAAAAGTCCATCTAGTCAAGGCTATGGTGTTTCCAGTAGTCACGTATGGATATGAGAGTTGGACCATAAAGAAAGCTGAGAGCTCAAGAACTGATGCTTTTGACCTGTGGTGTTGGAGAAGACTCTTGAGAGTCCCTTGGACTGCAAGGAGATCAAACCAGTCCATCCTAAAGAAAATCAGTCCTGAATATGCTGAAGCTGAAAGTCCAATATTTGGCCACCTGATTCAAAAAACTGACTCATTGGAAAAAACCCTGATGCTGGGAAAGATTGAAGGTGGGAGGAGAAGGGGATGACAGAGGATGAGATGATTGGATGGCATCACCAACTCAATGGACATGAGTTTGAGCTAGCTCCAGGAGTTGGTGATGGACAGGGCGGCCTGGCGTGCTGCAGTCCATGGGGTCGCAAAGAGTAGGACATGCTGAGCGACTGAACTGAACTGAACTGAACTGAAATGAAGGATCTACAAGCCTATTGTGAATCACGCTGGCCTTGTCAAAGGACACCAGGCAGTACTTGGGACCATATTTGTAGCAAAAGGAAAAATAGCCTGATAAAACAATTGCATATATTTTTTTTACATATTTTTGAAAATCAAAATATTTTAGTTGCTTAACTGGCAATAGCATACCTGCCCAATTTCCTCTTATAACCAACCTCCCAACTCAATGTTTAAGCTCAATGCTCATCTTGACACCATTGTTTTTGTTAAATCTCTGAGTCATGTCCAACACTTTGCGACCCCATGGACTGCATCCTGCCAAGCTCCTCTGTCCATGGGATTTCGAAGGCAAGAATATTGGAGTATGTTGCTATTTCTTTCTCCATCTCTTGACATTACCATGTCCTATAAGCCATTACTCTTTCTATATATATATATATATATTTTTTTTTTTTTTTGCCATGACTGCTTACATCCAAGGATTACTTACAAATTCAAACTGAAGTTAGATAAACTAGACTGAGAAACTGGTTACACTGGTCTTTGAAATGTATACTGTTAGATGTATCCGTATTCATTGTCCAGAGGCCTGCTGATTGAGCTTGGTAAGTGAAGGAAAGCTGGCATGGCATGGTGAAAAGAAGCAGACTTTGTAGTGAGATTTACTTAGATTTAAACTTTCCTCCATCACTTGCTATGTGGTTGAGTTTAGGCCAGTTATATGGCCTCTCTGACATTCAGTTTCCTCATTGTTAAAACAGAGATGATCATTCTTAGAAATGACTGATTTATGCCTATCCTGGAGTGTCTGCTCAATAATTTATAGCTGTTGAAGTTTTACAGAAATATAGGAAATGGGGAGTGTTAGTTACATTCTACTGTCTTCCATTAAGTCACAACTAGATTTTTTTTTCCTTCATTTTTAGGGCCCACTCTTTAAGGAAAGGGGCTTTGATGGATGAGTAAATGCACAAGAAGAGAGTAGGAAATCTGAATCTATGCATTGTGAACAGCAGCTTGGAGAAGAGAAAACATCACAGAGATAGGTAGTTTTGTAAAATAGTTGCAGATCCATAATGTATGAGAAATTTAGAACTATCTGTGTGATCCCAGAGAGCAAGACTGGATAGGAGAAATACTTAGGCTCAACATAAGAGAGAAGTGAAATTCCAGCCACTGAACTAGGTGTGCTATGAGATACATCTGTTCTAATACAAGCTGGCTAAGTATCTGGTCAGGGCGTTATCATCTCTATAGTGTGACTCGAATGGACTTCTGAGGTGGCGCAGTGGTAAAGAGTCTGCCTGCCAATGCAGAAGACACAGGTTCAATCCCTGGGTTTGGGAGATTCTCTGGAGTAGAAAATTGCAACCCACGCCAGTATTCTTCCCTGGAAAATTCCATGGACAGAGGAGCCAGTGGGCTGCAATCCACAGGGTTGTAAAGAGTCACGTGTCTGAGCAACTGAGCATGCATGCATGTGGCTGGAATAATAGTAAAGTGGGTTAAATTATTTGATAGCTAAGGAGCTGTCTTACCCTAAGAATCTATTTTAATGCATAAAGCATTACATAACTTAAAATGATGACTGTGTTTTCACACCAAGAAATAGAGTTCTACCAAGTATAATGAGATAATAACCACAAGACCATTATCATATCCTCATTCTCTAGTTTCCCCAAGGTCCTTTTGCCACTTAGTACTCTCTCTTCCATCCCCAAGCCAGTTTATACTCACACAATCTGGTTCCAATCTGCTTTTTCAGCATCATATTTTGCTTCCTGCTCATCCTGGGTGTAACCACATCAGGCCACCTCTTCATATATAAATGGGCCATGTCTCTCTGTTCTCCATACCTCTGTCCATCCTGTGTCTCCAAGTTTCCTCTCCTCCTTACAATCTCTCTTCTCCTCATACCCTGGCAGTGATTTTAGGAACATGACTCTTTATTTAGAAATACCAAGAGGCCCTTAAGGCCAGGGTCATGTCTCATGTCTGCCAATATCTCAAAAGACTGTATGTGAAGTCTTTTGATAATTACACAATGTTGATTTATCCCATGCATTTTTATTCAAAATAAAGAAAAACTGAAAAAAATCTTTCTTCTTTGTAGGGATTTCCAGTCATTGTCAGTTGGGCTACTATACAACTAGATATTGTTATAGCAAAGTTTAAAGACACAAAAGAGATAAAAGATGCACGCCTATTTTTTTAAATAAACTATAGACAATATAAAGACATTTCAGGCAGCGGATTTACTGTAGATGATAATTTCCAACATTTCCCAGAAAACTGTGACCACAGGCCACTCTGATTGATGGGGTCAGGCTCTGACAGAGAATCTGATTGGAGCTCCTCCTGGCTTTGACAAGGATGCCTGCACTCTTCCAAATTAGACGAGGCCTCTGCTCCCTGTTGGACACAGTCAAAGCCCACCCTGCCTGTTTAAAGAGACAGTGATTTTAGTTAAGATCCAGGACACAGACTTTGAGGATATGAACAAATCACTTTTCCCAACATCCTTCCCCCTTCATCTCTGCATTAGGAAACAAAGGTTTGGGGAAAGTTGAATATACTCAGTGTAGTCCTTGCTTTCTGACAGTCTACTCATTGACGATGACGACATGAATATCTGGCAAGCTATACCAATTGTTTCCAAGTTATTCCATTCCTAAATTGCCTTTCTCAGTGAATTGAAGGCAAAATTTCCTTGAAAGTCATAGCTGCAATTTACAAATACTTCCTGAAACCATCAAATCAACCAGCTGATCTTAACTTCATGGGGTGATTTAAACTGCAAGCTTGATCCTGCCCTGACCTCCACCTCCTCCGGGGGGATGTAGGATCCTGCCTGTTGCATGCTGTTCACTGAGATGCCGTCTTCCTTTCTCCTCCCAGAATCGTTTCTTCTCAGCATCTGAAACCAATCATATTTGGTTGCTGCCCCGATTTTGGTAACTCCTTCCTCTTGGGTTCCAATCCCCGATGCTAGCCAAATTTCTCTTATGGACGGTCTCTACTGGAAATGCTCACCTGCCTTTGGGAGTTGATACTAATCAGTGTTGTCTTTTGACAAAGCACGGGTTCCTTTTTGCCAGGGCTCCACTGCACCAAAGTACACCGATGATTCTAAGGTCGTGCCATCTTTCTCTTCACCCAATCCTTGTAATGTAATTTTGGGCGATCGTAAGGGAGTTGAGTGAAGGCACTGATGATTTAATCAATAGCATGTTAATGAAAATACTGGCCGTGACTCTACCATATAATAGATACTATACTAAGCACCGAGAAGACAGTGAGACACTCAGCTCTATGGAGTGCCCCTAGAATAAGATAAAGCTGTGTTTCCCCTTGTATTTACTTAAGTGTTAATATGCCCTTAGTGAAAGAAGTTGTCATTCAGTCGTGTTCAACTCTGCAACCCCATGGTCTATATGTAGCCCGCCAGGCTCCTCTGTCCATGGAATTCTCCAGGCCAGAATACTGGAGTGGGTTGCCATTCCCTTCTCCAACCCTGGATCTTACCAACCCAGGGATCAAACCCAGGTCTCCAGCACTGTAGGTTGATCCTTTACCATCTAAGCCACACAGGGAAACCTGGTGAAGATAGTATCATTGCTTAGATTTCTTCTTTTCTTTAGGCAAAAAAAAAAAAAAAACAACTTAAGGACTGCTCATTGGTGTCATTATCTCCACCTGGATATGCCTTGTATCCCTGCTCCACTGCTCTGGTTCAAGACAATTAATCCTAATATCCAGCCCTCCTGTGGTAATTTCTCATCTTGGCAGGTCTCTTTCTGTAATGACTAAAGGGGAGTGGCCGAGTTCCCAAAGCTTGCACTGAGCCAGATGCATGCTTCCTTCCAGACGTGAACAGCCTGGCTTTCTTCTGTCTCCTTCTTGTCCTTCCTTCCTTCCTTCCTTCCTATCACTTGGTCCATAAGTAATTTCCTGAAGCTGTTGGTAAGAAAACTTGAAAGGGACCTGACTCAGTGGTAAAGAACCCGCTTGCCAATGCAGAAGAGACGCAGATGTGATCCCTGGGTCGGGAAGGTCCCCTGGAGGAGGGCATGGCAAGCCCCTCCAGTATTCTTGCCTGGAGAATCCCATGGACTGGGGAGTCAAGGCGTGAAGTCTAGGGGTGTCTCAAAGAGTCTGACACTCTGGCCATGGACACGGGAGTCAAGGGGTGAAGTCCAGGGGTGTCTCAAAGAGTCGGACACAACAGCACAGAGACACACAGACACCTAAAGTCATGAGTCTTGCCTTCTTCCTGTCCTCTCTGCCTCCATTCTTCCTGCTTGCCTGCCTGTCTTCCTTCCTTCCTTCCTTCCTTGCTCCCTCATTTCCTCCCTCAGTTCCCTGGAAACAGTTTGACTTCAAAAACCGAAATGAAAACAAAGCTAATGAGTCACGCAGAAGCCTCCTCCAGGTTTTGCACAGTGAAGAGCTTTGGCTGCAGCCCCCCTCTAACCAAGTGTAATTAGGTGCCTGACAAATGGCAGGTAGCAGCGGAGATGGAAATCATCTCTATTATCATACTTTCCTTGCTCAGAGAAAGAGCTTCAATGTCCTAATTTTTTAACCCAATTCCAATTTCATGTTTATGAAAAGCTAGCCTCTGTCACTCCCCAGCAATCTGCTTATTGAGCATACTTTTCCGCAAGCATAATTATATCCCATCCCTTGATATGGCATCCTTTTATTTCATTTTCCTCTCCATCTCCTGCTGCGGTGACTGCCATCACAACACTTCCTGCTCTGACCAAGAGAATAGGTCATTGATTTTTTTTTTTTCCTAAAGCCAGTACCACTCTGTGAATTGGTCTTGATCCCCAGAGACAGTGAGTGTAAGAGAGAGAAATGGGGAGAGCATGATAACACAGCCATAGGACCCTGGGTCAAAGGTCCCCATCCTTTCCAACAGAGCCACATTGTTTCCTCCCTCCCCTGAAGCCATCTCCTCTAATGACAGATGCTGCTGTGTGAGTGCTTATGCTAGAAATTGGATGCCATTTATGTGTGGGCATATGATTATCATATGTACACATGAGCTTTAGCCAAGATCTGCATTTGGAAAGCAGTAAGCAACAAGGACAATATCCATTAGTCTATAATTTTGGATTGTTTTTTTCACCAGCTTAGACAGACTGTGCATCTTTTATTCACATTGGAGACAGCGTGGACAGATTGAATATTTACCAATAACTTTGCAAACCAATACTCTGTGAAGCTATATGGCATTCCTAATCTGAAGATAACAATTAGAACAGGCTGCTGAGTGTCTGGTAGGCATAGTACTCACTGCCTCTCTGCTCTGTCCCCATGATTCTTAGAACTGTACAAGCTTAGAAACAATCAGTTAATTAATTATTGAGTGAGCTCCTATTCCATGTCAAGCTCTCACCTAGGCACACGAATATAGTGATAAGGAAAGCAGAGAGCACTGTGTTTCCAGTAAAGGAAGAGGGGATGCAAAAAGATGACTTCACGTCACAATTTTAATCTAATTGTATGTGAGCTTGGTTTGGTCGATATCTTCAAATAATCACTGTGGTTTGATTTGAATGTGGAGAACATACTCTGAGTATACTTTGGATTTGGTTATCTATCTCTCTGACTATACTTTGGGCATATGCATCTATATACTCTTTTCTTATTTGCAGAAACATTGGAAACTAGTTATTTCTATGATAGAAAGTGGTGGATGCAAAGGGGAACATCGCCAGACGTTTTGTGTAGAAAACATTAGATTTGTGCCCTCCCTTGTTTTGTCTCTGTGTGTCTTTCCTTTGTTTTGTTTATTTGGTTTCACTTTTTATCCCCATAAAAATCAGCATCAATCTTCAAGATACTTTTTCTTAAGAATAAACTACATATTCCCCCATGCATAGGTTTATTTTTAATTAGAAAAATGACATCCGTTCCTCCATGTCTAGAAACGTATTGTTTGTGAGTTGTCTAAGTCTTCAATACATCAAAGATGCTCTGCACAAAGAAGTATGACTGTCATAATTACTCTGACATTATAAACACAAATTATTTCATGTTTATATAACATCCTTTCCGTCCTCTTCAAATTTCCTCATATTTTCTCAAATTTGTCAAACTAAATTTACATTATTTTCCAGTTTACCTTGAAAAATAGATGACTTTTTCTTCTATATGATTTTTATGACAAAAAACTTCATTTATACTATTTTTACTACTAAACATTTTTTAATATAAGTTTTCAAATGGAAGAATTAATTGCATACTTTTATTTGGCTGTCAATTTGTTTGCACATGTCAATTCAATTCTTATATCTTAAGCTGAAAATCTTAAGTGCTGAGAATCAAACTATGGATTTGGAAATTGCTTTCTTAATAGGTTACTTAATAGAATATTACAATGGTTATATATGGCGGTGGTGGCTCACTTGCTAAGTCATGTCCAATTCTTGTGGCCCCATGGACTGTAGCCATGCCAGTCTCCATGGGATTTCCCAGACGAGAATACTAGAGTGGGTTGCCATTTCCTTCTCCAGGGTATGTTCCCAACCCAGGGGTTGAAACTGGGTCTGCTGTATTATAGGAGGTCTCCTGCATTGCAAGCAGATTCTTTACCACTGAGGCACCAGGGAAGGTCACGTGTATGTGTGTATTCATAGGTACACATGATTCAAGATGATATGCTAAAAATGTGATAACGCAAGTCAGAATTAAATAGATGAAAAACTGTACCGTTATAATTCATAAATTACCAAAACTTGGAAGCAACAAAGATATCTTTCAGTTGGTGATGCCTAAATAATCTACGTTACATCCATTTGATGGGATATTATTTAGCACTGAGGAGAAATGAGTTATCCAGCCATGAGAAGACATGGAGAATGTTAAAGGTATTTTACTAAGTGCAAGATAACAGACTGAAAAAGACTACACACTGAATGATTCCAACTACATGAAATTCTGGAAAAGGCAAAACTATGGAGACGGTAGAGATTAGTGGTTGCTGGCGGCTATAGGGGAGGTAAGGAGGAATGAACACGTTTAGTACAGGGTGTATTTAGGGCAGAGAAAATATTCTACGTGAAACTGTAATAGTGACTACATGTCATTATACATTTGTGAAAACCCAAAGAACTATATACAAGACAGAGTGAACCCTAAAACAAACTTTGATAAACACAATAATGTTTAAGCATCCCTGCATCAGTTGCAACAAATGTACCACTCTAAGGGCTTCCCTCGGAGAAGACTATTGCATGGAAAAGCCCATGGACGGAGGAGCCTGGTGGGCTGCAGTCCATGAGGTCGCTAAGAGTCGGACACGACTGAGGGACTTCACTTTCACTTTTCACTTTCATGCATTGGAGAAGAAAATGGCAAGCCACTCCAGTGTTCTTGCCTGGAGAATCCCAGGGACGGGGGAGCCTGGTGGGCTGCTGTCTATGGGGTCGCACAGAGTCAGACACGACTGAAGCGACTTAGGAGCAGCAGCAGCAGCAAAGGCTTCCCTGGTGCTCAGCTGGTCAAGAATCTGCCTGCAATGCAGGAGACCTAGGTTCGATCTCTGGGTTGGGAAGATCCCCTGGAGAAGGGAAAGGCTACCCACTCCAGTATTCTAGCCTGGAGAATTCCATAGACTGTATTGTCCATGGGGTCAAAGAGTCAGACATGCCTGAGTGACTTTCACTCACTCACAAGGCATGAAATAGTAACAGGGGAAACTATGTGTTGATGGGGAGGGAGTGTATAAGAAGTCTCTGTACTTTCTTCTCAGTCTTTCTATAAACATGTAGCTTTTAAACATAAAGTCTATAGATAAAATGAAAAGCAATTGATGACATCCGGTAGAAAAAAGCATCACAGTATTGTACTTACTGCTTATATAAATTTAGAAAATTTATAAATTGAGGATAAGAATCAACTGATAGAGTTGCTATGATGATAGAATGACATTATCAATGTCAAATCCTTAATGAGATAGGTCATGAGCCACAGTACAATCTCAGTAAATACTAATTATTTTTATCCTTGAAATTCATAACTATTCAAATAGCATCAAAAACAGATTCCACCAAAAACAAGTATTCCTAGTAGGTTCACAATACCTTTTGAACTGTCCAGCATTTGGCATTCTACTGATCTGTCAAATAACCACAGTACATGTACCCTCCTCAAAAAAAAAAGGGAATAGAAGACGAAATTTTTTCTTTGACTTCATTTCAGAAAATACATTCTTGTCACAAGCTGACTGGACAAAGTCCTGCTATCTGTCAGCAGCACTGCTTGGGGGAAAAAAAAAAGAAAAGAAAAGAAAGTCTAATGTTCTTTTTTTATGTCACAGACTCTATAGGTACCTTAATAAGATGTTAATTCCAGTCCCAGCATCTCAGCTAATGTCATTCTCTGTTGAGACGTTCAGAAGCAGTAAGAAGCAAGACATAGCCCACTAGAATCTAGTGCTCAACACAGGTAAAACTGAGCTATTCAAGAGCTGTACGGAATCTTTCCGCTGAATGTAAGTTTGAAGGGCAGTGTTGAGTTAAATGATTCTGTTACACAAAAAGAATGCCCCATTTCATTTGGATCAAATTTTTGCTTTTGTTTCTTTTCAAACTGCACCAGAAACAACAGAGGCTGTCCAGGCAGGTGCTGAAGACCACTTCTTCCCCGTCCACTCTTGACCCACCTTGGCTTACCTGTTTCCTTCTTCTCTATCTCCAACATCAACTCTTTCTTGCTGATATTTCCCAGTCAGCTCTTTATTTCAATGACCTTTTTGACATCTGCTGGGGTATAAAACTTGGTGTCCAACTCAAATGTCAGGCATACTCAGCTTATTTCAGCACACTCCGCTGTCTCTGTGTCTAGCTCATGAAAAGAATTTTGCTTTCTCACTTCCTATTAAAAATGGTCCTGAGAGATGTCACCGCCAGATCTCTTGCCTAAGAGAGAGATTTTTTTCCTTCCCTTTTTAAATAAGTTTTACTTTATTTATTTTTCACATGCTTAGATATAAACTCAGTGGTCTAAGACACATGATGAGAAAAATTCTCAAGTCTTCCAACTTTTGGTGCTTATGCTCTGGACAGAGATGCAAGCTTTTAGCTCCTGGTACGTCCACTTGTTGTCGTGGCTGTTGTTTAGTTACTAAGTCATGTCTGACTCTTTTGTAGCCCCATGGACTGTAGCCTGCTGGGCTCCTCTGTCTATGGGATTTCCCAGGTAAGAACACTGGCGTGGGTTGCCATTTCCTTCTCCAGGGGATCTTCCTGACCCAGGGATCAAACCCATGTCTCTTGCATAGGCAGGTGGATTCTTAACTGCTGAAACAGGGAAGCCCAGTATGTCCAGTTATGGCCAGCCAGTTATATAACTGTTTTAAGAGCAATTTTGACAAATTACCACCAGGGTTCTTAAGGGAATCTTGCACAATAACAGGGTTTCCAGAATGTATTTTATTGTTTATCTGTCCAGTGGATTATTCTACTATTCCACTTAACAATCTGTGGCTGTATCTAAGAAAGCTGAATAGTAATACTCTCTTCTTGCCTCGCTGGACCATCTGTAGATCATGAATACAACAGACTTCCCCTCCCTTTCCTATATGTCTTTTTCTTAACCTAAGTGTGGATATTTAAGGACCCCTCCTTCCCTTTTTAATTCAATTTCTTTTGGCCCTTGTCTCACCCTAGCTAATGCTTTAGGAATGATTCATGCCCGTTTTGACAGTTTGACAGATTATTTTTTTTAGTGTGTGTTAATTTTTTTTTTTTTTTTTTTTTTTTTTTTTTGCTGTCTACTGAAAATTTCTGATACTGGGTAACATCAAGTATGAACAATAAACAGAACTGGTTGAAAATGAGAGAACTGTTATCAGAGAATGTTAAAAATGATCTCTTGCTTTGAACAAAATGAGCCCTTTTGGGGGAGAACTTCACAAATACAGTCCACAGACCTAGAAAAAAGGCAACGTATCCTCGATTATAAGCATTTCTTTCCACTGAGACTTTGAGACCAGTACTATTAACATTTCAAAAATTTAACCAGGATTGAATTTGCAAGGAGGAAATTTCAAGAGAATCAATTCCGTAGTGTCCCACATATTGCCACATACCACACTTGAAATGAGTTACTGTGATCTCATTATGTCTCTTCCTGAAAACCCTCTAACGGTTCTGGTTAAGACAGTTAGGTTTAAAGGACTGAAAAACCAAGACTTTTGTATCCTCATCAACTCTGTCCCCAGCTGACCAGATGAAAAAGTTACACTTTGGCCATTCTGGGTTGTGAAGATCTTTTTTGTACAGTTCTTTTTTGTATTCTGGCCACCTCTTCTTAATATCTCCTGCTTCTGTTATGTCCATGCCATTTCTGTCCTTTATTGAGCCCATCTTTGCACAAAATGTTCCCTTGGTATCTCTAATTTTCTTGAAGAGATCTCTAGTTTTTCCCATTCTATTGTTTTCCTCTATTTCTTTGCATTGATCACTGAGGAAGGCTTTCTTATCTCTCCTTGCTATTCTTTGGAATGCTGCATTCAGATGGGTATATCTTTCCTTTTCTCATTTGCTTTTCACTTCTCTTCTTTTCACAGCTATTTGTAAGGCTTCCTCAGACAACCATTTTGCTTTTTTGCATTTCTTTTCCATGGAGATGATCTTGATCCCTGTCTCCTGTACAATGTCACGAACTTCCGTCCATAGTTCATCAGGCACTCTGTCCATCAGATCTAGTCCCTTAAATCTATTTCTTACTTCCACTGTATAATCATAAGGGATTTGATTTAGGCCATACCTGAATGGTCTAGTGGTTTTCCCTACTGTCTTCAATTTAAGTCTGAATTTGACAATAAGGAGTTCATGGTCTAAGTCACAGTTAGCTCCCTGTCTTGTGTTTGCTGACTGTATAGAGTTTCTCCATCTTTGGCTGCAAAGAATATAATCAATCTGATTTCGGTGTTGACCGTCTGTTGATGTCCATGTGTAGAGTCTTCTCTTGTGTTGTTGGAAGAGGGTGTTTGCTATGACCAGTGTGTTCTCTCGGCAGAACTCTGTTAGTCTTTGCCCTGCTTCATTCTGTACACCAAGGCCAAATTTGCCTGTTACTCCAGGTGTTTCTTGATTTCCTACTTCTGCATTCCAGTCACTAAAATGAAAAGGACATCTTTTGGTGGTATTAGTTTTGGAAAGTCTTGTAAGTCTTCATAGAACCATTCAACATCAGCTTCTTCAGTGTTACTGGTCGGGGCATAGACTTGGATTATCGTGATATTGAATGGCTTGCCTTGGAAACAAACAGAGATTATTCTGTGGTTTTAAGATTGCATCCAAGTACTTCAAGTCAAATGAGCCTTAGGAAGCATCACTATGAACAAAGCTAGTTGAGGTGATGGAATTCCAGTTGAGCTATTTCAAATCCTAAAAGATGATGCTGTGAAAGTGCTGCACTCAATATGTCAGCAAATTTGGAAAACTCAGCAATGACCACAGGACTGGAAAAGGCCAGCTTTCATTCCAGTCCCTAAGAAAGGCAATGTAAAAGAATGCTCAAACTACTGCACAGTTGCACTCATCTCACACATTAGTAAAGTAATGCTCAAAATTCTCCAAGCCAGGCTTCAGCAATATGTGAACCGTGAAATTCCAATTGTTCAAGTTTTAGAAAAGGCAGAGGAACCAGAGATCAAATTGCCAACATCCGCCAGATCATCAAAAAAGCAAAAGAGTTCCAGAATAACATCTATTTCTGCTTTATTGACTATGCCAAAGCCTTTGACTGTGTGGATCACAATAAACTGTGGAAAATTCTGAAAGAGATGGGAATACCAGACCACCTGACTTGCTTCTTGAGAAAACTGTATGCAGGTCAGGAAGCAACAGTTAGAACTGGACATGGAACAACAGACTGGTTCCAAATAGGAAAGGAGTACATCAAGGCTGTATATTGTCACCCTGCTTATTTAACTTCTATGCAGAGTACATCATGAGAAATGCTGGGTTGGAAGAAGCACGAGCTGGAATCAAGATTGCTGGGAGAAATGTCTATAACCTCAGATATGCAGATGACATCACCCTTATGGCAGAAAGTGAAGAAGAACTAAAGAGCCTCTTGAGGAAAGTGAAAGAGGAGAGTGAGAAAGTTGAGCTTAAAGCTCAACATTCAGAAAACTAAGATCATGGCACCAGTCCTAACCCTTCATGGCAAATAGATGGGGAAAATCACTGCAGATGTTGACTGCAGCCATGAAATTGAAAGGCGCTTACTCCTTGAAGGAAAGTTACGACCAACCTAGACAGCATATTGAAAAGCAGAGACATTACTTTACCAACAAATGCCCATCTAGTCAAGGCTATGATTTTTCCAGTAGTCATGTATGGATGTGAGAGTTGCACTATAAAGAAAGCTGAGTGCCAAAGAATTGATGCTTTTGAACTGTGGTGTTGGAGAAGGCTCTTGAGAGTCCCTTGGACTGCAAGGAGATCCAACCAGTCCATCCTAAAGGAAGTCAGTCCTGGGTGTTCATTGGAAGGACTGATGTTGAAGCTGAAACTCCAATACTTTGGCCACCTGATGTGAAGAGCTGAGTCATTTGAAAAGACCCTGATGCTGGGAAAGATTGAGGGCAGGAGGAGAAGGGGAGAAAAGAGGATGAGATACTTAAATGGCATCACTGACTCAACAGACATGGGTTTGGGTAGACTCCAGGAGTTGGTGATGGTCAGGGATGCCTGGCGTGCTGAGGTCCATGGGGTTGCAAAGAGTTGGACAGGACTGAGTGACTGAACTGAACTGAACTGGCCATTCTAGTGTCAACACTTATGGAAGAGAGCCGTGCCCTTCAGGACTCCAGACACAATTTCAACAGGACTGCTTCAGCCCTTTCAAGCCAGTTAAGAAGTTATTTCTTTTTAGATATTATGAAAATACAGCCTACAAAGAGATGCTTTCATATTACACAGAGTGCTTCTCATGATCTCAAAGGCAAAATCATGACCTAAAAAATCCAAAAACTGTCAGCTATATGCCAAATATAATCAAGCACAATTATACAATTAATAGGAAAAAATCAATAATAATAATAATAATAAACTTGGTCAAAGTGAGAATCAAGGAAACTAATGATCAATTCAACCACTTGTTACACAGTATAAAACTCTGAATGAGGAGGACTGAATTAAATCTAATAAGAACACATTTTTTGTCATATTTTGTTAAGAGTTCCTTTGGTCCCAAAAGGATGGTTGTCTTTATTTTCCCAACATTTATTTATGCATGTTTATTAGGTGTTCAGTTCAGTTCGGTTCAGTCGCTCAGTCGTGTCCAACTCTTTGCAACCCCAAGAATTGCAGCATGCCAGGCCTCCCTGTCCATCACCATCTCCCGGAGTTCACTCAAACTCACATCCATCCAGTCGGTGATGCCATCCAGCCATCTCATCCTCTGTTGTCCCCTTCTCCTCCTGCCCCCAATCTCTCCCAGCATCAGTCTTTTCCAATGAGTCAACTCTTCACATGAGGTGGCCAAAGTACTGGAGTTTCAGCTTTAGCATCATTTCTTCCAAAGAACACCCAGGGCTGATCTCTTTTAGAATGGACTGTTTGGATCTCCTTGTAGTCCAAGGGACTCTCAAGAGTCTTCTCCAACACCACAGTTCAAAAGCATCAATTCTTCGGCGCTCAGCTTTCTTTATAGCCCAACTCTCACATCCATACATGACTACTGGAAAAACCATAGCCTTGAATAGATGGACATTTGTTGGTAAAGTAATGTCTCTGCTTTTCAATATGCTGTCTAGGTTGGTCATAACTTTTCTTCCAAGGAGTAAGAGTCTTTTAATTTCATGGCTGCAGTCACCATCGTGTAGGTTTATGCAATAAACAAACATCCATGAGGGAAAATACTAGACTAACCTTTGGAGAAATGAATGTAAACATTTTATACATTCATGCTAATGATAAATTAATAGATTCCACTTACGGACTTTACTCATTTTAAAATATGATACTTATTTCCTCCAACTAAATAATGTGCTTTATTATTACCTTTTGTTTTTTTAGATGAAGAAATTAAATTTCAAAGCTTTAGGTGACTTGTCCAAGAGGTTTCAGTCAATGAGTGGTAGAACTCCAAAGAAAACAATTTTCCTAAAGCTGATGGGCAACCAGTCCCTAAGCGATGTCACAAGGACTCTTGCTGCCCAAACATCCAGGGGCAGAGAGGGCTGCCTGTGGGGTGAGAAGGCTCCCTCTAAGACTAGGCTCTTCTCCCATTTCCTGCATTTACATACTGTGTCAGAGGTGGGGCATGAACACTGGGAAGGCCCTTGGCAGTGACATTCTAAGTTGCAGGTTACTTGGAGATGGCAAGGACAATGGGAGCTTGAGTTTCTGTACCAGCCTCTCTTCCACTACTTGCCTCACCTCCACATGGAACAAATCAACCTGGAATCCTACTGTTTGTTTGAGGATTAGTACTGTGTCCAAGAAAACGTTTCCTTAGAGAAATAGGTGACCAATAGTATTGTTACCGACCTTCTCAGATCGAGTGGGACCACAACTGAACCTTTTCTTGCCTGGTGCCACGTGGGCCAGTTGAATGAATCCAAGTTCAACAAAGTGGAGCAGAAACTTTACTTGTAGCTGGCTGATGAGGAAGGGAAGGCTAGTCCTGTACAGACCCTTTCTCCCAAAGGGGGGAGAAGTGTCATCCCTGACACTATCTGTAGCTCAAGGATGGGGAAAGGAGAGCTAGTCCTTTAAAGACTCCTTCCCCCTGAAAGAAGGAAGTGGGAAACTTGTAAGGGGTAAGAGGTGGGTATGCCACCAGCATTCTGGCAAGGGGGTGGAAATTTCCAGAAACAACCAGAACACGCACAGCTCTTTGTACTCCTTTGCACACAGCACTAATCGTGTCTAAGAAAGTGAAAGTCCTCCATTTGGGCAGTGATCCTAGCACGGTAATGAGGCAAAAAGGCAGCTTCTGAACATTGAGTCTCATCTGCACAGGCACTGGCCTCCTGGTCAGACTGGAACTGGTTCAGAGCAGTTAACTGTTGCCATGTTGGGCTTTCCTAATTCATGTTGGTTCTCTGATTTTGCATCTGTGGCTTTTGTCTTGATTTCTGTTAAGCCAGCACAGCTGTGGGCATATTTAAGGGATTGTGATGTAGGGAAAAAAAGAGAAAACAGGTTAGTCTTTGTGCAGGTGTGGGTCTGTTCCCGGTGACACTAAGACCAGCTTACACACTCACCTAGATTGGAATAAACATGCTGACCACCTTGGACACTCAGACCAAGTCTTTCCCAGACTTACACATAGTATCTCAGCCTCAGAATGCGTGGGTCACCGTGGTGGGTGCACAGAAGGGGGACCGAGTGAGACTGGTGGGCACCTCGTGTGCTCTACCTTCCAGCTTCTTCTTCTGTGTATATAGTAAATCCCTGAGCGTTAGCAGAGTCGAGTTGCTTTCACAGTAACTGTAGCATGAGGGTGCATAAGCATTTAGTGCTGACATGGAAATCAAGAATTTAATTTATAAATATAGACACTGATTGATAATTGGTGTATGGTAGGTAGGTATTTTTTAACTTTTTTTAGAATCATGCTTTTAATACCTTGATTTAAAAACTTTAAAGTCAATCTTTGTATATAACTTGGAGCATTAAATACATATCAACTATTGTAGATTTAATAAAGCACATAAATGTGTTTAAAAAAATGAGTGCATATCTCATTTTGATAGATGGACAACTTTTTGGCAGAGTCTGCTTATATCTTTAAAACTGGTGTTTAATAAAAACCATCCACTGCATGTTGCTCTCTTGTGGAATTGGTCTGTTCTTACTGTTTGGAAGGGTTGTATTTGACAAGAATGAGGTTTATAATTGTGTTCACAAATAGATGAACAAATAAGTGAATAATAAGTTGCTGTTCAGTTGCTAAGTTGTGTTTGACTCTTTGTGATCCCATGGACTGCTGCACACCAGGCTCCTCTGTCCTCCAGTATCTCCCAAAGTTAAGTTAGTTAAGTTAAGCCGCTCAGTCGTGTCTGAATCTTTGCGACCCCATGGACTGTAATCTACTAGGCTCCTCCGTCCATGGGATTCTCCCAAAGTGTGCTCAAATTCATGTCCATTGGGTCAGTGATGCTATCTAATCATCTCATCCTCTGCCAGCCCTTCTCCTCCTGCCTTCAGTCTTTCCCAGCAACAGGGTCTTTTCCAATGAGTTGGTTCTTTGCATCAAGTGGCCAAAGTACTGGAGCTTCAGCTTCAGCATCAGTCCTTCCAATGAATATTCAGGGTTAATTTCCCTTATGATTGAATAATAAGCATAAAGTTTTATTAAACATGCCAGATCTATAAGAAAATATTATACCCCAGGTACAATGAGTTAGCATCAAAGCTCCATCATTAAGCAAAATATGAATTCAATCTATAAAACGGTGAAATAACCAGTTGAAAGATGAAACCATAGAATTAAAATCTTACTTCTCCCATTATTTAATTTACCCTTGAAACAACTTCCAAATCTTAGATTATTCCCATCTCTGAGCATACACATCTTCAACTTTTCTCCATTCCTTCTCCAAGACTCCAATAACTTGGGAGGGAGTGCATGTGAATATTAGAAGAGCCCAACATATTTCAAAAAGTTGTGATGCTCAAATGAAATTACATATACAAAGCAGTAAGTTGTAAAGTGTCATATAGGTATAGATTAATTCCATTGCTAAATTATCCGAACTGCAATTTAAAAAACAGATTAAAAGTTTAAAAACAGATTAAGTAGACATAATAAAATAATAATCATCTATGAAAGGAAAATATTCCAGAAAGTCTGCTTAGGATTAAAGGTCTGGACAAATAAAGTTGTGTTTACTTTATCTAGAACAAATAGAAACCCATCTCGCATCTTGTAGATCCTCATTATGAATGATAATATTGTCACTAAAGGTTTTGTTCTACAAGACTCCACCACCCCTGAGGGGCAATTGTGTAGAGATAGTATTGACATTTCTCAAAAGTCCACATTGATTACACAAGGCAATTGATCAGTAATAGCACCTCTTAAGGCCCCACTACTCTGCCCTCCAGCAAAGTAGCAGGCTCTGTGCTGATAATCCTTCCAGATAGACTATCAATAAAAACAGTTGCCTTTGATTTTAGAAGCACACATTCCATTTTCTGAAGCTCAGAGAGATGTCCAAAGGTATATTTTACTCCTTTTAAGTCTCCTGATACAGCCTTAATCAGAAACATAACTCTCAGATACTAACTCTAAATATATGACACAGCTTCAGTCAACTTCTCAAATATTTCCTCTTTTCCGCCATACAGTTTTATTGTATTTTAATGGTGATGAAAGATATATTGTCATAAGAGAATATATTTTCATTTTGTGTCATATGAAACCCTGGCTCTAGTATCTAAATGTTAAACACATCTGTTAATAGACTAAAGATTGACTCCTTCTCTCCCTCTCTTGCCCTCTCTCTCTCTACTTCAAATCTGTCACTTGACACCTTTTAAAAACAAAAATGTGCTCAAATGTATTATTGGCTTGATTTTCTTCTCCCATCCACACAGGTAACAGTTCACACAAATAAATACACTGGTACTTACACAGTCCTGCGATAACTAAATGTTTACATTTGTGGAAGGAGGGAAGGAATCTAGCTTGTTCATTGTTAAGAAGACCAAGTGAGAAGCAGAAGGTTCTTCTGTTTAGTGGGACCTTGCCATCTTGCTTTGATCTATGTGGCTACAGCTGGTGAACTGATGCTTCTACTCCTGGTACTTCCTCTGTACTTTTTTTCCCCCCAAGGAGCATCCCTAACAGATTTTAGTAGGATTGCCTCCGTTCAATTTTAGTGGTGCCATTCCCACTCTGTCAGATACAGAGCAGCCGTATTAATCACACTCAGGTCCACTAATACCAACAATCCGTCACCACAGTCGACCCAATGCATCATCCACGGTAACTAGAAAATTCACTCTAAGACCTGATGACTTGTCCTGACTGCGTCCCGGAGCACAGAGCAAACAGAAGCCACTAGTTACGCCTTATGTTATCTTCCCCTTTTCTTCTTCTTTCATTTTCTTGGGGGGCGGGGAGTGACAGCTCAAAGCTTATTGAGTGTAAAAGACATTTTCCCTTTAAAGAAGGATGGGGTGAAGAAAGTTAGGGAGTTTGGGATAGAAATATACACACTGCTATATTTAAAATGGATAACCAACAAGGACTTCCTGTCTAGTGCATGGAACTCTGCTCAATGTTATGTGGCAGCCTGGGTGGAAGGGGAGTTTGGGAGAAAATGGATACATGTATGTATATGGCTGAGTCCCTTTGCTGTTCACCTGAAATGACCACAACACAGCCTTGCCCAACTTTTCAAATATTTCCTCTTTTCAGTCTCACAGTTTTATTGTATTTTAAGGGTTATACCTCAATACAAAATGAATTTTAAAAAAATTAAAAAGTTTTTACTCCATGTTACCGCCTTCTTGCTCTGGATTGAGGTCATCTGGCAAAGGGTCATCACTTGATCCCTTGATGATAATGTCAATGAGTCAATATGAATTGGGAATTCTTGTTTCTAGATGAATTTTGACAACATGCTTTTGACTTTTTAAATAACATCTAATCAGATAATATGAATGATGTCCTCTGTTTACCTGCCAAGGGGAATTTTACATTTCATTGCAGTTTTTCCTTTGTATGTGGAAAAATGTCGTGGCAGGATAGATGAGCAGTAGAGTTAGCTTGATCCAAACACAACATCTCATTAGAATACGTGGACCTGACAGGTTGACCATGGGGATATCAATCAGTGTGACACCGCTGTTAATAATGGGTTGGGTGCAATAACGTACTTTAATAATGGTGGATATGCTAAATAAACAATACTATCGAGCACCTCCTTTTTGTCAGGTCCTGTGTTTACTATTTTGCTTGTTTTATTTGTACTTTTTCTGTTTTATACATGTTGCAAACATGTATGGTTGGTGTGATCCTTTTCATTTTACAGTTGAGAAGACTGAGAGACCAGAAGGGACTAAGGAACTTGGTCAGAAAGACACATCTCACAATTATAGAGCCAGAGTGACCCAGGTCTGTCTGCCACCAAAACGGGTGCTGACACCAACTTTGCCCAACAGGTTACTTACACACAGAGTGAGAATCTGGCAAAAGATAAACTGTATTTTTAATATTACTTCCCCCATACCATCCAAAGAACCAAAGAACTTAATAAAATGATTTGAGTAGATATTTTTCAAGATGCCTTTCTAGACCTCTGACCACTGCAAATGCTCTGCTCCCTCTGACTGTCTGACATGCGTGTGAACTCACAGCTTGTATTTATGTGATTCCACCTTGCTCTACAGGCACCAGGCCAGCGCTGACCAGCCCAGGGGTTTCCACCAGGGCCAACTTGGCGGGACTAATCAATTAAACTCTCTGAATTTGGGGAATAGAATGCAGAGAAAATGAGTTAGTCCTTTGTGTGTCTTGTGGTGAGAAACTTGCCATTTGGACACAGTCATCTGCTACCGTGAAGGCTGAGAAGTGAGAAGCAGAGACATTCAGTTTGCCTTGAAAAAACAAAAAAGTTGATGCAGACGACTAAGAGACAAAAATAGGAAGAAAATGTTGCTGGGTTTGCTGATTCCCCATGGCAATCCCTTCTGAGGTCGTATAGCACACAGCTTTGGGATTCTTTGAGATGCTTGATTTCTACGCTCAATATTCAAAGGTCATACCCACAACTATTACTTTTATTAATGCTGGTTTGTTTCCCAATTTTTAAAACCCAAGGAAGTTCAACTAATACATCAAGTGTCTTACTTTCCCTCATCCACTCAGCTTGCACTCTATGAGACACTGGCACCTGTGATGGTAAGGCTACCTGGGCTGCCCACGTTCAGATTTCCCTGGTAGAATAGAAAAATCACCTCCTATTCTACTTACCATGCTCACAGCTAGGAGAGGGATACTCTAATCTTTAGAGAAACAGAAAGCTACCTCCTGGTCTTCAAAGACTGACTTACACTGATCACAGCAGCAGATGAGTTCATTACCATCTCGCCATCCTGAGAAACAAAGCTCTATATTCGGTATCCCATATCTTCCATGAAGTGACATTGCCCACAGGCTTTAAAGTTCTGTCTATTTCTTAACTCTCTCTTTGATCTCAAAATATCAAATCAAAAATGCTATATTCTGTCTTTCCGAAAACACACTTTTATTGGAAAAGAAATATTTCACACAGGATGTCTACCTAAAACTGTCTTTTTCATTCCTCAATAACAGGGGAAATAATTATCTTTTTAAAGAGTTAAAATAATATTTCTCTCCTCGGGCATCAGAAATTTAACTTTTCAGTAGATTTTACTGCCTCCTGTCATCATTCTTTGCTTTGGTCCCTCCACTTGGCATGCCTTGAACATGTCAAATATGTTACAATCCTTGAGATCAAAAGTACCCTCCTCTACTTTTTTGTTTAATAAAATCCGAGTCACCTTTCAAACCTTGGGTCAAATGTCCTCTCTTTCCAGTAGCCCTCCCTGATAAGTTCTCATGTCCAAACTTTAGAGTTTGTGTTTCCACTGAACGACTAGGCAATGTGCTTCATATCACAGATGAAAGCTTATGTGTTTCTCTCCTCCAGTATTACTCTTTGTCTGACACACATGGCCTATATCTGTGATTGCATGTTAAAGTGTCTAATAAATTGGCCAATATGTGGAATAGAATTTTAACAATATTTGGTTGAGTTTAAATAAACACAAATCTGCATTTTCTTAGCAGAAAGCTTTGCAGAAAGGTATGTTTTGAATTTAGAGTATTTCTGATTTTAAAAAGGAAAAACAGCACATCTAAACTTTACTATCCCTTGTACTAAATACATTAATATTTCAGGCCATGGAATATAATAGTGTTCTTTCTAAGTGGAATAATTAAAGACAAAAAGTTGCCCAAGTTAAGTTCACAGTTTCACAGTTTTATGAAAAACAAAAGAAAGTAATCAACAAGCTTTCACAACTTTTCGGGTTCAGAGCTGTTTAGATTTCAGAATTACAGAAGCAACTGTAGACTTGGAAATCCATAAAGACTTTCTAGTAAGTTCATTAAAAATTATTCAAAATTATATTAGGCCCTTTGTGATGAACTTTTTCAGGCCATGATTTTGTTTTGTGAAAATTGTTCAGTCGTTTCCGACTCTGTGATTCATGGACTATAGCCCTCCAGGCTCCTCTTTCCATGATATTCTCCAGGCAAGGATACTGCAGTGGGTTGTCATTCCCTTCTTCAGGGGATCTTTCCAACCCAGGTATTGAACCGGGATCTCCTGCTTTGCAGGTGGATTCTTGATCAACTGAACCACCAGGGGAGCTCACAGAGTTATTAACATTTCCGTTATCCTATGTTTCAGTTTACCACAGACATTTAGCTTATATCATCTAGGTTTATTAAAGCAGTTTCATCCACTTTTACAGTTGAAAGTAAATTATATCATCACTCCAATAATATTAAATATCAAAGCTTAATCCATGCTGGACACTGTCCTTAAGTGACTTACATGTTCTTACTCATTTAAACCACACCATCCAATGAGACAGCTATTATTTCCATATTTATGAAAATGGAAATTGAGGCATAGATATGTAATTAACTTATTCAAGTTCTCATGGCTAAAATTGGGGAGCACATATTTCCATTCCCAGAGGAGGGTTCTAGAGTCTCCCGAGTCCCCCAGTATCACAGCTACACAGTGCAGAAATCCCTTCAGCTGAGTGGGCTACCTGTCTTTAAGACAGGGTGTTAAGTATGGAATATTGGATATTTTGTATTAAATTCCATTGCTCTATGAATTATCATTCCAAATTTGTAAACCTGTGCTTTAATTGATTTCCTGATAATTTCCAAATTCCTAAGTGACATCAAGACTTAGAAAATGGAAATTTGGCTTGTCTAAGTGTACAAATTATACTTCAGCCATATTTAATAAAAGACATTATTATCTAGAATCAAGAACAGTAATGTAGTCTATTAGATTTTAGTTATTAGAGACAAATAAGAAATTGAAGCTCATTGATATTTTCAGTTTTCAAGATTTTTCCCACAAAGAATAAGGAAAAAAAAATGATGTCTTAAGTGAGCTTATTTAGTACATTAGTTTCCCAGGGCCACTGCACAAAAGTACCACAGACATGGTGACCTAAAGCAACAGAAATGTATTCTCTCCCAGCTTAGGAGGCTAGAAGTTCAGGATCAAGGTGTGGGCAGGTTGGTTCCTCCTAGAGGCTTTGCGGAGAATCTGTTCCACCCCTTTCTCCTGACTTCCGGTGGCCCTGCAATCCTTGGGTTTCTTGGCACATCCACACCCCCCGTCATCCTTGCATGGCGATGCGCCCCCTGTTCCCCAGTGAGGTAGGACATGTAGGTCCCCAGACTCCTTCATTTATCACGATTCTTGTATTTCATAGTTTTAAAAATATTTACTCTTCATAAACTGGTTTCTTTTCAGAGTCTATAGTCTTGAAAAATAGTCTTCAAATAAACAAGGATTCACTAAAGTACTTTGCTCACAGAAATTATTTCCTTTGAGTAAAATGAGGGAAAGCTCTAATGGTTAAATTGAGGACTTGTAGTATTGCATTTATAATAGCAATTTCTTTAATATAAAATAAAGAAGCCTCACTCTTTCAGGGCCTTCGGCAAAGTTTTTGGCCTCAGAAGACTGCCTTCTTAGGCAAACTATTTTCCAGGCAAAAGGCTTTGCTCTATTCAAGGCAGAAGGGAATAGAGTAAGGGAAATCTCTTCATTTCTGTCAGACAATGCAAAAGGGGGAAAAAAAAAGCTTTGGATGAACACCCTGGCTATTTTATTTAATAGTCTCAATAGAAATTTAACAAACTATTTAGTTGGTTATTCTAATTATAAAATTCTTTTATTTACATGAATAATGCAATCAAGTTTTCCAGGATTATTGGAAATAATGCTGTATTTACAGTAAGTAATTCCTGTTTCTGGGCATTGAAATGTCAAGTCCTATGACTTTCTAGGTGCATGACATTGGCCAAGTCATTGTTTCAATTTTCAAATTTATAAAGCTCACATTATATACACAAACTAAAAATGCATTATATATGTATGCATACACACAAACATGTATATAAATATATATATATATACAGTGCACATTATGACCATCAAAATACAACATTAGCACCTCCAGTGTATGTACTCTCACCCTCCATCAGAACTGGTCTTTGCACGTACAGTGTGTACCTGCCCTGGACATGGAGGTTAGAAGAGAAGGTATTGTAGGCTTTTGGGGTCAGAGACAAAATCTGTTTGGTAACATAAATAAATGAAATGTACCATCATGATTGTGCAATTTGTCATCATCCTTTAAATGAACCTATTTTTACATTTTACCTTGATTTTCCCTTTAATATTTTATTTCAAAATCCCACATAGGATGTTTTACAGGTAGTAACACACATTTAAAAAAAAAAAAAAAACCCTGACTCCCTTGCTTCATATAAAGTGAAAGTGAAGTCGCTCAGTCGTGCCAGATTCTTTGCAACCCCATGGACTGTAGCCTACCAGGTTCCTCCCTCCATGGGATTCTCCAGGCAAGAGTGCTGGAGTGGGTTGCCATTTCCTTCTCCAGGGGATCTTCCCAACCAGGGATTGAACCCGGGTCTCCCACATTCCAGGCAAACGCTTTAACCCCTGAGCTACCAGGGAAGCCCTGCTTTATATAAATGGAGGTCAATTATATACAGTACTACAAATAACACTAAACTTTCTTTACTTCTCTGAACTATATTTAACGAGCATACCTCAAGATGAGGATTAGCTTTTAGGATTAACTTAATACATAAGTGTTGTTATTTCCTAAGACTCATATTCTTCAAATAGTTCTTTTAATGTGACATTGAAAACAGGACCTGCATTGTGTGACATAATTCTAATATGTTTAACGTTCGTTAATTAAGAATGATAACTGTTGAAATCAGCAGTAAGCCCGATGTTTGTACCAATGTATTCCTCCAGCAAGCTCTAGAACACTACATGAGCCTGATAAACGATTTGTTGTCATCTATCTTTCTCTATTTATCTTAATTTGCGAGTGCATCCCAGTACTGTACCACAGTGGAGGAACGCTGGGACTCACCTTGGACTCCTTTATTTAGACAGTTTCATTCAGGACTTGTAGAGGAGCTGGGACTTCTCTGGTGGCTGAGATGATTAAGATTTTGCTTGCAATGCAGGAGACCTGGGTTTGATCTCTGGGTTCAGAAAATCTTCTGGAGGAGAATGGCTACCCACTCTTGTATTCTTGCCTGGAAAATCTCAAGGACAGAGGAGCTTGGCAGATTCTAGTCCATGGGATCGCAAAGAGTTGGACAGTACTGAGTGACTAATATTTTTGCTCACTTCACTGTTACAGGATCTAAGATCTCAGAAATAATGTGACTCTTGCCCTGTGGCAAGTGGACATTTAAGTTCCTTCTTTGGATGGAGATATGAACCTGAGAGGCAGCTGAGTCACTCAGTAAATGTGATACACATGGGATGTAGAATTCCAGGAATAATGTTTGAACTACTAGACTGAACTGGTGATTAGCTATGAGACAATTTACAATGACTTCTGAAATACAATTTTCTGCCCCAAATGGAAAATTTTACTATATTAAACAGATGTATATTTTAAAATTAATTAATATAGCAGCAATCTTGTAAAAAAAATGCCACGAACTCTATTCTTATATATGAGGAGCTAAGGTACAAATATGTTTTAAAAAATGTCCAAAGCCAGCCAAGCCTTAGTGGAACCAGGATTCTAACCTGAGCTGTTAGACACCCAAGTCTATTCTCTTAACCTCTACACTGCTCACATGCAACCAATCATATTGCCACACTTGAGATCGTAAACCTCTGCAAAGGAATGATCAGGTTTATGAAATATCAGATTTATGAGCCACCAATAAAGCTATAATAATATAACAAAGATGTTAATACATATTGTGTACAAAAAGGCAAGCTAGATCCTGAAGAATTTTAAAGTAAGGAGAAAAGTTTGACTGAATGGCATCAACAACACTAAATTACATTGAATGAAGTCCAATCCTTATCAGTTGCTGGTATGCTGTAATTTTTTTAACTACATTTTAACTTTCTCATTTTTAAATGAGAAAACTACTTGTGTAGTTATATATATATATATACATATATATATATATATATTTACCTTACAGAGTTGTTGCATGAAAAAAACTATATTAAGAAAATTTTGTGATACCGCATGTTTCCACTTACTTGTGGAATCTTAAAAAAAAAAAAACTCATAGAAATAGAGTAGATTGATGGTTATCAGGAGGTGGGAGTGTGGGGGAATTGGAGAGACATTGGTCAAAGTGCATAAATTTCCAGCAATAAGTAAATTCTGGATCTAAATGCATCGCTTGAGGAATATAATTAATAGTACTGCATTATATACTGAAAGTTTTTAAAAGGGTAGATCTTAAATATTATCACCACACACATATAAATGATAATAATATAGGAAATGGAGGTTAACTAACCTTATTGTGGTAATCAATTCCCAGAACAGATATACCAGTTCAGTTCAGTTCAGTTCAGTTGCTCAGTAGTGTCTGACTCTTCTGACACACATATACAATATATATGATCAACCCTTCGTGGTTCTGCATTCATGATTCAATCAACCAAAAATCAAAAATAATTCCAGAAAGGTTCAAAAAGCAAAATTTGAATTTGCCACACATAGGCAACTATTTAAATAGCTTTGCATTTGTATTTGCAACTATCTACACAGCATTTAGATTTTTTTCATTATTATATTCAATCTAGAGATGATTTAGAGTATAAGGGGGGATGTTCTTAAGTTATATGCAAATAATGTGTCATTTTATATCAGGGCTCTTTGCGGCCCCATGGACTGGAGCCCGCTAGGCTCCTCTGTCCATGGAATTCTCCAGGTAAGAATACTGGAGCTGTTCCCTTCTCCAGGGGATCTTCCCAATTCAGGGATCAACCCAGGTCTCCTGCATTGCAGGCAGATTCTTTACTGTCTGAGCCACCAAGGTGGCTCATATAAGGGATGGAGTATCCTTGAATTTTGGTGTCTTTAGTGGGTCCTTAAACCAGTCCCCTGAGAATACCAAGGGACAATTGTGTATGTATAAGATCACTCCGTTGTACACTTTAACTAAGTTATATGTCTATATGTCTCAAAAACGTTGGGGAGAAAAAATAGAAAATTTCGTAGCATACTTTATAAATTGGCAAGCATAACAATTTTGTGTAATACTTACATTGTATATATTTTCAAAGTGAATAGCATATGTATGATAGGATACTAAAAAAAATCTTTACAAAGACTGATAAAATGAGAATTTTTAAAAAATAGCTTTAAGCATGAGCCTTATTTTGTTTAAAAAGTTATATATACTGTGTATTTTTTTAATGTCTCAGCTAAAGGCACAGGGAATATACCTGTAGTCCAAGTTATATTAACTCTTTGCAGCACAGAGAAGCACATCCTTATTGAGGGGGTGTTAAGCTAGGCTTGTTATAAGGTCTATGCTTTCGTTGGATATTGGAAAGGGCTTAGGAAAGTGAGGGCCTTGATCTTGCATGCTCTCTTGAAACAGGGTCATTAGGCCATTGAATATTTTAATGGGTTTTATTAGGAGATGGAAGAAATGAAGCTGTGTTTCTTTCCTTGTCACTGATATTAACCAATAGAGGAAGATGTTTGATTATTTTTGTGGCTGTATGATATCCTTGACTTTGCCATATATTCAGGCATAATTAGAGTGACCTTGCTTTGTCAAATTGCATCACAGTCTCATAGTGACCTTGTTTAATTGTTACTGACACACAGCCCAGCTGTTAGCTACTAGTTTCGAGCATCTTGTGTTTTGTTTGCTTGCTTATCAATATGTAGTGAAGAAAACCCCAGCTGATTTAGTAGTTTTCTTCATAGGCATTCAAGTTTCCAAAAGTTCTATGATACTAGCCAATATTTTAATATTTATCAATCACTCTATTTTATATAATTATTTAAATAATATATAATTTTATATAATATTTATAGAGAGAGAGAGAGAAAGATATTTTTCTTCTCTTACTCATTGAATACGTGCATCTGCTCCACGACAGGAACAGATTAGAATTTCTAACTCAGGTACCTAACTCAGTAATCTCTCTACTATTCAATGCCTTTAAGACTGGAGCTTTATATACTCCAGTTTTTTCTAACTTTGGCCTTATTCCTATCTGCCTTGAGAAGGCAATGAGTCATTTCCCAAGAAATAGCTATACATTCTTTTTGACCTCTGACAAAATTGTGTTTACCTGAATTTGGGTGACATATTACTCATTGGCTTGCAACCAGGAAAATAACTTGTTGTAGGCAGGATTCCTAACTACAAACTAATTCTAAAGTCCTGGCGTTCAAGGCATGATTCACATAGCTGCATGTGATGCTTACCAATATGCCTGGCCAAAATCATATGTTCTCAGAAATGGCTGCTGGTAAGTAGATCTCTCTCTCTCTCTCTCTCTCTCTCTCTCTCTCTCTCTCTCTCTCGCTCTCTCTCTCTCTCACTCTCTCTCGCTCTCTCTCTCTCGCTCTCTCTCTCACACACACACACTGGTTCTCACTGATCTTGACATTTTCATTTAAAAGCATTTTTTGAGAACTTCTCAGAATATTCTAGATTCCTGTGTGTGAAATCATAATGAACTTAATTATCATGGAGGATTATAAAAGAGAGAGAAAGCCGCTGTCTCTCCCATTGATTGCTTCAAATACACATTCCACGGAATGTGGAATGGCTTCGGGTGTCAGTGAAGCTCTGAAGAGACAGTGAGAAGACTTTCAGGTGAAGGTTTCCATTCAAATGGGAGAAGGGATGCCCTGTGCTTCAACAAGACAGAGGAAGCCGTCAGTGCGGACAGCGGAGACCTGTGGCTTCAGGTACACAGTGTCCCACTGGCCCTTGACACTTAGCTGAGAATACAGGTAGAACAGAGGCCAAGTGCAGGGTCTGTTTTAGTGGACTAGGCATAATCAGTGACTAGGGGACTGAAAGTTACGCAATTTCTGGCAAACAGAGAAGAGACATAAATACTTTGGTGTTTTTGAAGGAAAAAGCTCAGAAACATGTTCTCCGGAGAGCAACTGGCAATACAGAAATCTTGTGCATTGAATGAAATATGAGAAAAATGAAACCATGCAAAGATGGTCCATTAGCCAGCTAATAAGCCCTGCAAGATGAAGCAAAGACATTGAGCTCCTTATTTTGAAATCAAGAGAAAAGAGAGATGAGTTTACGTGGTAAACTAAGAGGTCCTTAGTCCATTTCCGTTGCAAATATCAAAGTGTTTCTGAATGTTAATGCCCTGAACTTACCCTGGGTCCAATTTGATAATTTTCCTTGACTCTTGTATATAAAGAAATCCCACTGCTGTCAATTTAAATTGTGCGGTTAGGATTCTGTGACTGTGTTCACTATCTACTAAGTATATTATTTTAATACATTTTTTATTTTATAAAACCTCATTGTGAACCAAAAGGGAGAACAGAGGTAGAGACTAGGGAATCAAGCCTGGCTTCTCCGTTAAATCATTCTCTACATTTGCAAAGAGAATACTGAATACTGTTTTCTGTAAGTGAAAAATGAAAGAATACCTACATCATAGTAAACATATTAGAGAATTAAAGCTTGCAGCCTTCAGGGATGGACTGAAATGAACATCTACAGAGAAAGAGAAAGAATATAGCTTAATCCTGACAGATGAGTGCATTTTGCACTGAATTCAAAAACAGAATCAAACCACCAAATTAAACTAGAAAGGGAAATTCAGACCTCCAACCTAGGAAGTAAATTATTAAAATCTGGGAGAGTCTACTTTCTAGCTCATCTCCCTTTAGGAATCCCAGAGAAGATTGTTTCCCTCTTATAGGAAATCTAAAAGCCATTTGTCAATATCACTGGGCTGGCAAGAGTAACCGTGACAGCCACACCCTATCAATCTAGGGTGGGATTTTTTTCTCAGCAATGAGTCTTGGAAAATTGGCCATGCTGATTTCAGTAAGTTGTTACCAGGTAGCAGTGTCTTTTTTTTTTTCCTTTCCTTTAACAGGTACTAATTATTATAATTCTGACAGTCATTATTTCTTTGTGTAGAGCCCTTTTAATGTATTGAGGACTCGTAAAATATAGCAGCCATCTCTATCGACAGGTCAGCATAGGTTGTTGAGGTGTCTAAGTGTGCGTATGTACGTGTGACCATCTGACAGTGGATAGTTTTAATTTTTGCTCTATAAATACATTTAAATCAACAGCTTTTGAGTAAAAATGCTGGGAGTTGCCAATTTAACTCTGAAATGTCATAGAAGCTCATAGGAAGATGTTAATTCTTGGAAAGGCAGTTGTGCTTTGCCAGAGCTTTGTCAGGCGGGCTTACCATAATTCAGAGTACCTGGTGGGGCCAAGATGAAAGACGAGTCTAGGGCAGAAAGAGAAAAGAAACTAGGGCAGAGGTAGAAACAGGAATGAAAAATAGTATTCCCTTCCAATTCAGCGTTGACGCAGTCTCATTCCTCTCACAGATCTGCATAATGAAGTCCAGATATTCAATCTATGGTATACACATTTTTAATTGCAAGAAAAGGAAAACCTTTTAATGCTATGAAAAAACACAATTTGTTCACCTGCAAGGTCTGAATTGGTCCTAAGGAGGACTGAATGGAGATGGGGGTGGATGGGGTAGAATGTTATTTTCTCTTAATCAGTATAAAGTTATTAAACATAAATGGCTTCTCACTGACCCAGGGACAGCAACCCTAGGGGGGGAATCACCCAAGAAAGCTCATCCCTTGCTTTGTGTCTGGGTCAGTTTCTTAATCAGTTGCAAGGCATTTCTCTTGAAATGGCCATGAAAGCCTTTTTCGAGGAATAGCTCACTGTTCTAGGGTTACAGTGAAGCAAAATATGTAGAGTGTGATGCTCCTTGAGTTCAGGTGTGAGCCTTTCAACTTCCCCCTTGTTATGTGGGAAAGATGCCGTGATGAATAGAAACGTTCTTTTCAATTCAAAAGTGCTTCATGAAGGGCGGTCTCTTTGTGGGGCTGGTTCCACACAAGGCAGCTCCAGGTGACCTTTCCTGGGATCCCATGGTGGTTTTGTCTTGATCAAAATGGTTCTCTTCACAGGAGGGGAAAGGCTGTGACATCATCCTGCAAAAGAAAATCCTGTAAAGAACAAGGTCGAAAAAAGATAACACCTTCTTTTGGGAAGGTGGGAGAACAGAGAGAAGAGAAGGCAGACGAAGATGAGAGATGCCACTGGCAAGAAGGAAGGTCAAAACAAGGGAAATGCCGGAGAGAAGCAAGAGGGAAGAGAGAGAGCCAGGCCAGGAAGCCAACATCCTCCCGCTAGACTCGGTGTCGGTTTTGTTCCACAGCAAAGCCAGTGGGGGGCGCTCCCGATCCCATTTTTCAGTTTAGGAAACAGCGGCAAGATGAAGCGTCTGGTCCATTCCCATGCAGTCTGCAACCAAATAAAGATTTAGTCTCAGGTGGACCTCATTTTGGATCTAACCTCTTCCCAAGAGAATGCAAACCTGTGTTTCATTTTGATTAATTCTCACAATACCTTTTAAAGCAAAGAGCCCATGTGCCACTCCTTGACCTAAAAGAGGGGCTCCTTTGCACTTTAGCCCTCAGATCTCCCAAAGAAATACCACGAGTATTATATCTCTGCTAACTGAAGCCATTCATCTGTTTTCCCAACAATATCAAGATTCTTTACTCTTTGAGAGGAAGGATAAAGGCGAGGGAGAATGATGGTGGGAATAAAACCGTGGTAATTCAATGCTGCCTCTGGGATTGATTGATTTATTGTTGATCGTGGCCAGGGAGTTCTTTGTACCTTGCATATGTGCAGGGTTATGAGAGTCAGAGTGCCTATGCCAAAAGCGAGCTTGGAGAGAGGGAAGGCTGATGAATAAGAAAGAGAATTCCAGAGAACAGGATCGATGGGGTAGAGGGGGAATGTAGCATCATAGCAAAGAAATTGGAAGCTCCCAGAGAAATTTATAGCTATATGATCTGCACCCAAGGTGGGTGGGGGGTCTGTGGAACACTCCTTGCCCATAAAAATGTATTAGGTGGTAATGGTCCCTAATCGTGCTATGTTCGCTGCCTGAGCATGACACATAGTTTGAAAGAAGCAGAAGAAAGAGGAGGAGTGAGTCCTTGTAGAAAGTGCTCCTGGCGCCTCTGTTGGGCTGTTTTCTGCGCTTTGGCACCCAGCTAAGGAGGAGGTGGGGCCAGAATCCAGCCTGAGTTCAGCTCACCAAGCTCTCAGCCCTAAAGAGGGCTGGGCTCTCCTGGAAGAAGAGATGCCTTATCTGCAAGGTTGTTTCCGCCCAGGAGATGTATCTTTTTCTAATTTGCATAAAGTGGGCTAGGTTCTTCAGCCCAGGAGCCCCAAAGTGTCAGGGATAGCGAGTTTGAAGGTAACATTTTCTTCCCTGTGATCACTTGCTGTGTCAAATATTTCTCTCATTTACTTTCTCTTCTTGAAATGTATAAATGGTCAGACTCTGCCAATTTATAAGACTTCGGTACAAATATTCCCTAAAATATCTGTTGTGAAAGAAAATTTTTTCCTTTGAGAACAGGATATTGTTGTATGCTTGTCTCTTTCTGTTTTAACCTTGTAGATTATGTTATTTTATATGGAATAATGATGTGTTTGTGAAAAATTAGAGCCGGTCATTGCTACTGATTTGGAGAACACTTAATCCCCTGCATCTGAAGAAGTTGCTGTCAAGCTGAAGATATGTTCTTAAGCCCTCTCTCTTCAGAAGGCTCTCACTTTCAATTACCAACTGGTACGGAAGCTGGGAAGCAACTCTGTTTCTTTACAGCATCCCAATTCCTTTTCAATGCTATCTTCTTACTATGATTGCCTGACTTTCAAACAATATTTTGAGCAAAATGCACAGACAGATGACTGCTAGAGAAATCAGAGTCAATATGGCATGGCCTAGATTCTGAACTGAGAGCCCAGAGGCCGGCAGAGTGGAATCACTAATTAAGCTGCATGATCTTGGGCAAATAACTTACCTCCCAAGATTATTTAAGTTAGACAAACTCTTCATAGTCTGCAGGCCTTTGGAATATTTGCAACATTTATTAGCATATTAAAGGCCTTGAGAAGTCCTACAGTAAAGAGCACTGTTTGCTAACTAGGGAATGTAAAAATAAATTTCCCCCCATAACACACATATTAATATATTAAGAATACTTCAGGCAGTGAGGAGAATGTCAGAGAAGACCTAGGAAAAAAAAAGAAAGAAAGAAACACAAATGAAACTTATTGTAGTAGTTTGATTTAGCAAAACATGAAACAATATACACAAAGCCTTGACTGGGCAGCTGACCTGTACAAACTGCAGTTTTGCAAGCCACATGATGAGTTTGGTATACCTCCAAAAAACAGACTGCTAATGCAGAATGAACATTAGTCTCTATTCTTGCTCAACTGTGTGGAGCTAGGCAAACTATTTGGCCTCTTTAATTATCAGTAATTATCAGTCTCCATTTATTTATTTAACACAGGAATTCTCTGCATATGTTACATAGATTGAGCATCAATTAAGTAAAAGCTTGTGAAAGTGTTCTGTAATTTATCTTGAACTCTATAAAGATAAGAAGTACCCCAAAATATCTCAAGGATAACATTCTAATGAATGGCATATTTTTCACATATCTACTTTAATCAAACATCAAAATGATGCATTTAATATTTCAATGCAATCTATTTGTTAGAAATAAATGCACTAATTGACTCTGTACTATTAAATGGCATGATTGAACATTGGTTACTGCCAGCATCCACTGAAATTCATGATCTCTGGCTGATGGCTTTCAGAATCCCTCTTCTTGACAGATGGAGAAATTTGAAAATAATCTAAAACACATAGGTTTACTTACCACAATCAATTTGAACATACTTACCAGATTGTTTTAGCTTGAATAAAAATAAGTCAAACCTAAAGATTTTACCAATCACTATAAAAGTTTCATTATGAGTTTGACTGAGGATGAAAACTTATATCAGAGCTAAGGGACATAGAATTTGAACCTTAATAGAGAAAAGTTTTATAAGATCATTTAGAGACCTCAAGTTTTTTGCAGCTGGAGCCAGAAGATACTTTTCTTCCAACAGGAACGAGAAACATCTGAGAACTGACTGAAATGTTTTAGTGTGTCTTACACATATACAGCCCCCTTAAAAAAAAATTCCCTCACTACCCGTTAGACATGCCAAGGGCATCTCGTTAGATGTCCCGACTTTAGAAACAGATTTGCAAGCCAGAATGTTCCAACCCTGCAGTTGGATTGTGGGTTTTTAACCTTCACAAGTTTGCCCTTTGAGCAGAACTTGAGAAAGGAAAAAAGAAAAGAGGTAAAGAATGAAGAAGAAAAGCAAAATAAATCAAAAGCAGCTTTCTTGGTAACACAGACATCTCCAAGGGCACATGAGAAAGGACTGGAGCTCTAATGATATCAATTAGGCCTGACCCATTGGGACACTGGAAATATATTGTACTCATGGACTCTGCTCAAGTCCATATGTAAAAGGTCATTAACTGGGTACAAAATATTGCAAATTATTGGCCAAGGATGACTTCTTATCCCAAATACTTTTGAAATTCTGAAATAAATTATAACCAGTAATGCTTTCATGTTGACAAGCTAATTCTATTTAGATTTTCCTTCCTAAATCAAGGAAATTAGTATTGCTAAAAAACAGAATTATATGTTGAATGTGGATTCACACACACACACACACAGACTCACAACTACCTGTTTCTCCCAGCTTTGTTTCCCAGCTGAGATAGGGGTTGCAGAAGAGGTTGACTTCTCCCCTGGAATGAAGATTCCCCCAAACATCCTCTTCTTTGGCTAACCTTTTTGCATCACTTTGAAGGCGTGATGGGTATCTTCTCAGCGGTGGGCTGAATTTGCTGAAGCAGAAACTGTAAGCTACTTAATAAAGACTCCCGCATATTTGTGTGGGAATATTTTGGCAGCCCTGCTAGGGGATGTCAGCTCTCCCAGGGCTGTGTTTAGGACGCAGTGGCCACCTGAAGGCATTCTCACAGGCTGACGACCAGTGGCTCTTGCCTACCACCCTCCCTCTGACAGCAGGCCTCCTGCTGAAGCTGCAGAGATTCCCCAGTCCTCACAGAGAAACTTTGCCAACTTGGACAAACAAAGCAGAATCCTGTTACATAAAGCAACATGAGTTGTAATCCAACTGTGTCTTTAGTTTTTTGGAGAAAAAAAAAATGGCAAATTATCCAAGAGGGGGCTTCCTCTGGTAAGACTGCATCTCACCACTGCACCTCAACAAAACTGGGCTCAGAAGGGGCTGACTTGGGGGGATGAGTCTTTCCTGTTTCCCAGGCATCAGGTTCTTGTCTAGTAAAAGGAAGTGGAGGAGGGAAGAGATTAAGATGGCAGAGTAGGAAAACACGGAGCTCACCTCCCCCTATTAACACATCAAAAAAACATGTACTTGTGCAGCAATTCTCACTGAAAACAAATAGAAGATTGGCAGAGAAATACATCTACAACCAAGGTTGTAAAGAAAGATCCATGCCACGTAGGTAGGAGGGGGAGAGAAGCAGTCAGGTTGGGACCCAAGCTCCTAGCAGGGGGCACAGAAGAGGAAGGGGATATTATGGGCTTGGAGATCCTCCCTGGGAAGTGAGAGGTTCAAGCCATATATGAGGCACCACAATCCCGGGGTCTGACAACAGGGCTATGAGTCCCCTTGATTGGTTTGAAAACCAGTGGGACTTATAGTAGATTGTAAGAAACCTGAACTCTGCTCGTGAAGAGGGTGCCCACAGGCTTCCTTACTCCTCTTCCGAAGGTGGAGGGAGTAGGCAAAGTTGCCCCGGGCCTTGGCCAGTCTCCCACGAACATCCCAGTGGGCATCCCTGCCCCTCTAGCTCTGGAAGAGCTCCCCACGAGGGTGAGGGCTGCTGTTGCTGAGGAGAGCACATACTTAGCGGGGATAGAGGCTGCTCAGACCTGTCACTACATCTTACTGGGCTAAAGGTTCCCACTGCTGCACTCACAGAGATGACAGGAACTCTATTTCCCTGGGACCATCCCGGTGTATGTTCCGCACAAGGTGCCCACTGTGTCTCCACTTGCTCTAGCACTGATCCCCTCTGGGGCAAACAGCCATTGCCGGAGGGTAGAGAGCACAACCGTAGAGGTAATTAAATCAGCTTGGAACCACACCTCAGGGCTTCGGATCCAGCAGCTTGGGACCTGACCACACCCAAATTACAGCAGTGATGACCGCTGAGCCTGGGAGAAGCCCCAGCTCACACTTGGCTCTGATTCTAGCCCCTCTATCTCCAGCTTCACTTCTTACCAGTGTGCTAGGTGCTGGCATATCCTGGGGGAGATGTAACCTGTATACGTATCAGATTCAGGTCCCCAACCAAAGCCAGCCCGGGAACACATAGGGACACCGCCTAGGGATAGGCAGTGAAGGCTGTCAAAACAGCTAACTATTTCATCTAATTTCATAGAGAGGGAGGAAGTTAAAGAAATGAGAAGAAAGAGGAATTTCTTTCCAACAAAGAACAAGAAAAACACTTGAAAAACAATGAATGGAGTAGAGATAAGTTTCCAGATGAAGCGCTCAAAGCAGTAGTAATAAGAATGCTATCTGAAATTGGGATAAGAATATATGAAAACAGAATTTTATCAAGAAATTTGAAAACAGCAAGTCAGCACTGAAGAGTGAAATAACTGGAATAAAATATACACTAGAAAGAATTAACAGGCAACTAGGTGATACAGAAGAATGCATAGTGAGTGACCTGGAAGATAGAATGATGGAAAGCAACCGGGAAAGCAAAAGTAAAAGCAGACGTTAAAAATGAGAGCACTTAGGGGACCTCTGACACACGTCTAGCATTGCTGTTTAGTCACCAAGTTGTGTCTGACTCTTCGTGATCCCAAGGATTTTAGCCTGCAAGGCTCCTCTGTCCATGGAATTTACCAGGCAAGAATATTGGAGTGGGTTGCCATTTCCTTCTCCAGAGGATCTTCCTAACTCTGGGATCAAACCTACATCTCCTGCATTGGCAGGTGGATTCTTTACCACTGAGTCACAAGGATTTCCATACTAACATTCAAATTATAGGGGTTCCAGAAAAAAGAGAGAGAGAGAAAATGGTCAGAAATAGATTTGATGAAATCATGGCTGATCACATCCTGAACCTGAAGGAGGAAACAGAAATCCAGATACAGGGATGGAAGAGAGTCCAACAAGCTTAACCTATAAAAGACCCACACAGAGGCATAATATATTAAAATAGCAAAAGTTAAAGACAACGAGAGTATTTTAAAGGCAGCAAGAGAAAAACAGTCACACACAAGGGAACTCCCATAAGACTATCAGCTGATTTTTCTTTCAGAACCAGAAAGGAGTGGCATGATATATTTAAAAGTGCTGAAATAGAAAAACCTATAACCTGGGATATTCTACTCAGCAAGGTTGCCATTCAAACTTAAAGGAAAGATAAACATCTCAGACAAGTAAGAACTATAAGCGCTCATCAATGCTAAGGGGACCTTAAACGAAGTCTTAAAGAGTATTTTCTAAGAGGAAAAGATAATAATATGACAAGAAGTAAGACTTTATAAAAAGGAAAAATCCCACTAGTAAAGGCAAATATGTCCATGGGGTCAAAAAAGATCGGTCACAACTGAGTGACTAACACACATACACAAAGACAAATATATAGTAAAGGCTGTGGGCCAATCACTTAAATAACTTCGTATAAAGATTAAAGGACAAAATTATAAAAATAAACTATAGTAACAAAAAATACTGCTATTGCTAAGTCGCTTCAGTCGTGTCCGACTCTGTGCGACCCCATAGATGGCAGTCCACCAGGCTCCTCCATCCCTGGGATTCTCCAGGCAAGAACACTGGAGTGGGTTGCCATTTCCTTCTCCAGTGCATGAAAGTGAAAAGTGAAAGTGAAGTTGCTCAGTCGTGTCCGACTCTTCGCAACCCCATGGACTGCAGCGCACAGGCTCCTCCATCCATGAGATTTTCCAGGCAAGAGTACTGGAGAGGGGTGCCATTGCCTTCTCTGAACAATAAATAATTAAGGGATAAACATGAGAATGCCAAACATGACATCAAAGAACACAAAACGTGAGTGAGGAGGGTAAAAAGGTAGATTCTTCAAAATGTGTTGGAATGTAAACGACTGTCTGGTAAACATAAGTCGAAAACCTACAATAGATATGCAAAAACTAGGAAAGAAAGGAACAAAGACATACTACTAAACAAAACCATCAAACCACAAGTGAAAAGATGAAAAGAAAGAAAAAAATGGACAGAGCAAAACTACAGAAAAGCCAGAAAACAAGTAACAAAAAGGCATAAGTACATAACCTTTTCAATATTACTGCATTAAATGCTTCAATTAAAAGACATAAGGTGACAACTGGATAAAAGAACAAGACTCATGTATACACTGCTTTATAAGACATTCAGTTCAGATCCAAAGACATGCATAGACAGAAAGTAAGCATATGTAAAAATACATTTTATGCAAATAGAAACAACAATAAAGTGGGGGTAGCAATACTCATAAAGATTAAACTTTAAAATAAATAGACTATATAGCAATGACAAAGAAGGCCATGTATAATGAAAAAGGGATCAAGAAGATATAGGGGCTTCCCAGGTGGTGCAGTGATAAAGAATCACCTGCCGATGCAGGAAACACAGGTTTGGTCCCTGTGTCAGAAAGGTCCCCTGGCGAAGGAACTGGAAATCTGCTCCAGTGTTCTTATCTGGAGAATCCGATGGACAGAGGAGCCTGGCTGGCTACAGACAATAGGGAGACACAGAGTTGGACACGCCTGAGCAACTGAGTACACAAGCACAGCAAGACATAATATCCATTAGCATCTCTTGCCTGGAAAATCCCATGGACGGAGGAGCCTGGTGGGCTGCAGTCCACGGGGTTGCAAAGAGTCGGGCACGACTGAGCGACTTCACTTTCACTTTTCACTTTCCACTTTCCTGCATTGGAGAAGGAAATGGCAACCCACTCCAGTGTTCTTGCCTGGAGAATCCGAGGGATGGGGGAGCCTGGTGGGCTGCTGTCTATGGGGTTGCACAGAGTCAGACACGGCTGAAGCAACGCAGCAGCAGCAGCATATATATGTACCTAATGCAGAACCATCTAAGTATATAAAGCAAATATTAAAATGCAAAAGGGAGAGATTACCAATAATATAATAATAGTAGGGGATTTTAACACCTTTCTTACAGTAAAGGACACATCATCCATACGAATAATCAGTAAGGAAATGGTGGTTTTAAATGGCACATTAAAGTAGTTGAACTTACTAAATATTCACATGACACTCTAACCAAAACTAGCAGAATGCATGTTCTCTTAAAGTGCACATAGAATACTCTCTGGAATAGATCACATACTAAGACACAAAACAATCCTCAACAAATTTAAGAGGAAAGAAATTATCTCAAACTTTTTTCCCTAACTAAAACAGTATCAAACTAAAAAATAATTACATAAAGAAGAATGGGAAAACAAAAAACCATTGAGAGTAAACAACACGCTACTAGGAAACCAATGTGTCAATGAAGAAATCAAACAAAATATAAAAATACCATGACACACATGAAAATAAAATGCAACTTTCCAAACTCTATAGGATACTGCAAAAGCATTTCTAAGAGAGAAGCATATAAAGATAGAAACCTACCTCAAGGAACTAGAAAAATCTCAAGCAAACAACCTAGACCACAACTTAAAAGAATTAGAAAAAGAACAAGGATCAAAGTCAACAGAAGGAAGGAAATAATAAAGTTAAGAGAGGAAATAAAGACCAAAAAAAAAACCATATAAAAGGCCAATGAAACCAAGAGTCATCTTTTTAAAATATAAATGAAACTGATAAACTTTCAGCAAGGCTCATTAAGAAAGAAAAGAGAGAGGGCACAAATAAAATAGAAAAGGAAAAAGGAAAAATAACAACCAATATCTAGAGATATAAAATATTATAACAGAATAAAACAGTTACATGCCAACAAAATGGACAACGTGGAAGAAATGGATAGAAGCATACAATCTTCCAAGCCTGGATCAGCAAGAACTAGATAATTGGAAGAGATGAATTGCTACTAATGAAACTGAATTAACAACAACAACAAAAAAGGATGGATTCACAGGACAATTTCAGCAAAAATATCAAGAAGAGCTGTTGCCTATCCTTCTCAAAATATTAAAAATATTTGAAGATGAGGGGATACTCCAAAATTTATTCTATAGGACCACCACTATCAACACCAGAAAAAGATATTGCAAAAAAATGCCAGGCCAAGATCTCTGATGACTATAGATGCAAAAATCTTGAACAAAATGTTAATGAACTGATTTCAACAAGGTATGAAAAGGCTCATATATCTTGGACAGGAGGGATTTATTACAAGAGTGCAATAATTTTTCAACGTATGCAAGCCAATCAAAGTGATACACCCCATTAACAAAAAGAATAAAGCTTCATGATCCTCTCAATAAATACAGAAAATGCAGTTGACATAATTCAATATACCTTTATGATAAAATTCTCACTAAAGTTGGTGTAAAGGGGACATAGCTAAACATAATAATGACCATTTATTACAAACCCAGAGCTACCACCATACTTAACAGTGAAAAACTGAAAACTTTTCCTCTAAAATGAGAAACAAGACAAGGCTTCCCAGTCTTACCACTTTCTATATATCATGGTATTGGAAATCGTATTCATAGCAATCAGACAAGAAAAAGAAAGAAATAGCATCCAGTTTGGAAAAGAAGAAGTAAAATCGTCACTATTTGCAGAGAACATGATACTGTATATAGAAAACCCAGAGGTCTCCACCAAAAAACTATTAGAACAAATCAATGAATTCAGGAAAGTTGCAAAATACAAGATTAATATACAGAAATCTATTGTTTTTCATTAAGATGATAATGAAGTATCAGAAAGAGAAATTAAAGAAACAATTCTATTTATAATCACATTAGGAAAAAGAAAAATCTAAGACACCCAGAAAAAATCTAAACCAGAAAGGAAAAATCCTTAACTCTGAAACCTATAAAATATTGATAAAGGAATTTTAAGGTGATTCAAAGAAATAGGAAGATATTCTTGGATTTGAAGAATTAACATTCTTAAGATGTCTTTACTATCCAAAGCAATCTGTAGATTTAATACAATCCCTATCAAAATACTCATGATATACTTCACAAAACAATAATAAAATAATCACCAATTTTATACAGAATTGCAACAAAAACCAGAATTACAAAGCAATCCTGAGGAAAAAGAACAAAATTGGGGTATTATTTTCCCAGATTTCATACTATACTACAATAGAATTGAGTAGAGAGCCCAGAAATAAACCCACACACATATGGTCAATTAATCTAATTAGTTAGTTAATTATTATTCATATGTGATTACACAGAAGAACTATACTGAAAAGGTTCTTAATGACCCGGATAACCATGATTTTGTGATTACTCACCTAGAGCCAGGCATCCTGGAATGTGAACTCAAGTGGGTCTTAGGAAGCATTACTATCAACAAAGGTAGTAGAGGTGATGGAATTCCAGCTGAGCTATTTCAAATCTTAAAACATGATGCTGTTAAAGTGCTGCACTCAATATGCCAGGAAATTTGAAAAACTCAGCAGTGGCCTCTGGAGAAAAATATCAGTTTTCATTTCAGTTTCAAAGAAGAGCAATTCCAAAGAATGTTCAAACTACTGTGCAATTACACTCATTTCATTCACTAGTAAATTGAAAGTGAAGTCACTCAGTAGTGTCCAACTCTTTGCGAGCCCTTGGACTGTAGCCTGCCTGGCTCCTCCATCCATGGGATTTTTCCAGGCAAGAATACTGGCAATACTCGCATGGATTGCTGTTTCCTTCTCCAAGGGATCTTCCCAACCCAAGGATCTAACCTGGGTCTCCCGCACTGCAGGAAGACTATTTACCATCTAAGCTCAAAACCCTTCAGGCTTGGCTTCAGCAGTGCATGAACTGAGAACTTTCAGATTTACAAACTAGATTTAGAAAAGGCAGAGAAACAAGAGATCTTACTGCCAACATTCCTTGGATCACAGAGAAAGCAAGGGAACTCCAGAAAAACATCTACTTCCGCTCATTGACTATGCTAAAACATTTGACTGTGTGGATCACGACAAACTGGAAAGTTATTTAACAGACGGTAATGCTAGACTTTACCTGAGTGAGAAACCTGAATGTGGTCAGGAAGCAACGGTTAGAATCAGACATGGAACAATGGACTGGCTCAAAATTGGGAAAGGAGTACAATGAGACTGTGTGTTGTCACTCTGTTTATTTAACTTCTAAGCAGAGTACATCATGTGAAATGTCAGGCTGGATGAAGCACAACCTGGAAACAAGACTTCCAGGAGAAATATGAACAATCTCATGCAGATGATACCACTCTAATGATAGAAAGTAAAGCAGAGCTAAGATAAGCAAAGAGGAGAATGAGAAAGCTGGTTAAAACTCAGCATTCAAAAAAATATGATCTTGGCATCTGGTCCCATCATTATGTAACAAATAAAAGGGGAAAAGGTAGCAATAGTGACAGATTTTATTTTCTTGGGCTGCATAATAGCTGTAGATGAGGACTGCAGCCATGCAATTAAAAATGCTTCCTCCTTGGAAGGAAAGCTCTGACAAATCTTAAAAAGCAGAGACATCACTTTGCTGACAAAGGTCCATATAGTCAACGCTATGATTTTTCCAGCAGTCATGTATGGATGAGAAAGCTGGACCATAAAGAATGCTAAGTGCCAAAGAATAAATGCTTTTGAATTGTGGTGCTGGAGAAGTCTCTTGAGAGTCCCTTGGACAGAAAGGAGATCTAACCAGTCCATCCTAAAGGAAATCAGTCCTGAATATTCATTGGAAGGACTGATGCTGAAGCTGAAGCTCCAACACTTTGGCCACCTGACATGAACAGCTGACTCACTGGAAAGACCCTGATGCTGGAAAAGATTGAGGCAAAAGGAGAAGGGGGTGCAGAGGATGAAATGGTCAGATAACATCACCAATTTGATGGATGTGAGTTTGAGCAAGCTTCAGAAGATAGGGAAGGACAGGAAAGCCTGGCATGCTGCAGACCATGGGGTCACAGAGTGAGACAGGACATAGTAACTAATGAACAACAACATGAAATAAAAATCTAAAGACAAAAACACAGACAAAGCTCTTTGGTGTCCCACATAAAGCCTTCCATAATATGTTCATTACTAAATTCCCCAGCTTCTGTATTTAGCAGAGCCATATTTTACCACAGGTCTTAACCTACCTTTCTATCCTACCCTGTACATACTGTTTAGAGAACAAGAGTCCAAAAACCGTATACTGCATCAGTAATTCTCAATTGACTGTTGTGGTGGTGTGCCGGGGTCCAGCCCCAGTGGATCCAGGGTAATTCGAAGTGGGGACAGAGTCAGCGTCCTAGGAATTAATTGCTTAATTAAGGATATAGAAGGAAATTAGAAAGAAATAGTGTAGTAGGAATATTATTGGAGAAAAAGAGGCTGAATACCTTGGTTTACGTGGGATACCAATAAAGCTTCAAGACAAGAAGCTTGCACCACCTACGTAGGCCACCGGCGCCCACTTGAATATTGGAGGGTGCCCCGCCTTGGGCTCCCTCTCGTGTGGAACTTAAAAGCCAGGGCAAAATTAGCAGGCTTGGTGAGCACCCACGCTCCAGATGGGAATTCAGCCAGAAAAATGGAGAACAAGAAAGAATGACACAGGGGAATCAGTCTTTCCAGAAACTGATCCGATTTCTTTATTTTTAGGTTTGCTTATATACCTTTTGTTACACATACAGACAAATGGAAATTTTAAAGTCATGTGGGGGTCAGCAGTCCTGACCTTTATCAAAATCAGGTGTTTCATATAAATGTATACAAAAAAAGGTCTTAGGGGTTTTACATCATCTTCTGGCCATGAGGCCTGCTGACATTTTATGATCCTTTCTTTCTGATAACGGTCAGTCAACCAAAAAACTTATTTTCCAGGGATGATTTTTCTTAAACCAGGCACAACCCTCCGAAGGTACCAGATAAAGTTGCATTCCTATAGGGTGAGGGTGTAGTGGGTTACAATTAAGAAAGGAATTTACTTAGCCTAAGGTTTAACATGATTAATCTTAAAGGTTAATACTTATTTCTCCTATATGCTAGTTATATTCATTATAAGGGCAGGGAATATGGAGATTTAGCAGCAAATATTGGCTCAACAAATGAAAAACCCTTCACCAACATGATTTTTATCTTTAGAAAAACCCAATGCTAACTAAGACTTTCAAAATACTCCAAACTCTCTGTGCTGTTTATGGTTGAGAGGTTGTAAACAATCATGTACATAGTAGCAAGAGTGTGGATAATCCTGTCACACAAGCTAGTCTGCCAGCAGAGAGGTTTGACCTGAGACACCCTTGTCACGCCCAGGAATTTTTATTAACTGGAGCTGTAGGTTAACTCCTCCTCCAGGAGAGGTGGGGGACAGCCCCCATAAAGTCAGAGGTGTAGGTTAGAGCATAAAGCAGTAAAGTAGGCAGACTCTGTTTTTTGGGGGTATATGTTCAGGAAAACCTAGGGGGAACCCCTGAAGCCAGATCACGCCTTTGCATTTTGTCGGGCTTCCTTCCTCATGACCTTTGCCATGGGCGGGATTCCTCACGCTGGCTCCTGGCAGTGGTGGAGATTTACAATGTGTGGAGACATTTTTGGTCACCCTGTCATAACTGGGAAAGGGTGGGGGTTGCTACTAGAAGCTAGTGGGTAGAGGCAAGGAATGCCGCTAAACATCCTGCAATGCACAAATTCAGTTCAGTTCAGTCTCTCATTCATATCCAATTCTTTGTGACCTCATGCACTGCAGCACACCAGGCTTCCCTGAATATCACAACTCCTGGAACTTGCTCAGATTCATGTCCATCATGTCGGTGATGCCATCCAACCATCTCATCCTCTGTCGTCCCCTTCTCTTCCTAACTTCAATCTTTCCCAGCACCAGGGTCTTTTCCAATGAGACAGTTTTTCACATCGGATGGCCAAAGTATTAGAGTTTCAGTTTCAACACCAGCCCTTCCAATGAATATTAGGGCTGATTTCCTTTAGGATGGACTGGTTGGATCTCCTTGTAGTCCAAGGGACTCTCAAGAGTCTTCTCCAACACTACAGTTCAAAAGCATCAATTCTTCGGTGCTCAGCTTTCTTTAAGGTCCAACTCTCACATATGTGGCTACTGGAAAAACCGTAGCTTTGACTAGATGGACCTTTGCTGGCAAAGTAATGTCTCTGCTTTTTAATATGCTATCTAGCTTAGTCATAGTTTTCATCCAAGGAGCAAGCATCTTTTAATTTCATGGCTGTAGTGACCAAATGCAGTGATTTTGGAGCCCATGAAAATAAAGTCTGCCACTATTTCCATCTATTTGCCATGAAGTGATGGGACCAGATGCTGTGATCTTAGTTTTTTGAATGTTGAGTTTTAAACCAACTTTTTCACTCTCCTCTCTTTCATCAAGAGCCTCTTTAGTCTTATTCTTTGCTTTTTGCCATAAGGGTGGTGTCATCTGCTGATAATTCTCTTGACAATCTTCATTCCAGCTTGTGCTTCATCCAGCCTGGCATTTCTCATGATATACTCTGCATATAAGTTAAATAAGCAGAGTGACAATATACAGCCTTGACATACTTCTTTCCCATTTTGGAAACCAGTCTGTTGTTCCATGTCCAGTTCTAACTGTTGCTTCTTAAACTGCATACAGATTTCTCAGGAGGCAGGTAAGGTGGTTTGTCAATCCCATATCTTGAAGAATTTCCCACAGTTTGATGTGATCCACACAGTCAAAAGCTTTAGTGTAGTCAATAAAGCAATAGTAGAAGTTTTTCTGGAACTCTCTTGCTTTTTCAGTGAGGCAATTTGATCTCTGGTTGCTCTGGCTGTTCTAAATCCAGCTTGTACATCTGGAAGTTATTGATTCACATACTGTTGAAGACTTGCTTGAAGAATTTTGAGTGTTACTTTGCTAGCATAAGGGATTTGATTTAGGTCATATCTGAATGGTCTAGTGGTTTTCCTTACTTTCTTGAATTTAAGTCTGAATTTTGCTCCAGTGGAAGTGACAAATAGATTCAAGGGATTAGATCAGATAGAGTGAGTGAAGAACTATGGACAGAGGTTCATGACATTGAACAGGAGGTAGTGATCAAGACCATCCCCAAGAAAAAGAAATACAAAAAGGCAAAATGGTTGTCTGACAAGGCCTTACAAAAAGCTGGGAAAAGAAAAGACACAAAAGGCAAAGGTGAAAAGGAAAGATATACCCATTTGAATGCAGAATTCCAAAGAATAGCAAGGATAGAAAAGAAAGTCTTCCTCAGGGATTAATGCAAAGAAATAGAGGAAAACAATAGAATGGAAAGACTAGAGATCTCTTCAAGAAAATTAGAGCTATCAAGGGAATATTTCATGCAAAGATGGGCTCAATAAAGGACAGAAATGGTATGGACCTAACAGAAGCAGAAGATGTTAAGAAGAGGTGGCAAGAATACACAGAAAAACTATGCAAAAAAGATCTTCATGAACCAGATAACCATGGTGGTGTATCACTCACCTAGAAGCAGACATCCTGGAATGTGAAGTCAAATCGGCCTTAGGAAGCATCCCTAGGAACAAAGCTAGGAGGTGATGGAATTCAGGCTGAGATAATTCAAATCCTAAAAGATGATGCTGTGAAAGTGCTACACTCAATATGCCAGCAAATTTGGAAAACTCAGCAGTGGCCACAGGACTGGAAAATGTCAGTTTTCATTTCAATCCCAAAGAAAGGCAATGCCAAAGAATGTTCAAACTACTGCACAATTGCACTCATCTCACATGCTAGCAAAGTAATGCTCAAAATTCTCCAAGTCAGGCTTCAACAGTACATGAACTTCTAGATGTTCAAATTGGATTTAGAAAAGGAGGAGGAACCAGAGGTCAAATTGCCAACATCTGATGGATCATCAAAAAACAAGATAGTTCCAGAAAAAGATCTACTTCTGTTTATTGACAACGTCAAAGTCTTTGACTGTGTGGATAACACCAAACTGGAAAATTCTTAAAGAATACCAGGTGGTCTGGGAATACCAGACTACCTGACCTGCCTTCTGAGAAATCTATATGCAGGTCAAGAAGCAACAGTTAGAACTGAACATGGAACAACAGACTGGTTCCAAATTGGGAAAGGAGTATGTCAAGGCTTTATATTGTCACCCTTCTTATTTAACTTCCATGCAGAGTCATCATGAGAAATGCTGGGCAGGATGAAGCACAAGCTGGAATCAAGACTGCTGGGAGAAACATAAATAACGTCAGATATGCAGATGACACCATCTTTATGACAGAAAGTGAAGAACTAAAGAGCCTCTTGATGAAAGTGAAAGAGACTGAAAAAGTTGGCTTATAACTCAAAATTCAGAAAACTAAGATCATGACATCCAGTCCCATCACTTCACGGCAAATAGATGGGGAAACAATGGAAACAGTGAAAGACTTTATTTTTTTTTTGGTTCCAAATTCACTGCAGATGGTGACTGCAGCCATGAAATTAAAAGATGCTTGCTCCTTATAAGAAAAGCTATGACCAACCTAGACAGCATGTTAAAAAGCAGAGACATTACTTTGCCAACAAAGGCCCATCTAACAAAGCTTTCGTTTTTCCAGTAGTCATGTATGGATGTGAGAGTTGGACTATAAAGAAAGCTGAGCACTGAAGAACTGATGCTTTTGAACTATGGTTTTGGAAAAGACTCTTGAGAGTCCCTTGGACTTCAAGGGGATCCAATCAGTCCATCCTAAAGGAGATCAGTCCTGAATATTTATTGGAAGACTGATGCTGAAGCTGAAACTCCAATAATTTGGCCACCTGATGCAAAGAACTATCTCACTTGAAAAGACCCTGATGCTGGGAAAGATTAAAGGCAGGAATAGAAGGGGACAATAGAGGATGAGATGGCTGGATGGCCTCACTGACTCTATGGACATGAGTTTGAGTAAACTTCAAGAGTTTTTGATGGACAAGGAAGCCTAGAGTACTGCAGTTCATGGGCTCACAAATAATTGGACACAACGGAACTACTGAAATGAACTTGCTAGCATACGAGATTAGTGCAGCTGTGCAGTAATTTGAACATTCTTTGGAACTGACTTTCTTTGGGATTGGAATGAAAAGTGACCTTTTCCCATCTTGTAGCTACTGCTGAGTTTTCTAAATTTGATGACATATTGAGTGCAGCACTTTCACAGCATCATCTTTTAGGATTTGAGTTATCTCAGTTGGAATTCCATCACCTTCACTAGCTTTGGTCATAGTGATTCTTCAAAGCACCCAGTTGACTTTGCATTCCAGGATGTTTGGTTCTAGGTGAGTGATCACGCCATCATGGTTATCTGGGTCAGTAGATCATTTTTGATAGTTCTTCTATACAAAATTCTATATAAAATTCAAATTATTGCAAAAATTGGACTAAAATTGAAGAAAGCAGGGAAAACCACTAGACCATTTAGATATGACCTAAATCAAATCCCTTACAATTATACAGTGGAAGTGACAAATAGATGCAAGGGATTAGATGTGATAGAGTGTCTGAAGAATGATGGACAGAGGTTCGTGACATTGTTCAGGAGGCAGTGATCAAGACCATCCCCAAGAAAAAGAAATGCAAAAAGGCAAAATGGCTGTCTGAGGAGGCCTTACAAATAGCTGAGAAAAGAAGAGACACTAAAGGCAAAGAAGAAAAGGAAAGATATAAGCATCTGAATGCAGAGTTCCAAAGAATAGCAAGGAGAGATAAGAAAGCCTTCCTCAGCGATCAATGCAAAGAAATAGAGGAAAACAATAGAATGGGAAAGACTAGAGATCTCTTTAAGAAAATCAGAGATCCCAAGGGAATATTTCATGCAAAGATAAGCTCAATAAAGGACAGAAATGGTATGGACCTAACAGAAGCAATGCACCAGGCATCCCATAAAAAGATTTACTAAACTCAAAATGTCAAAATTGCTGAATTTGGGAACAACTTCTCTGGACCATGGGCACCTATAATAATAATTTGACATGTAATTTATTTTTAATTGATTGACATAGGCTGAATACTCCCTTTTTCTCACCTTCCCCTTCCTCTCTCTCTCTTTAAGAATTTGTACACTAAGTCACATAACTGACTGTAGGTTTAGTTTTTTTTTTTTTTAAACACTTTCATACCCTTGCCTCAGTGGATCATCAAACTTCACTGTACCAAGAGGGGAAGTAAAGTATAATAACAGAAATATTACTAGGCTTAAGGTCTAGGTTGAATCTGAATTCACTTATCAACTGTATAACCATGGGAAATGCAAAAACTACACTGAGTCTTAGTGATTTTTTATTGCAAAAATGATAGTATAAGATTGTACTTTTTCTTATTTCAGTTCTAACTCAAGTACTTGGGCTCAAACAGAATGGCAGCATTCCCATATTACACATCAGGAGACTGCAACTCAAAGAAATTAATTCAATTTCCCACTGTAATGTGATCTATAATATCCACAGCAGAGGACACTGATCTCAGAGGCACTCAGTAAGATGAGACTTCAATCTATTGAAGAACTTTTGGCTTCATTATTATTATCATTAATTCATAGGTTCATCTCAGTGTGAACACAAATATTACATACAGATAACTGAAACTCAAATGGACCATTCACTTTTTCCTCTTTTTAAGTTGACAAATGGCCTTACCCAGGTGTGGAGGTGAGCCCGTATTCACATTATGACCCTAGCCTGAAAATATAGTTCTTTCATTTTCTTGGCTGCAAAATGTGGTTTTTCCTTCCTTACACCTTCACTTTCTAAGCTGCTTCAGAAACACATCTGTTTTCTATCTGGTGAGAAAGGAAAACATGAATGCTTTATTAGCCCCTATATAATCTAATACATTGCATTGCCTATGGACTGTGTATTTTGAAAAAAAAAAAAAAAGTCAGAAATCTCTAGAGGTACAAGACAGATCTAGAACAGACAGTTTCCATGAACAAACAGATGACAGGGACATCCCTCAGATCTTCCAGTGGTCAGGCTCAGGGGTCCAATCTGCTCTTTTCAAGACGAACAGGTGATCACTTAATCCCCCAACAAATTTTATTTATAGAGGAGCATTTGAGATTGCAGGCCACCTGCACGCATGTGTTTGGAAGAGCCAGTAAGGTCTGGATAGCAGCCTCATTCTGTAATCAGTGAGAGAAGTCAAAATAAGTAATGGCTGGATTCAGGCCCTTCAGAGTATCTTCCGTGGACACAGCCAAGGCGCTCTCCATTGTTATATCAGGCTGCTCTCCAGACTAGAAGACCACCGTGAGAAAGGCCACCCCTCTAGTGCTATTATGCTGAAAGAAAAGCCTTCTCAATGCCCAACTTGTCATTTAATGAGATCCCAAAAACTCTTATGTCCAGTGATGAACTTTAGTCTTTTTTGTTATTATCCTCTCAGAGAATAAAAATATCCAGTGGTCAAGTCCAAGTTGATATCACATATTTTATTTTATTCAATGAAAATGCATCTCTTGAACTATTTCCTTTTGGATGGATCTCTGGGGAAATAATATTCTAAAGAAGAAAGAAAAAAATCTTATATGAAATTGGGCAAAATATTTGGGCAAGTAATTCATAGAGAAAGACATATGAATGGACAATATATGAAATATTCTCAATCCCTTTGATAACTAGAGAGATAAAATTAAAATCCAATTAGATCTATCTTTACTCTCATCAGATTGGAAAACACTAAGAAGTTTGAAAATGTTAACTTTGGGCAAGACTGTGAAGAAAAAGAACTCGTGTCTGTTGGTGATATAACTGATTTAAGCTCTTTGAAACAGATCCATCAATAGCCAGCCAAGCATTTTGTCACCTAGTGGTAAGATTCCTCAGTGTGAATCCTATCAGTATTGTACTGTTTAGATCTATAGTAAATATCAGTGGATAAAAGAGCGTTATTCCAACGTTTCTGGAGAAGATCCCTGGGGAGTCAGAAGGGGCTAAGAACTAGAGCCTATTTGAAAAACTCAGACCCCAAAAGAAGACACAGCCCTTCCATCACAATAGGAGACGGGGAGAACAGCTACAAGAAGATTGTGGGTTTTGAGGAAGGTCTCATCTAATGGATTTTATTTGGTCTACAAATTGTAGCATGGATTGAGGAGAGGATGTGCTAAGGGTTTGACAAGAACCCTGATATTGTCTATTTCTAGTTGAGAGCAGGAAAACTGCTTATTAGTAAAACAATACAGTAAAATTGTGAAGCAGTGTTGTGGGGACAGTATAAAGATCAAGGAGGTTCATGAACTGGTGAGCTGAGACTCAGCTCTGTCTGATCCTAACACTGATAGCCCTTCTTGACTTCCTTCCAAGGCTAACGGTTTCCTTCATGGCACCCACACTGGCACTTCAAAGCTGCCGCCACTTGCTTTCCGTTCATTTCTTCTTCCTAATGCCTGCCCATAACTCTCCACTCTCTGTCCCCATCCACATCTTAGTACACAATCCAGAATTCTCAGTAAATGACTGGGAAACTCCCTAAGTCACAGCTGTGCAAGTTGGCAGAGGGGATTTAAATTGCACGGAATGACATCTTGAAGTGTGACTGGGCTTCCAGCTTTAAGTTTTTGTTATTGGTGCACACTTATAAAAACAGAGGCAAAACCAATACAGTATTGTAAAGTAAAATAAAGTAAAAATAAAATTAAAAAAAAAAGGTGAATGGTTTATTTTAGAGCACAGTTTCCCTAGAGGGAATCAAACACTATACACTGCAGATGGGAGATAATGCCATATATTTTTACACAGCTACTCAATATGTTTCTTCTATATTTTATAGGGAGGTGATACATAATATGTACGTTTACATAACCATGTACATATGCATACGATGTATATGCATACATATGCTGTGGAGAGTAAATAGAGGCACATAACATACATATATGTATACACATATTAATGTATGTATACATGCATATATATATGTATGTGGGTGTGTATTTTATCACCTTCCTATAAAATATAGAATAAATACATTGTGTCACTATGCAAAAATACACAGTCTTATCTCCCTTCTACAATGCATTCCATTCCCTTTTGTGAAAATAGGTGCTCTAAAATAAAATAAAATATCTTTGTGATAAGGAAAGAAAGAGAGAGAGAAAGGATGTTGCAATATATTTACCATCTAGTAGGGAATGGGCACTGACAGAATAGATGGTAGCTAAATCATTGCTTTAGCCATACTGGGGCACACTGCTGAATGCCAGCCCTGCCTGTGTGTTCCCAGGACTACGCAATGTGTAACGCTGGATCCAAAGTAAGATGCAGACTTCTTATCAAGAAACTAAAGACCTTGATAATGCAAATATTGGAGATCACCATTTCTGCATTAAAATGAATCACCTATGCGGGCTGTATGCTTTGGTAGTTCTGATTCTGATTTGGAGAAGGCAATGGCACCCCACTCCAGTACTCTTGCCTAGAAAATCCCATGGATAGAGGAATTGAGACACGACTCTGTTAGTCACCATACTATTCTGAAATTCCATCATTTCATTTTGTTACCTATCCTTCGCATACAGCCTTTTACACTCAGCAGTGGCACAGAAAACTTTGTCAGCATTTTGATTTGTAGTTCAAGAGGTAGATTCCCGTAGGATGGATAATGGTGATCTAACTTTTATCTGAACATGAACATATGTGTTTCTTTTTTTTTTTTTTCCCCAAGAGAAAGGCACTAATGCCTAGGCAATAAATTCTAAGTAAAGACTTATGATGTCAAGTCTCACAAACTATTCTCTGGACCTCTCCTGGACTTGAACCAGTCAATTGACATAAATAGCTCCCATTGCAACACTAACTGCTGAGAACTCTCCTGCCTAGCAGACGAAAGGCCAGATAGATTGATGAATGCAAATAGGCAAAATAAAGATAATACATCTCTATGACCTTCAGATTCTCTTGATTCACCTCTCCGTCAGAGGAACATAAAAATTTACCTGAAAAATATTTCAAATATCACCATGATACAGGGGGAAAAACAAATTAATTAACAGCAAAGCGTTGGTATGGAATTCTGATGACTCTGACCTTGACATGCTGGTGATTCAGATCAGTACCGAAGAACGCAGGGTAACTATCTTCAATGCATAAAAGCAACAGAACCCTTTGACAGTTATTATAAAGGCCAGTTTTCATTTTTGGATGAAAATCTTATGGCCTGTAATCAGTTGCTTCATCAGAAACATAAGTTCAATACATTTTATGATGAATTATGAATCACGTAATGAGGAAGGCAGCAGCATCCATTCAGGTAATAAGCATTCCCATACAACAACGGCAGGCAGAACAATGCAACACAAAGTGCACTGAATCCCTGACAATGCTTCTTTACTTTGCTCAAGGAAGAAATAATTCATATAGGTTGCGATGAAACAGAATTTGAGGATGGGTATCATCTGGTAAGTCGAAAGGAGAGAAGAGCATATCTGAGGAAATTAAAATGCAGAGAAGGTGCCTGAGCATCAGCAAAGACTCAGGGCAGCAACAATCAAGCAAACTTAGAAGTCTTCCATGCTGTCAGGATGACAAGGGTAATACTGGTTTTGTTCCTAGCTCTTCAGTTCAGGTCAGTCACTCAGTTGTGTCCAACTCTTTGCAGCCCCATGGACTGCAGTATGCCAGGCTTCCCTGTCCATCACCAACTCCTGGAGCTTGCTCAAGCTCATGTCCATTGAGTCGGTGATGGCATCCAACCATCTCATCCTCTGTCGTCCCCTCCTCCTCCAGCCTTCAATCTTTCCCAGCATCTTTGGTCTTTTCCGATGAGTCAGTTCCCATCTGGGAACCAAAGTATTGGAGTTTCAGCTTCAGCATCAGTCCTTCAGGATATTCAGGACTGATTTCCTTGAGGAAGGACTGGTTGGATCCCCTTGCAGTCCAAGGGATTCTCAAGAGTCTTCTCAACACCATAGTTCAAAAGCATCAATTCTTCAGCACTCAGATTTATTTATAGTCCAACTTTCCCATCCATACATGACTACTGGAAAAACCAAAGCTTTGACTAGATGGACCTTTGTTGGAAAATTAATGTCTCTACTTTTTAATATGCTATTTAGGTTGGTCATAGCTTTTCTTCCAAGGAGCAAGTGTCTTTTAGTTTCATGGCTGCAGTAACCATCTGTAGTGATTTTGGAGGCCACCCCCCCCCCCGAAAAATAGTCTGTCACTATTTCCATTGCTTCCCCATCTATTTGCCATGAAGTGATGGGACCAGCTTCTTCAGCATTACTGGTTGGCGCATAGGCTTGGATTACTGTGATATTGAATGGTTTTCCTTGGAAATGAACATAGATCAATCTATCGTTTTTGAGATTGCATCCAAGAACTGCATTTCGGACTCTTTTGTTGACCACGATGACTGCTTCATTTCTTCTAAGGGATTCCTGCCCGCAGTAGTAGATATAATGGTCATCTGAGTTAAATTCACCCATTCCAGTCCATTTTAGTTCTCTGATTCCTAGAATGTCGACGTTCACTCTTGCTATCTCCTGCTTGACCACTTCCAATTTGCTTTGATTCATGGACCTGACATTCCAGGTTCCTATGCAACATTGCTCTTTACAGCATCGGACCTTGCTTCTATCACCAGTCACATCCACAACTGGATATTGGTTTTGCTTTGGCTCCATCCCTTCATTCTTTCTGGAGTCATTTCTCCATTGATCTCCAGTAGAATATTGAACATCTACCGACCTGGGGAGCTCCTCTTTCAGTATCCTATCATTTTGCCTTTTCATACTCTGCATGGGGTTCTCAAGGCAAGAATATTGAAGTGGCTTGCCATTCCCTTCTCCAGTGGACCACATTCTGTCAGACCTCTCCACCATGACCCGCCCATCTTGGATGGCCCCCCACATCATGGTTTAGTTTCATTGAGTTAGACAAGGCTGTGGTCAGTGTGATCAGATTGACTGGTTTTCTGTGATTATGGTTTCAGTGTGTCTGCCCTCTGATCCCTCTTGCAACATCTACCATCTTACTTGGGTTTCTCTTACCTTGGACATGAGGTATCTCTTCATGGTTGCTCCAGCAAAGGATAGCTGCTGCTCTTTACCTTGGATGAGGTCGCCCCTCATCCCTACAAGATTTTTTAGAATTAACACCCAAAAAAGATGTCCTTTTCATTACAGGGAACTGGAAGACAAAAGTAGGAAGTCAAGAAACACCTGGAGTAACAGGCAAATTTGGCCTTGGAATACAGAATGAAGCAGGGCAAAGGCTAATAGAGTTTTGCCAAGAGAACGCACTGGTCATAGCAAACACCCTCTTCCAACAACATAAGAGAAGACTCTACACATGGACATCACCAGATGGTCAACACTGAAATCAGATTGATTATATTCTTTGCAGCCAAAGATGGAGAAGCTCTATATAGTCAGCAAAAACAAGACTGGGAGCTGACTGTGGCTCAGATCATGAACTCCTTATTTCCACATTCAGACTTAAATTGAAGACAGTGGGGAAAACCACTAGACCATTCATGTATGACCTAAATCAAATCCCTTATTATAAGGGTTGAAGTGAGAAATAAATTTAAGGGACTAGATCTAATACTCAGAGTGTCTGATGAATTATGGACAGAGGTTTGTGACATTGTGCAGGAGACAGGGATCAAGATCATCCCCATGGAAAAGAAATGCAAAAAAGCAAAATGGCTGTCTGAGGAGGCCTTACAAATAGCTGTGAAAACAAGAGAAGTGAAAAGCAAAGGAGAAAAGGAAAGATATAAGTATCTGAATGCAGAGTTCCAAAGAATAGCTAGGAGAGATAAGAAAGACTTCCTCAGCGATCAATGGGAAGAAACAGAGGAAAAGAACAGAATGGGAAAGACTAGAAATCTCTTCAAGAAAATTAGAGATACCAAGGGAACATTTCAGGCAAAGATGGGCTCAATAAAGGGCATAAATGGTATGGACCTAACAGAAGCAGAAGATATTAAGAAGAGGTGGCAGGAATACAAAGAAGAGCTGTACAAAAAAAAGATCTTCATGACCAGATAATCATGAGCATGTGATCACTCACCTAGAGCCAGACAGCCTGGAATGTGAAGCCAAGTGGGCCTTAGAAAGCATCACTACGAACAAAGCTAGTGGAGGTGATGGAATTCCAGTTGAGCTATCTCAAATCCTGAAAGATGAGGCTGTGAAAGTGCTGCACTCAACATGCCAGCAAATTTGGAAAACTCAGCAGTGACCACAGGACTAGAAAAGGTCAGTTTTCATTCCAGTCCCAAAGAAAGGCAATGCCAAAGAATGCTCAAGCTACCGCACAATTGCACTCATCTCACACACTAGTAAAGTAATGCTCAAAATTCTCCAAGCCAGGCTTCAGCAATACGTGAACTGTGAACTTCCAGATGTTCAAGCTGGTTTTAGAAAAGGCAGAGGAACTAGAGATCAAATTGCCAACATCCACTGGATCATCAAAAACACAAGAGAGTTCCTCTATTTCTGCTTTATTGACTATGCCAAAGCCTTTGACTGTGTAGATTACAATAAACTTTTGTCCCTAGCTGCCTGATATGTAGGAGGTACTCAAAAAATCTCTTGTTCAATTTATTGATTCGATACAATGTGTATTGAATTCCAGATTAAGCAATGTAGCCATTACTTTATATACAAGTAATGGAAGTGGGGGTATGGAAATTGTTTCCAATAGTAGCAGATAGGTCCTATTGGAGAAACTTCTAGGAGAAAGCAACGGTAAACTCTGGACAAAACACAAAATTCAACCACACAAAGGCTCAGGGAAGGGAATAGGAGAGAGAATGGAGTAGGAATTGATACTTCAAAGAAAGGCATGGCTTTTGTGAGGATTGGTTTTTTGTATCAACTGAGTCATAGATGTCAGCTGAAGATTATCTCTGGGTGGATGCTAAGAGGGTGTTTCCAGATGAGATTAGCTTTTGAATCAGTGTATTCTGTAAAGTTCTAGTCTTCCACTGATGGCTCAGTGGTAAAGAATTTGCCTGTAATGCAGGAGACTTCCACAAGGCGCAGGTTCAATCCCTGGATTAGGAAGATCCCCTGGAGAAGGAAATGGCAACCCACTCCAGTATTCTTGGCTGGAAAAATCCCATGGACAGAGGAGTCTGGTGGACTGCCATCCATAGGGTTGCAAAAGAGTCAGGGACAACTGAGCATGTAAGCAACAACTCAGTAGAGTAGATTGCCGTCTGCAGTATGGGTTGCATCATCAAAGCTGATGAAGGCATGGATAGAACAAAAGGAAAAGTAAGCAGTTCAACCCTTTTTCCTCCTACTTGCCTACATGCGCTGGGATATCAAGTCTTCTCCTGACCTTTGACTGGAATATTCATCATTGGTTTTCCTGAGTCTCCAGCCTTTGAACTGGCACTACAGTTCTTCCACCATCCTTACTGGGTCTCCAGCTTATAGCTGACTGATCACGGGTCCTCTCAGCCTCCATAATCATGTTAATCATGTCCACCAATTCCTCATGTGTGTATATCTACCTATCTACTTACTTGTTTCTCTTTCCCCAAGAATGCTAAAACAGTTCTGGGTGAATACTCTGTTTCTATAAGTTATCTGAAGGAGATAGGTCCCCGTGTGAATGCTACAAATAGGCAAAGCTACAACAGGAATTCTACAGGCTTCCTGGACTGAAAAAAAACAGTAAATGAAAACACATTTAAGCAACTATAGGCATTGGAAAGTGAGGGGAGAAATTCGGGAGAGGAGAAAGCAAGAGATGGAAAGCCCCCAGTACTGTAAAACAGCTCTTCCCAGGTCTCTGGATGACTCTTGAGCCAGGTAGGTACAAAGTGTATTTCAGGTAGTGCCTCTGCAACTAAAGGAACAGGCCTGAGAACAGATGGCCCAGCATAGAGGAGACAGTTGGCAGTTGAGTTCAGCCAAGTTAACTGCCAGCTTAAAAATTTCTCAATACTCTTTGAAAGAATATGACAAAATCCATAATCCTAAAACACTGAAGTGAAATAGCTAGGATAAGAGCTAATTTTTTAGCATACAAAGAAAGAAGTACATTCTTTTAAAGAAAAAACAAGATAACCTTGAGAGGATCTAATGTTGAAATTAGCAAATTTTTTAAGGATATTGTATGATTATTCTTAAGGAAGGAAAAATGAGCTCATCAGGAGCTAAATATCATAAATCTCAGCATGAAAATAGATATCTGAAATACATAAGGAAAATCACTGGAGAAAAATGGGCTTGAAACAATGGAGATAACAGAAGGAAGTCCTGATGTGGACAGACCACTAGACACAAATCTGAAGGACAGAGATAATAAAGGTCAGAAAAAAAATGAACAGAACCTCAGAAATCTGTGGGGGCAATATAAAAATGTCTAACATATGCACAATTGGAGTCCCGGAAGGAAAAGAGAGGCAGAATTGAATAGTGAAAAATAAATTAGAAGGAATAGTGACCCAAATTTCCCAAAGTCATACAATTATAAGTTCTACAAGTTCAGTGATCCACGTGTATAATAAATACAGATACTACCACATCACTTCACATTAGCACCAAACTACAGAAAACCAAAAAAAGGAGAGAAAATTTTAAATATGGAAGAGAAAAATTATATACCATTTAGAGTTTTTATTGGTTTTCCATTAGATAGAAGGGAGGCCAGAAAAGAAATGAAATAATGTCTTAAAAGTTCTAAAACAAAAAAGAAATATGCATACACACACAGAGAAATCTATCATCAGTGAAAATACTCCTTCAGAGTAAAAGTAAAATAAAGGCATTATATTTTTTAAAAAAGAACATTAAGGGAATTGTGCAATTAGAAATGCTAACATCTTCAGGCAGAAGGGAAATTATGCCAAATTAAATTTGATTTTAAAAAATCAAATATTTTAGATTGAAAAAAAAGAGCAATCATTGGAAATGTTTAATGGAAATGGCAAATATATGGAATGAAGAAGATCAATAAGGGTCTTCAGGCATGAGCTTGAATTTCTCTGTGGGTTTGTAATCCATTCATTAATCTGTGAAATGTTCCAAGGAAATGTAAAGAAAATTTCAAAGATCCATATTTATAGCATAATAGAATACCTGGAAAATGAAAAATAAGAGAAAGCTAGTATAGAAAGTTAGAGCAAACATATAGTTTGCTTGGGTTTCCCTGATATCTCAACTGGTAAAGAATCCACCTGCAATGCAAGAGACCCCAGTTCGTTTCCTGGGTTGGGAAATACCCCTGGAGAAGGGATAGGTTACCCACTCCCGTATTCTTGGGCTTCCCTGGTGGCTCAGACAGTAAAGAATCCACCTACAATGCAGGAGACCTGGGTTCGATCCTTGGGTTGGGAAGATCCCCTGGAGGAGAGCATGGCAACCCACTCCAGTATTCTTGCCTGGAGAATCCCATGAACAGAGGAGCCTGGTGGGCTACAATCCTTGAGGTCACAAAGAGTCCGACATGAAAATGAGCAAATGAGCACAGCACATTACAGAGCATATCAATAAGGTCTTACAAATTTTTCAGAAGCCACTGAGCAATCTGTTTAGGAAATTTGTTTCATTGCAAGAGAAATTTAAAAAACATTGTTCACTTTTAGGTCTTCAGCATTTCTTGTAAAGAAGTTAAAGGAAGGCATCTGAGAATCCCAAAAAGAGAAAATGTGGCATCAAAGTGCAGGCTACTGTTGGGAGAAGAGATGCTCCATAGCAGATCTGCAGGTTCTATAGTCAAGGACACCACGCAGGGTCACAGGAGCCAAGAGCTAGCTCTGACGCTAATGACAGGGAAACGCAGATTTCTAGTTGGTAGAGATTTCAGAGACATAATGGTTCCAACTATTCTTTTTAGGAAGGAAACCAAGGCCCAAAGATGTTTCATGACATCAGATGTCAGCAAACATTTTTGACATCAAAACTAGGGTAAGAACCAAGAAAAAAGAATAAAATTTGACAACAAATAAATTATCATTAGGCATATAGAGGACAATTTATACTTTATTTGCCTAGAAGAAGAGTGGTCTAGAAAAGATGTATCATACCTTCATTTAACTTCCTGTAAATTCTATAATACATAACTCTGTTATTTTGTTTGTATCCACCCTTTCTCTTTCTCTTTGATAAAATAAATAAATAAAATACAATGTATTGTACACTCTACTGTGTACTGAATTTTACCATGTACATTATCTTACATTATCTCTTTCTCCTTATGTATCATATAAATGTTCTATATGGAGAGGAAAAAAATAAATTGGATCTTGTTGGAGCCACTCCATTTTTGTATCTTTTTTACAGCACCTTAGCCATGATTTAACTAATAGAGAAATGATAACAAGTAAGTTGTACATTGCCATAAAAAAAAAAAACTTTAAAACATTTGTTTTTTTCTTAATGGTTTGGTGTTGGGTGGCAAAAACACAGATACCACAGCAAGCAAGTTAAAACTTTCAAGAAAGACTGTTAGTTTTTCAGGACTTACTCCAAAAACACTTGTTTGAAAACCGAGGAACGCGTTTATGTGTTGGATGCTCCCTGCTGCTTCTGGCAAAATCTTATAAGAGGAAAATCTTGAGAAGAACAAGCTCAGGAGCAGGCAAAGTGGAATGAAGCTGAGCTCTGCTCTGGGGATGAAGATATTCCTTAAATTTAAACCAAATGGATATCCAGATATTGGGGAGCTTTAAGGGTGGAACAGCTTTACTGCTGCTGCAGCCAAAACAGCAAGTGACAAGATTCCAGCCCTTCCTCCAGCATTTCTCATTACGATTTGTCAACCAGAAAATAGAAGTCAGCCCAAATAAAGACAATATGATGGTGCCTTTTCCCCCAAGCTTGCTGCTTCAATGAACCTAAGGAATCACCACAAAAATGAAGGAGAGAGAGAGAGAAGCCAAGCACAGGGGTCAGAAAATAAAACTGATTGCAGAGGCTTCAGATTTCTGTCTAGAAGAGAGTTTCAAGTCTAGTTTGTTGCACGTGGTACTGATAGAAGCAAATAAACTGTCTACTACAGCTGAGGAAGTTGTATTGCTAAAGAGACCAGAAGCCAAGTTGACAAATGCCTGTGATTTTTCACTCCTTGAAGCAATGCTTGTCCTATATCCCTGCGTGCATGCTCAGTCACTTCAGCTGTGTCCGACTCTTTGTGACCCCATGGACTGTAGCCCAACCAGGCCCCTCTGTCCATAGGATTCTGCAGGCAAGAATACTGGAGGGGGTTGCCATTTCCTTCCTCCAGAGGATCTTACGTCTCCTGCATTGACAGGCTGGTTCTTTACCACTAGCACCACCTGGGAAGCCCAAACAATTACAAACCTGTGCACTTCCAAGAGCTGACTATGTTCCCTCATCAGCTTCTGTTGCATCCCAAAGGTAATGAAAAAGGAATCTTTCAGATTGTGAAGTCAGAACGCCTGGAGCATAGTCGGCAAGAGAGCTTCTCCCAGAGAGAACTTTGCTGACAGGTTGAGAGTATTTGCCATGCCTGCCTGGAAGGATTTGGTAACTACAATGAATCACTGACTTCTGTGTGCTTCCCATTTTTTCCTTTTCCTCAATGGGAATTGAGTTGAGGTATATCATTGCCATGATATACTGGGATTGAGGGAAGGCAGATAACTTGCTGAGAAGTTTGCTGCTAAGTCACTTCAGTCATGTCCGACACTGTGCGACCCCATAGATGGCAACCCACCAGGCTCCCCCGTCCCTGGGATTCTCCAGGCAAGAGCACTGGAGTGGATTGCCATTTCCTTCTCCAATGCATGAAAGTGAAAAGTGAAAGTGAAGTTGCTCAGTTGTGTCTGACTGTTAGCGACCCCATGGACTGCGGCCCACCAGGCTCCTCCATCCATGGGATTTTCCAGGCAAGAGTACTATAAGCTGCTAAACTTCAAGGTGCCAGAGCTGGGCTTGATGACAGAGGAATTCATATCATACACAGACATGGACTTTGAACTGGTTACAGTAGGTGGATGAGACCCTGAGTTTTTCCATTCAAGTTGAGTAAGTTTTGAGAGGGTAATGCATGATTTGGTTGGCTATGAAAGGCAGACAGGGATAGAAACTTGATTTTCTCTCAAACGTTGCCCCCTCTTCTTCCATAGGAACAGAACCTAAGAACATAGACTTTCACTGGGTCCTCTATCTCTTTAGAGTGGCAAAGGCCAGTCAGCTAGAGGCTATATTTCTGGTCATCCCTTGCAGATCAGTGCAGCCATGACACAGGTTTCTCATCAGTGATGTGTGAGTTGAAGTGATGGGAAAAAAGGGCATATCCCTGAGTGAACCCTTGTAGCAGAGCTGCCAGGCTGTCCTGCTCTACCTGTCCCCAAAGCTGTTCCTTGAGAGAATCACTGTGTTGTATGATTTCTTTTTAACAGCATCTTAGTGCATTCATGCCTGGAAAATGTCATGGACAGAGGAGCCTGGTGGGCTACAGTCCATGGGGTCTCAAAGAGTCGGACGTGACTAGCCGACCAACATTTTCATTTTTTCAGTGTATACTCTAAGCCACACAAGGAATCACTTTGATTACACAGTTTTCAAACTTAGACAATTACTTTAGGAAGCAACCCACACAAAGTTCACTGTCTCTGTATTGTGAGCCTTAAGCAAGAGGTTGTTGGCCAAATGATCCTTACAGTTCATCTCTGTCCACTCCCCCTTTCCCACTTCTTGAGAGGAGAGCAACTGAGGACTGGCCAAGTTCAAGAACACTGGGCCATGTTTCCAATGAACTGGTAGCTGGAAAGTTAATGATTCAAGGTGTTTAATTTCCACCTTTCTTAGTAGATCTTCCATCGGAAGATTCAGTGGCTAAGAGAACTAGAAGGGGAGGAGGCTTGGTTTGCCCCCGTCCTCCCTGCCCTTCTAACAGCCCAGCCACTTAAAAGGCAGCAACTGCAAGTCTTCTTGCTTTGACTCTCATTTGGTCCCTATTTTACATACTTTTCGTCCCACTTATCTAAGTTGGTTTTGGTTGTCTAGCTTTCTTTCTCTTCTCTTTTCCTCACCTTGACTTCTATTTGGGTGTTAAATCAAACTCTGGGTTTTCTTCTCTCTCTCCTGTTTTATACTGGAGAATGTGAATAAGTTCTCTGCCAATAACTTTGAATATTATATCTGCTCACTGCTGTTCAGTCTCTGCATGACTTCTTAGTATGTGCGACCATAGGTACAGCCCCCTCTCTCTCAAGGATTGATTTCTTCTGGGTAGCTGACCATTTTATCCAGAATTTTCTTTACAAAAGAGGGAAGCAAACTTCCAGGCTCCAGGCATTCCCAGCCTGTCCTGTACGACTGCTGGATTTTGTCTAACTCAAGAGAAGATATTGCTATTGATTTAGCTCTTGATTTGCAGATTATAACGTAGAAGTGTAAATCTCTTCCCACATTGTCGTATTTCTCTCCTGAGATGGTTACTCCATATATGTCTGTTGTGGATAGACCAGTCTTTTCCATGCTCCTGAATATTATATGGCATTTGAAAACTTTTCTTTCTGCCATACTCTCCCCTACTACTTACCACCTGTCCAAACTAAGCCCATCATTCTCTCCTTTTTTTTTTTTAGAGACTTTGACTTAAATTTTACAAATAATGAAAAACACATTTTTTAAAAATTTTCCTTGCTAAAAACTTTTTCTTACTCAACAGTATATTATGTATACTTATTCATCTAATTCATTGTTTTATCCATCTGTACAATATTACACAGCATCAATATACCATAAATTCAGCCCATCTATCTTGATCCAATGCAAGTACTATCTCCTTCCCAAAGTCTCCTTCAAACCCTTTGGCCCATGTGGATTTTCACATCAGACATCTTTTACACACACAAGCTAGAGCAATGTTCAATACTGGGCTCTGTTTTACACATTTGTAAGAAATCATAATCCTTGGAAAGTAGGTACTGTACCTTAATTCTCCTTTTATCTTTCCAGTATCTAAGGCAACAAGTACTAGGTATTAAATATCATAATCCCTTTGGTTGCAAGTAGTGTCTTAAGCTCTCTTAAACATCTATATCTTCCCAGTATCAAATATAGAGAATGATCGGTATATACTCATTCATGTGAATGAATACAGGAATAAATCACTCAATTAAGCTTCATCCTCTTATTTTTGGAATATTTTAATCTTTCTCAACTCCAATGTTTGAATTAAAATGTAACACCCATTAATCTCCTTTCTCTAATAAGACTGTACTTACAGAAGAGATGATAACATGTATGATGTTTTGACAATAGTGTCTATTAATAGAACATAAAGCAGAAAAATGAAAGCAAAGTGAAAATCCTATAAATGATTTTTTGGAAAGTTGGAAAACTACTTTAAAGCTGAAAACAATCTTGCAAATTAATTCTCAGGTGAAAGTAAAAAGGAAGACATTCTCTCAGAGTTCAAAACTAGCCCAGAAGCAGGAGGGAGGTGGGGGCAGAGGCCACACTTCAAGAATACTAGAAAAGATTTTATAACAAATTAGGCTGCAGATGAAACTGCTCCTGATGTTACAAGATATCATTATACACAGCTACAGAATGCTGGTATGCATTAATAATAAAGATCAGCTTAGCCTTCTAGGGAAAGATAGAGTCTTCTTTTAATTAACTTATATTTTTTAATCAAATTGATTGAAAAGCTCTTATCCTTTTTATTTCTTTTTTACTTTCAAGCATTTTGTGCATGAACCCAGAGTACATTTATCTTTATCTGTTGGTGTTTTTTTGTTGTTTTTTTTTTCAATGACATACTTGCTTTGTGGTTGAGAAATATTAGTGCCACAAACCAGAAACAAACCAGGGAATAGAATGAGAAAACATTTTGCCAGAAGTTTTCATTTTTGTCTCGGTTCAAGGGATTTGTTAACAAAATAAGCCACTTGCTATATACAAATAAATAATACAAATATTTATTAGAGAATTATCTAGCTTACTTTCAGCATACTTACATTAAAAGAAAAGAGAAATAGAAAGAGCAGAAGATACACCATCAAACTGGGTTTTGACCAAAATCTGGACTCAAACAGCAGTGGGAAGTCCCATGACACAGCACATCTGGAGTCCCAGTTGGGAAAGAATCTAGGCAGCGTGTCTGCTTGGTGGGTGACACTTCAAAAGATTGCAGTTTGGGGGGGAGCTTATAATCCCAAAGTGAAAGTCACTCAGACGTGTCCGACTCTTGTGACCCCATGGACTACAGAGTCCATGGAATTCTCCAGGCCAGAATACTGGAGTGGGTAGCCATTCCCTTCTCCAGGGGATCTTCCCAACCCAGAGATCGAACCCAAGTCTCCCGCATTGCAGGTAGATTCTTTACCAGCTGAACCACAAGGGAAGCCCAAGAATATCGGAGTAGGTAGTTTATCCCTGCTCCAGCAGATCTTCCCAACCCAGAAATTAAACTGGGGTCTCCTCCATTGCTGGTAGATTCTTTACCAACTGAGCTATCAGGGAAGCAGAGTTATAATCCCAGGACGGATGCAGACTGACAGTATCATCAATCTGTGCCCAAACTGCAAGCCTGGTTTCGTGTTAATGCCATTGGTTTCGTCACATAAAACTTGCAATGTTGCTAAGCCTGTGTCTTGGCTAGTCAGGCCCCTTCCAGGGGCTCAACAATCTCAAGATTCCTCCCCCATCTTATCTATGATGCTGCCAGTCTTGCACTCATGGCAGGCAGTCACTCCTGCCTGCCCAGGCAGGTTAGAAGCAGGGTCAGAGGCCTGCTCTGCTTTGTCTCTGAAGCCTAAACAAGATTATTTATTCAATTTCCCTACCAGAAAACCTATATAGTTCATTGCAAGAAAAAAAAAATCTTATTTTTTTATAGGCAAAGTGCATGCTAAGTCATGGCCTATAGCCAACCAGGCTCGCCTGTCCATGGAATTCTCCAGGCAAGGATACTGGAGTGGGTTGCCATGCCCTCCTCCAGGGGACCTTCCTGACCCAGGGATTGTACCCATGTCTCTTACATCTCCTGAACTGGCAGGCAACTTCTTTACCACTGGCGCCCCCTGTGAAGCCCCACAGGAAGAGCAGAAACATAGTATTCCTTGCACTAAGTCACTGAAGGGCAATTGCATGCCAGAAGAGGACTTGGGAACCTTACGCTAGGCAGTGCACCTAACACCAGTACTTCCTAGGCCAGGAGGACTGCACTGGGCATCTCAGGGAAGACAGTTCCTGCCAGCTCTTCATGCATACGTGCACATATCTATGGTGGCTTGCTTTCCGACTGTGGCTCCCTATGAAGAGCCCACCTCTTTCAGCACAGAGCTTAAGTCTCTGGAATTCACCTGTCAGGGGACATCAGTGAAAATTTTTCATGAGCCTGAACATATATGTTGGGGCCACTTGCATCTGAGCTGCAGTTGAATCCACTGAGGTGAATGAACTCATCTAAGGAAGGTATCAAGGCAAGAATAGTTCTGTCTGTATTTTATCTTTATTTTTCTACAGATCTAGGATAAACAATGCATTTTGCTCTATGTGCTTATGCATTACATTAATACTAGTAGCTCTTGAATGGGCTTAAATTATTTGCATAGTTTTGGGTTAAAAATAAGAATCATATTCCTTGTTTCTTTTTACTTTTTGTCTGCATTCCACAGCATGTGGGAATTTAGTTTCAGGACCAGGGATCAAACCTGTGCCGCCTGCAGAGGAAGCAGGGTCTTAACCAGGAAAACTCCAGGGAATTTCCTATACTCATTTTAATAACAATGATGGTTGAAATGTTTAAAATCATTTATAACTGAAGCCATGTGCATAGTTATTTAGAAATAGTTACATAAGAGTTAATCAATAAATAATTAAATAATAGTTAACCAATAAATAGTTAAATAATTAGTTATTTCAGATTATATCTTAGTTCTAGGACCCACAACAGATTTCCCAACCTGGGGATCTGGCAAAGGGACTGAGAATTCCCACAGAATTTGACTTCGGAGGCCAGTGGGATTTGATTACAGAACTTACACAGGACTGGGGAAACAGACTCTTGGAGGGCACAAGCAAAACCTTGTGCACACCAGGAGAAAACAGCAGTGACCCCACAAGAGACTGACCCAGACTTTCCTGTGAGCAGGAGTCTCTGCAGAGGTGTGGGTCAGAGGTGGCTGCTGCAGGGTCGGGGTCACTGAGGGTGGCAGTGTGTGCATGGACCTTCTCAGGGAGGTCACCATTATCTTCTTTACCTCCAGTTTGGTCTCAGGTCAAACAACAGGGAGGGAACACAGCCCCACCCATCAATAGAAAATTGGATTAAAGATTTATTAAGCATGGCCCAGTCCATCAGAACAAGACCCAGTTTCCCCCATCAGAACAAGACCCAGTTTCCCCCATCAGGAAGCTCCCATAAGCCTCTTATCCTTATATCAGAGGGCTGCTGCTGCTGCTGCTAAGTCGCTTCAGTCGTGTCCAACTCTGTGTGACCCCAGAGACTGCAGCCCACCAGGCTCCCCCGTCCCTGGGATTCTCCAGGCAAGAACACAGGAGTGGGTTGCCATTTCCTTCTCCATGTCAGAGGGCAGACAGAATGAAAACCACAATCACAGATAACTAATCAGACTGATCACATGGACCACAGCCTTGTCTAACTCAGACTCTTTTCAGTCATTTGGTAAGTACTTTAGAATAGCACACCAAAATGAGACATGCATTTCTTCCAAAATTAAAAAAAAAGTCTATTATGTAGGGACAATGCATAGTAGACTTTTTGAATCTCATTTTGGTGTGCTATTCTGAAGTGCTTACAAGTGACTCAAAAGATTCTGAGTGGAGCCCAGGAAAAGAGAAGGTCTGCAACAGATCCAGGCTGCAATGAAAACTGCTCTGCATGAACAGTAAATGAACAAGATTTAAAGGAGGGGACTTTCCTGGTGGTCCAGTGGTTAAGACTGCACTCCCAAGGCGGGGGGCCCAGGTTCAGTTCCTTGTCAGGGAACTTATTCCTGGATTTATCTTCTGTATTGTCCCTACATAGTAGACTACTTTTAATTTTGGAAGAAACACATGTCTCATTTTGGTATACTATTCTAAGCTACTTACCAAGTAACTAGCCAGATGCAAACACTTGTTCTTTAGCTTGGAAATAGCAGTGCAACTAGTCTCAAACAGTAGAATCCTGCATGGTTCACTGATCTCTCAGGCTCTTGAATTCTAGTGGGATTTTGGCATTCCTATGTCATACCAAATTGTCTAGATATTTGTGACTTCCTAGTCATCAACTCATCCGTGTAACAGGATGGTATAACATCCTGTGGAATGGAGGGGTGGTCAAGATGCCTGATGTTTAGACTAGAACAAAGAACTGAAGAGCTGATATAGCCCTGAATTGAGGCGGTGTCTCAGCACAGATCAAATGTGCAAGTCGAAAAGGGCGATTAAAGAATTTACTTCCTGTTTTTGCTTTTTTTCAGCACCTTCCACATTTCAGGCTCTTGATATGATCAAGTAATCTCTGAAATCACTCCAGAAACATGTTTGTTTGTTTACGGTTGCTACTTCAGTAGGTAAAGGCAACTCTACTGCCTTCTACACGGCCCTTTCTATCATAATTACATTCACTTCACAAATCAGAGACCCAGCATAAGAATTTTGCCACTTACTATGTATGTCTACGGAAATAACCACAGGGTAAACCCAAGTATCTATTGAGCTCTCTGTTACATGGACATGAGCCAAAATTCCACTGATCACCTAATCGCAATACGCTCCCATTCTCTAAAGAAGTTGTGATACATTTACACAGTGGAATACTATTCAGCCATAAAAAGGAACACATTTGAGTGAGTCCTAATGAGGTGGATGAACCCAGAGCCTATTATACAGAATGAAGTAAGTCAGAAGTAGAAAAGAAAATATTGCACATTACCATATATATATGGAATCTAGAGGGATGGTATTGATGATCCTCTTTGCAGGGAAGCAAGGGAGATGCAGAAATAGGGAAGAGGCTTTTGGTCACAGTGGGGAACAGAGAGAGTGGAATGCCTTGAGAGCGCAGTACTGAAACATATGGATTACCATACGTGAAATATATAGCCAGTAGGGATTTGCTGTATGATGCAGGGAACCCAAAGCTGGTGATCTGTGACAGCCTAGAGGAGTGGGACGGGAAGGGAGACGGGAGGGAGGTTTGAGAGGGAAAGGACATATGCCTGCCAGTGACTGATTCATGTTGATGTATGGCAGAAACCACCACAATATTGTAGAGTAATTATCCTCCAATTAAAAATAAAATTTAAAAAATAAGCACCCCTTCTGGTTGGTAGACCACAATGGTTAATTCAGCAATTAGTGTTGATTCAGAGAAAGGTGGGTAATTTCTTCTTTCTTGGTTCATATTACTCTGATAAATAGCTGCTGGTCCCTCTGGAGAAGGCTAGCAGAATAAATTATGGTGTAAAATTTTGGTGGTAGAGTAAGACTGTTCCTAAAATTGACTTGATTCTCTCCTCCCCACATTTATACAAGTTTACCCTGGGACTGTTCACTGGCTCAAGTCTGGGAATTTGTTGAAGACTCATGTCTATAGCATGTCGATTCATTAATATATGTTTTCACTAGAAATAGAGATTTTCAACTCAAACACATAAGGTGATACTGTGGTGGGATGCACACCTATTTAATTTAGAAGGACACTGTGGTTAATTAGCTAATGCCAAAGATCTCTGGGGGTCAAATCCTTCTGATTACTACTCTGGTTTGACTTTCCCTCTGGTTACCACACCAACCCTGTCTCTGTGATTAAGTGCTTCCGCTTGATACCTCTAACCTCATGTTCCCATCATTTTGATTCAATTCAGAGAACTCAGTTTGATGGCATTATTTGCTACTCTTACTTTTGTCCTGAAGGGAATAATCGCCACAGAATTCTTTAGGATAATGGGGTTCTACTCATAAAGGTAATTCTCAAGCTTTATTGAGGGGAGTATTCTCTGACCTCTTTTGGAAGACATAGTTAGGAGCTGAGTAAGCAGTTCTCGCATACCAATCTCACATACTAACTAGTATTTCAGCTTCATCCAGTGTAGCCTATGATTCCACATTTCAACCGATCAAGGAACCAACTTCCAGTCACTCCCAACCACTCTGCTTATTGTAATCACATCTATTGACTCCATCCAACACTATTTTCCCTTTATTTTTATCCAACATCCTTAGGCTCCATTTCCATATACATACCCCCAGTGTCTGGTGCTATAAATTGGAAAGCCAAGCAATTTATTTGATCCCTTAGTATATTACAAACCTTGTCTGGTTATAGGACTAGAGGCAACAAGAAGTGACCGGGTTAGGCCCTGAGAAGCTCAGTAATTCTCTGTAAGTTATTTGCCACAGAAGAGGTCCCTACAATTTCTTCAAGAAAGAGAATGATCTTAGGTAGGATAAAATAATTGTTTATAGTGAGACAAAATATTTTTCAGAGTTTAGAGATTCAAAGTGAAACTCAGTCATATCCAACTCTTTGCGACCCCACGGACTGTAGCCCACCAGGCTCCTCTGTCCATGGAATTCTCTAGGCAAGAATACTGGAGTGGGTAGCCACTCCCTTCTCCAGGGGAACTTCCTGATCCATGGATCACATTGTAGGGATCACATCTGCATTACAGGCAGATTCTTTACCACTTGAGTCACCAGGGAAGCCCAATCAATGGCCTAAAGAGAACATAAGAGACTTTGCTTGGTTATTAATTCCTTTTGAAATGTAATTCAGCAACCCATAGAAAGAGACCTCAGTTTTCTTTTAACGAATCTGGTTTTTGTGAATCCTCAAGATCTCTACTGTACTTAAGTACTCAAGTAGTACAGTAAGTACTGTACATAAGTACTTTACCCTACTAATTTTTTTTAAATTTAAATTTATTTATTTTAATTGGAGGCTAATCACTTTGCAATATTGTATTGGTTTTACCATACATCAACATGAATCCACCACAGGTGTACACGTGTTCCCCATCCTGAACCCCCCTCCCTCCTCCCTCCCTATACCATCCTTCTGGGTCATCCCAGTGCGCCAGCCCCAAGCATCCTGTATTCTGCATCAAACCTGGACTGGCGATTTGTTTCTTATATGATATTATACATGTTTCAATGCCATTCTCCCAAACAATCCCACCCTCTCCCTCTCCCACAGAGTCCAAAAGACTGTTCTATACATGTGTCTCTTTTGCTGTCTCCGATACAGGGTTATCATTACCATCTTTCTAAATTGCATATATATGCATTAGTATACTGTATTGGTGTTTTTCTTTCTGGCTTACTTCACTCTGTATAATAGGCTCCAGTTTCATCCACCTCATTAGAACTAATTCAAATGTATTCTTTTTAATGGCTGAGTAATACTCCATTGTGTACCCTACTAATTTTAAAGGAAAGATACAACAGCAGCAGCTAATTTATAACACCAGGTTGTGCCTTCCACAGTCACTTACTTTTAGGTGTGCATAGGTGATAATTTAAAAATTTTGTCACTTCATGGTATGAACAATCAGAGGTTCTTTTAGTACTAGAAAACTTTATCTTTGATTTCTTTAAATTGCATCAAAACATAGAATCATTTCTAGACCTCCGAACCCATTTGGAAAGACTATACTGCAACATATTCTAATACCAGAAGAGTAAAATTATAATGAGTCATTTGGAGAATAGGATTTGCTATAGAAATCAGAAATTATACAATTTTGGAAGGAGCTGGGAAAGTATAAATTTCTGAAAGAATTTGTATAGTTGGAGAATAAGAGAGAAGTCACTAATAAGAAATCATGAAGAGAGGCTGGTAATGAGATCTAAGGAATACTTTGTCTCTGTTCCTGGCGGTTCTGAAATCACTAAAAATCATCAGGGCAGAAGACTGGAAGACTGGGGGAAAGCCAGATGTGAAGCGAGAGGAATCTGGAACCTGCGAGAACAACCCAGAACCCAGAAAAGCAGGGTGGACCCCATTTCTATCACTCACTGCAACTGAACCTGACTCTTTTCCATAGGAAAAAAATGCCTGCTCCAGGAAACCAATGCAGCCCGAATGTTACCCCACAGCCTGAGGTTAACAGTAGACTCGAGATAGTGCTTGGTCCTGCAGGGGCCTCCTGCATTTAGTTACATGTATTGGATGACCCTTCATTCTCACTGTATAAATCTCATGCAAAAACCTCTTTAGAGCAGCTCTAGGCCAGGCCCACGTCAGGAAAAAAATACTGGAAAATCCTCTCCCCAAGATGTGCCACAGTTAGAATTAGAACTGTCAAGGATAAGGCTCCACAGCTTAAGATCCTAATCTCCACTGTATACTGAACTTACAAATGAGAAAAGTAAAAATCACGGAAACCAAATAACTTGTGCAAATACCCTCTCAATCCCAAAGCCATTTATTGAACAGGTAATATGTATCAGAAATTAGATGAGTCCTAAATAAAAATGATCTCTACTATAGTCTTGTATTTTTCTGTTAGTCTTTGGACAGATTATTTCATTACTCTTCAAAGCTAAAAGCAAATCATTTGTACCACTGTCAGAAGATCTTTATACCTGTTGAGTCTGAGGACATAAATAACCTAATGATCTTTCCTTCTTATGCGCAGTGAGTCTGCCAGATGAAGAAGTAAAATTTCTCATGGTATGGCCAACCTACACTTTGGGATTGTTGTTGGAGTTTTAAAGTCATACTTAGAGTGTATGTGTTTATGTTCACTGGAAGATATTGATAGAATACTGATTTTATCTTTTCAGTGTGCTTCTCAGTATGAAGTCAGTGCTCATAATACATTTGTCAATGACGTGTCTGCTCTTGAGGAGAGGGTCTACCGTCTACATCCATGATCCACTAAAAGTGAAAGCGTTAGTCGCTCAGTGGTGTCCGACTCTTTGCGACCCTATGGACTGTAGCCCGCCAGGCTCCTCTGTCCATGGGATTCTCCAGGCAAGAATACTGGAGTGGGGTGCCATTTCCTTCTCCAGGAGATCTTCCGGACCCAGGGATCAAACCCAGGCCTCCTGCATTGCAGGCCGATTCTTTACCTTCTGAGCCTCTAAGGAAGCGCTCCTGGAGCAAGCTACAAGGGGAAGAGTGAAATCAGCATTGAAAAACCAAATGATGTGAATCATATAAGCATGTCTGTCTTTTCCCAGGGTCCCGTCACAACACTGGGATGGAAAGGCACTGACTACTTGGTCAGAGTTTCACTCCCTTTAGACTCTTTTATTAAAACGAACCATTAAATTATGTGTGTGAGAGTGAAGCCAGAAAGATAAGTCCGTACAACAGGATAAAGATGCTGAAGGAAAAATAAAGCGTAAATAGGGGTGATATCTTAATTTTTATCAAACAAACTGAAATCACGTTTTTGGTCCACGATCTATTGGAAGAATATTTTCTATTGAGCCGTTTGTAAGTCACTCCCATAAGTCTGTCGGAATCACTGCTGGCTACCATTCCCATCGCCTCCAGTAGTCCCTGTTCAAGCCCTTTAATGTAAAAAGACAGGCAGAATGCAGCCAGGCAAGATTAAAGGTCTTCCCTGACGAGGAATGAAGAGGAATCACACAATTTACAAGAGAAGAGATAATAAAGGAGTGAGTCTATAGAAATACTTTGATGAATTATAGAGAGGCAATTTTCTGACATTAGCAATGTAGAGGAGAAGACAATGTTTCTGATATATAGATGTAAATTCATCATCCAGGCTCCATTAAAGAGAACTACAAAAGATGAGTTGAATTGAGCATTGCTTACAGCTATTGGGTGATGTTAGCAGGCCCCTACCATGAAACTTGGGCACTGTAATAAGTGAAGGCTCGTGTGGATGGAAATAGCAAGAAACTATATAATTCAGCCACCTGGATCTATGACTGTAATGCCAATCTTGGGGGTTGACATTACATGTAAAAGTGCATATTTCACAAATATTGCCCCTGACCACAGAATAACCTTGTGCTACAGTGAAGGCAATAATTGTGTCTTTTAAGAAATGGTCATTGAAAACTTTCCTTTAAGAAGCTGTGCGTCTTCTCACACCCAACTCTAGAAAAATAATAATTCTAGACAGAAATTATATTTTACAGTTGTAATGGCAATAGAAGAATGTCAATGATTTAATAGAAAAATGCCAATGATTTAATAGAAAAACTGTAAGAATGCTTTCTTTTCTTTCTTTAATTTCTTTATTTCACTTTTAGTAGCAGAAAAAAAAAGAGGTGAGGGGCTTCCCTGGTGGCTCAGACAGTAAAGAATCTGCCTCCAATGCAGGAGACCCAAATTCAGTCTCTGGGTTGGGAAGATCCCCTGGAGGAGGACATGGCAACCCACTCCAGTATTCTTGCCTGGAGAATCCCAAGGACAGAGGAGCCTGGCAGGCCACAGTCTATGGGGGTGGCAAAGAGTCAGATAAGACTGAGCAACTGACACACACAACACACACAGCAGGGGAAAAAAAAAAAAAAAGGAGCATCATCTGTGAGAGTCCCAGATCTTTTATGGTATCCTATAAACCTCCTATCTGATTTTGCATGAAATAATGAGAAGAGAGTCTTCTGCTAGATCCAGATGTTTATTTTTTAAGAGTCCAGTACCCTTTCCTTCTTCCAGTTCCACCTGTGTTGCAATCATTTTGATGCTTGTCTATTTAAAAAAAAACAAAAGCACATGAGTCTAGGCAAGGCCATTAGATGTAGTCATTTTTTTCTGCATAGCAGAAAACTGTGTGTCTTCATTAGGTAAGTTGTTAATTTGTTAATTTTGTAAACTGATATATATATATATCAGTTATATATATAATATTTAAGTTGCTTACAGATGGAAACAGGGGCTTCCCTGGCTCAGATCACCAGGTAAATAATCTATCTGCAATGCAGGAGACCCAGTTTCGATTCCTGGGTCGAGAAGATCCCCTGAAGAAGGGAATGGCTACCCACTCCAGTATTCTTGCTTTGAGCACTCATGGACAGAAGGGCTTGGTGGGCTATGTCCATGGGGTTGAAAGAGTTGGACACGACTGAGTGACTAAGCATGAGCACACACATTTTCTATTACCTTTGCTTCTCCTTCTGTTTATCCTCTCATCCACTGATGGGCACTTGGGTTGCTTCTACAGTTTGTCTACTGTGAATAATTATGTTATTAAAGTTGGTGTCCATATGGGCCTTTGTTTGAAATTCTTTTGGTTATATGCCCAGAAATGAAATTGCTGGATAATAGAGTAATTTTATCTCTAACTTTTGAGGCACTGCCATGCTGTTTTTCATAGTGGTTGCACCACCTTATATTACCACCAACAATGCACAGCAGTTCCAGTTTCTCTACAGTTTTACCAATGCTTCTTATTATCTGGGATTTTTTTCTTATTTGCTTATTTTGCAAATAGTCACCCTAACAAGATATATGTGAAGCAGCGACTCCTTTTGGTTTTAATTTGCATTGCCTTCATGCTTAGTGATATTAAATATCTTTTCTTATGTTTTTTTGTCCATCTGTATCTCTTCTGTGGAGAAATGTCTATCTAAGTCCTTTGCCCACAAAGATCAACTTAAAATGGATCAAAGACTTAAATGTAAGAGCTAAAATTCTAATACTATTAGAAGCAAACATAAAGGAAAAGAGCTTCATCACATTACATTTGGCAATGATTTTTTGGATATGATACCAAAGGCACAAGCCACAGAAGAAAAGCAGGCAAATTGACTTCACCAAACTGTAAAACTTTTGTGCATCAAAGGACACAATCAACAGAGGTAAAAGAATAATCCACAGAATGGGAGAAAATATTTGCAAAACTCATATCTAAAAAAGAACTGAAATCCAGAATATACAGAGAATTCCTAAAACTCAACAATAAAATTTTAAGTGTTGGACCAAGGGTAATCATGATAGTATTTGAATATTGTCCTTCATAGCAGCTATCATTTTAAATTTTTTTTTTTTTTTTTACTAAATTTGTGCTAGGAAGCCTGAACTGGTGGGATCTAAATTCTGAAGGGTAGAAGTAGTGAAGGCATTCTAGAGTAAAACACTTCATTTCCTTTGAGTTTTTCCCCAACATTTTCTTTCTAGTATTACATATTAGAAGATAAATGAAACACTTAAGAAACGTTTATGGAATGAAACATATCTGCATTTAGAAATAGAGCAGGCACTTGTTATTAGCAAAATGTATTGGGAAGTTGGAGCAAATAATTAAGAAGAAAAGCAGGCAATGCCAGACAAAAGCTCCTGAAGGCAGGGAGCCATTTTAACTGGTGGCGGTGTGGTCGGGCATGTGGTGGGACTGAAGTCTTGATTCCTAGCCACTCGCTCTTGCATTCACTGTGACTGAAGACTGTCAAATTGTAACTCAAGGTACCAATCAGGAACGGGGGAAGGAGAAAAGTAGCCCAACGGTGGATGGAAATTACTGCCCAACTTTGGATGGAAATTGCTCCTCAACTTTGTAGGACAGAAGTGAAGGGAGCTCACTGGAAGTGAGAGCTGGCATAAGGAGAATGGCAAATAACGTAAGGACAATGCTGACACAGGGTTCTGCATTCAGCAAGATGGACTCAGATCTGCATAGGATTACCTTTAATCTTATCATGATTGAACTTTGAAAAGACAGGCCCAGTCACATATCTACCCTTCTCCTTATCTTTATTTTTAATCCAACTCATAGCTCTCATATCCTTTCTACTAAAGGAAACCTAGTGAAATGCTTCTTTCTACGTAAGTAGCACTTGCTCATCTATTAAGCTAAGTGGTGTCCAAACTGTATTATCTATTGAGTGAATTGTTAGCAAGATTGGGAGGGAAATTAATGAAGCACTGGAAAACCTGAAACTTAGAGGAATAATCTCCTTCCTCCATGAAAAGGGGTATTAGGCTGCAATGCAGCTGACAAATCAAGCATGTTCACACTCTGATCCTTTATCTTGTAGGTTCTTCTCCAGTTTGAATCCTAGAACAGTGGCGTATGGTAACTTCTACCAATAAAAATGTACTGCCTGTAGAATTAACTATGTGGGCATAATAACAAACAGCTAGAATTTCAGAAATATGCCATATATTTCTTATTTTATGTATAGGAATTGGTAATAATTTAACCTTTTAATGTTTAAACCAAATGTCCATTCAAATGAGTTCATGAAAGGTTCAAAAATTTCTTACTTTTTCTTTATTAAAGAGTTATTCATAACCAAAGTTAGCATGAAATGACATAGGCGTCCAATCTTTTTAAAATAATTACAGTGATGACACTTGTGATTATTCTGTCATAACAAGAAAACTCAAGGCTGTGCTGGTGCAAAAGATGTGACCTTTTTTTTTTTTTCCAAGAAGGAATAACGAAGATGTGAGTTTCCTTGTAGAAGAAGATTCTTTTTGCCACCAAACTGATATTAATTTCCTGTTCAAAAGAGGCTAGATTGTCAATGTGACACTTTAATCAGCCACCAGCGTGACTGGGAAACACCGACTTCACAATCAATGTCAATGTATTTCATGTCGTCTCGACACTGCTTAGTCATTTCACTTCAGAAGTGCGTCAGGAGGGTCAATACATTTCATTAGTTTGTTTCATCTAAAGGCAAGCACAACATGAGAACTTTGATTATATTAAAAGAATTGCTTTAATGTGACACCGAGTCCTTGATTGTGCAATACCAGACATTCAAGGGCTGGAGGGTAACCAAATTATCCTTCAGCGAAACATTTATTTAGCCTATACCAGTCAAACGTGCTGCAGATGAAAGAAGAAAAGAGGAATCCAACTCAATTTACATAGTAGAGATGAGATTACACTGTCATAAATGCATTATAAAACAGGATCATGCAGAATAACTTGGAAGAATGTCAGGGGAAAGTATCAATTCTTTTCCACTGTCTAACTGTAGTAGTAAAAATATTTATGATTCTAAAATTTAGTAGTTATTTTAACTGTATTGCCATATAATTAACATTTTTTTCTCAGTGGAATTTATAAGTTCATGACTATGAAGTAAAAAAAAAAAGTGAATGTGTTAGTCTATTCTAATTCTTTCCTTTAGAAATCTTCAATGGTACTTTAATCCCACAACTTTTCTCTAATTTACTTTTCCTCCTGACCACTTACTAAGGTGAAAAGATTACTACCTTTATATATATATATTTTTAATGAAATGGATCTTAGGAAATGTCTATGCATTTTGACTTTTATTATATATGATTTCGTACAAAGCTTCTTGTGGCTTGCTTTGTTTCATTTCTTCAAGTACCTGTGCCATTTGAGGCAACAGGATACAGTTAGTGTCTTAAGAACTGTCAGTAAGAACATTTCTTTTTTACAAGTTGATTTCTGAATATAAGTTTCCTATCTGCTGAAATCATCTGCTGTTAGTGAATTCATGAATTGTGCACGCTATGTCCCTTTCTAATTTTTGTTGCTTAGATTTGAATCCTTTACCCCAAAAACTTTCCTTGAAGTTTGCCATATTAGCAATTACCTGTTTTAAATTATTATGTGAGAGAGCATTTAACCAAACTTTTGGTGCACCCCACCACTGAGTATCTTTTCTAGGACCTCTGAGTCTTCAGGAGGATATATACTTTTATATAGCTGAAATCACATTTTTCTTACTATCTTCATTCTATTTCTTGAGAAAAAAATTGTATAAAATATATTCAATTTTTTCTTTATATAAATCAAATGATATTATTAAACTATCATGAGTATTATTTCTCCAAAATCTTAAAATTAATGCATTTTATATTTCACTGACAAATGCACTAGCATTAAAAACACAATTTTAAAGAAATCATACATCATTGATTTATTTTTCTACATTCATTTTATTTCATAAATGAAATCAGCATTCTTTTTTGGCCAGGAAATAACGATTATGTAAAAGTGATAGTTGGAAGGAATGATGCTAAAGCTGAAACTCCAGTACTTTGGCCACCTCATGCGAAGAGTTGACTCATTAAAAAAGACTCTGATGCTGGGAGGGATTGGGGGCAGGAGGACAAGGGGACGACAGAGGATGAGATGGCTGGATGGCATCACCGACTCAATGGATGTGAGTTTGAGTGAACTCTGGGAGTTGGTGATGGACAGGGAGGCCTGGCGTGCCACGATTCATGGGGTCACAAAGAGTCGGACACGACTGAGCGACTGAACTGAACTGAAAAGTGATAATTTATGCAATCATATAGTATACCCTTTCAAAAATATATTTATGAATTTTAAAGTCCATTATGAAAAAGTAATTTGTACTATTGCTTGCTGTTATTCAGTCACTAAGTCATGCGTGGCTCTTTGCAACCCCATGGACTGCAACACACCAGGCTTCTCTGTCCTTCACCATCTCCTGGAGTTTGCTCAAACTTATGTCCACTGAGTCAGTGATGCTATCCAACCATCTCATCCTCTGTCACTCCCTTCTCTTCCTGCCTTCAGTCTTTCCCATCATCTTTTCCAGTGAGTCAGCTCTTTGCTTCAGGTGGTCAAAGTACTGGAGCTTCAGCATCAATCCTTCCAATGACTATTCAGAGTTGTTTTCCTTTAGCAATGACTGGTTTGATCTCTTTGCTGCCCAAGGGACTCTCAAGAGTATTTTCTAGCACCACAATTCAAAAGCATCAATTTTTCAGTGCTCAGCCTTCTTTATGATCCAACTCTCACATCTGCACATGACTGCAGGAAAAACCATAGCTTTGATATACAGACTTTTGTTAGCAAAGTAAAGTCTTTGCTTTTTAATGTGCTGTTTAGGTTTGGAATCAAAATAGCTGGGAGAAATATAAATAACATCAGATATGCATATGACACCACCCTTATGGCAGAAAGTGAAGAGGAACTAAAAAGCCTCTTGATGAAAGTGAAAGAGGAGAGTGAAAAAGTTGGCTTAAAGCTCAACATTCAGAAAACAAAGATCATGGCATCCGGTCCCATCACTTCATGGGAAATAGATGGGGAAACAGTGGAAACAGTGTCAGACTTTATTTTTGGGGGCTTCAAAATCACTGCAGATGGTGACTGCAGCCATGAAATTAAAAGACGCTTACTCCTTGGAAGAAAAGTTAAGGCCAACCTAAATAGCATATTGAAGAGCAGAGACATCACTTTGCCAACAAAGTTCCGTTTAGTCAAGGCTGTGGTTTTTCCAGTAGTCATGTATGGATGTGAGAGTTGGACTGTGAAGAAGGCTGAGTGCTGAAGAATTGATGCATTTGAACTGTGGTGTTGGAGAAGACTCTTGAGAGTCCCTTGGACTGTAAGGAGATCCAGCCAGTCCATTCTGAAGGAGATCAGCCCTGGGTGTTCTTTGGAAGGAATGATGCTAAAGCTGAAGCTCCAGTACTTTGGCCACCTCATGGGAAGAGTTGACTCATTGGAAAAAACTCTGATGCTGGGAGGGATTGGGGGCAGGAGGAAAAGGGGACGACAGAGGATGAGATGGCTGGATGGCATCACTGACTCGATGGACGTGAGTCTGAGTGAACTCCGGGAGTTGGTGATGGACAGGGAGGCCTGGTGTGCTGCGATTCATGGGGTCACAAAGAGTCGGACACAACTGAATGACTGAACTGAACTGAACTTAGGTTTGTCACAGTTTTTCTTCCAAGTTGCAAGTGCCTTTCAATTTCATGACTGCAGTCACCATCTGCAGTGATTTTGGAGCCCAAGAAAATAAAATCTGTCACTGTTTCCATTTTTTTCCTCACTTATTTGTTATCAAGTGATGGGACCACATGCCATGTACTACTATTACTGACCAGTATCTCCACTATATCACAGTCTGAAAATATATACAGCTTGATAGTGGTCACAATCTACAATGACCAAAAATATATATTTTTAGCATAGATTCTGGCGAAGATCTGTGTCAGTCAACGAACAAAAACTGAGAACATTGATACTGTTTCAGAACTGAGGACAGAGGGAAAGGAAAGTGCCCATCAAATGGAGAAGGCATCTTAACACTAAAAAAACAAGGCAGGCAGCTCCACATAATGAATGGGTCAGTTTACTATACAGTAATTTATTCACAGGATGGGATTGAGATTGAGTGGGCAGTGATCTAGAAGCATTCACAGCTATAGACCATACACTGGACGAGCCAGTGGGACAATTTCATAGTTAACCTAGGGTGTGGAAGTAGGTTCTCAGACAAGTGTAAGATATGATTCATGAATCGATTACTAGTATCATGGGTGTCAAGAATATATCAGGGAGTTTTTGTCATTGTTTGGAGACTAACAGAAAATAAAGGCTACCTGGTCTTCAGTTCAGTCACTCAGTCATGTCCGACTCTTTGCAACCCCATGAACCGCAGCATGCCAGGCCTCCCTTTCCATCACCAACTCCTGCAGTCCACCCAAACCCATGTCCATTGAGTCGGTGATGCCATCCAGCCATCTCATCCTCTGTCATCCCCTTCTCCTCCTGCCCTCAATCTTTCCCAGCATCAGGGTCTTTTCCAATGAGTCAACTCTTCGCATGAGGTGGTCAAAGTATTAGTTTCAGCTTCAACATCAGTCCTTCCAGTGAACACCCAGGACTGATCTCCTTTAGGATGGACTGGTTGGATCTCCTTGAAGTCCAAGGGACTCTCAAGAGTCTTCTCCAACACCACAGTTCAAAAGAAGCAATTCTTTGGTGCTCAGCTTTCTTTATAGTCCAACTCTCACATCCATACATGACCACTGGAAAAACCGTAGCCTTGACTAGATGGACCTTTGTAGGCAAAGTAATGTCTCTGCTTTTTAATATGCTGTCTAGGTTGGTCATAACTTTCCTTCCAAGGAAAGTAAGTGTATTTTAATTTCATGGCTGCAGTCACCATCTGCAGTGATTTTGGAGCCCAGAAAAATAAAATCAGCCACTGTTTCCCCTGTTTCCCCATCTATTTCCCATGAAGTGATGGGACCGGATGCCATGATCTTCGTTTTCTGAATGTTGAGTTTTAAGCCAACTTTTTCACTCTCCTCTTTCACTTTCATCAAGAGACTCTTTAGTTCTTCTTCACTTTCTGCCATAAAGGTGGTGACATCTGCATATCTGAGGTTATTTATATTTCTCCCAGTAATCTTGATTCCAGCTTGTGCTTCCTCCAGCCCAGCATTTCTCGTGATGTACTCTGCATAGAAGTTAAGTAAGCAGGGTGACAATATACAGCCTTGACATACTCCTTTTCCTGTTTGCAACCAGTCTGTTGTTCCATGTCCAGTTCCAACTGTTGCTTCCTGACCTGCATTCAGGTTTCTCAAGAGGCACGTCAGGTGGTCTGATATTTCCATCTCTTGAAGAATTTTCCAGTCAAAGGCTTTGGCATAGTCAATAAAGGATAAATAGATGTTTTTCTGGAACTCTTGCTTTTTTGATGATCCAGCGGATGTTGGCAATTTGATCTCTGGTTCCTCTGCCTGGTCTTAATGATTATTAACAAATCTATTAACTACAAAGCCCTTGATAATAAAGAATTATTTCACTGCACAGTACACTTCCAGGTAGGGTCAGGTGAAGGACAAGAGGAACTGTCAGCGGCCAAGATGGCCTCAGTTATGCTACCAGCGGTACAGACACAAAAAGCAATAAAGTCTGTCTTATACACGGGGCACAGAGGGTGTCTACTTGCTTTCTGATGCCTGGTTCTGGCAATATGCTGGAGTCTCTGTGAGTTCCAATGTCTTTGGCTTTGAGTGACAAAACATTTAACCAAAACTCATGTAAAGCTTACCCTGGAGAAAGGATAGGCTACCCACTCTGGTATTCTTGGGCTTCCCTAGTGGCTTAGATGGTAAAGATTCTGCCCACAGTGTGGGAGATGGGGTTCTATCCCTGGGTTGGGAAGACCCCCTGGAGGAGGGCATGGCAACCCACTCCAGTTTTCTTGTCTGGAAAATTCCCATGGACAGAGGAGCCTGGTGGGCTACAGTCCATGTGATCACAAACAGTCGGTCATGACTGAGCGACTAAGCACAGCATATAAAGATAAAAGCTATTCTTCACACATGGAAAGAAATCTGGTAGTTAGTGGACTCAGGGATTGTGGCTCAAATACATCTTTTCCCCTTTTACCTATCCACCCTCAGCCATGCTGTCCATAACCTCATCATGTCAATAATTCAAGGTGGCTCCAATCATTTCAGCCTTACACAGCCATGATCCGATGGAAGACAACCAACATGGGGCTCCCTCATGCACATCACCCCTTCTTTTCAGAAGGATGCTCTCTCTCAATACCCCTGGTGGACATTCGTGTATAAGAACTGGGTCACATAACTAACCTTCTCACCAAGGGAAGATGGAGGGGGAGTAGTTATAAATTTCTGCTTCTATAATGAGATATAGGAAAAGGAAGATGGTCACAAAGTAGATAATCGATAATGTATTCTACAGCATGAGGGATATTCATCAGTAATAAGCAATAAGTAATAAAGTTTAGATCTAAGAAGAAAACTGTAATTCTCAGTTCATTAGAAAGTTTGGGGAACTGATTTTTATAATTTCAAGTAAAAATATAATATTAATTTTTAAAGGTTGATTTTAAGGTACAGATAATTAAATGAGATAAAAGAGTTCTATAAAACAACAACAAAAAAAACTTCTTATACAATGAAATGCTATGCCAACTTTGAAAAGGATGAGACCAATCTCTAGATTCTTGTAAGGAACTCTCTGAAATATACTTTTATGTACACAAATATATTACTGAAAACTGTAAAGTGCTTGCCAGGAGAAGGCAATGGCACCCCACTCCAGTACTCTTGCCTGGAAAATCCCATGGACGGAGGAGCCTGGTAGGGGGCAGTCCATGGGGTCGCTAAGAGTTGGACATGACTGAGCAACTTCACTTTCACTTTTCACTTCCATGCTTTGGAGAAGGAAATGGCAACCCAGTCCAGTGTTCTTGCCTGGAGAATCCCAGGGACTGGGGAGCCTGGTGGGCTGCCGTCTCTGGGGTCTCACAGAGTCAGACACGACTGAAGCGACTCTGCAGCAGCAGCAGCATAAAATACGCTCATGCAGCAAGTATACCCACAGACAATTTTTGCCTGCAAATGCACTGCAAGTCCCTCAAAAGTTACTGAATAAATTTGTGACAGCGTTTGAATCTAGAAACCTAGGGGTTACGGAGAGAAAGAGACTAATTTTTCAATAAATCATTTTTTCATCTTTTGAATTTTATTCCACATTGAGATCTGTTACCTATTAAATGCATTTGATTTATTGTTATACACAGGTATGTATCTGTGTTTATCTGTGCTGGGCTCAGTCATGTCTGACTCTTTGCTACCCCATGTACGATAGCCCTCCGGGCTCCTCTGTACATGGAATTCTCCAGGCAAGAATAGTGAATTGGGTTGCTGTTTCCTACTCCAGGAAACTTTCCCAACCCCTGGATCGAACCACATCTCTTGCTTCTGCTGCATTGGCAAGTGGACTTTTTATCACTAGTGCCACAGGTGTGTATATGTGTGTGTATAAATATAAATACTAATATCATAAATACATAAATAACATAATAATTAAATAAAATATTTATTTTCAAGGTGAGAGTGAGGAAAAGAGATTTATCACAGCAAAGAGATCATGAGAACGTCCTATTGTGCAAGTTCAGAGCAAGGGCCAGCCGAAACCACAGCTTAATCTGAATGCTGGAAGCACAGTATTGCCCCATATGTGAGTTTATAGGAATAAACTGGCCTAAAGTAGACTAATGAGAAATTTCAGAATGATGTCTTCATATGCAATGTTAACTAAGACATGTCACAAGTTACAAAACGATGATGATAACGATAAAACTTCAGGCATAGGAGGGATGGTTTGAGAGAATAGCATTGGAACATGTATATTACCATATGTGAGACAGACGACCAGTGCAAGTTGGATGCATGAAGCAGGGCACTCAAAGCCAGTGCTCTGGGACAGTCCAGAGGGATGGGACGGGGAGAGATGGTGGAAAGGAGTTCAGGCTGGGGGACACATGTATATCTACAGCTGATGCATGGTGATGTATGGCATAAACCAAAACAACTTTGTAAAGTAATTAGCCACCAATTAAAATTAATACATTCAAAAAACTTCATTGTTTATAAATCAATGTTTCTTGGAAATATAGAAAAGTCCTTTGAATTAAAGTAAAATAACATTTAAACTAGGAGGATAAAAATTGGGCCTATCAACTGTACTCCAAGGAATTTTCTTCACTCTTAATTGGTTTTTAATGTTTCAGGGAAGCTGTAAGAGAGAATCACATTTATGAGTGAATTTCTGTTTTAGGGTTCTTTTTCCTCTCTTTCTCTCCTTTCCATTTCTTTCCTTTGCCTGCTTTTCTGCTTAATAATTAAAGCAGAGGGAAATTTTAACAAGCTCATCTTGAAATTGGTCGTAGACGAGGATTTTTGATGACTTTCAGGTCTTTCTATTTCCAAAAGTTAGCCTCTTTATAAACTCGCCATACCCCGATATTACTGTTATTAGCAACAATAACTCTTAGCAAATATATCTCAAACCCCTCAGTTATAAGATCATTTCCAATTTTCACCATCAAGGGAAAGTCCAAGGCATATTCCAGTTAAAAACTATTGCCGAGAAGCCTAGCTCTGTTCAAAGTTTGAGGCATCATTTCTTCAAGGAATTCTGGAATTTTAACAGTTTAAACAAAAAGTATTATATAGTCTCATTTCCCATTAGGATACACTTCCTAAGCCTCAGCTTCCAATATTATGAAATATCATATGGGACTACATTCAATTTTATTTCATGCATGTTATATGTTTAAATGTCTATACATGCTTTCCACGTGGCACATATTTCTTTATAATAAAAATACATTTAATGAGAGTCATAAAACAGAATGAAATAAGAATGTAAAATGGCCGTGCTATTTTATTTTTTAATTGTTGCTTGAATGCCTGATTATCCAGTTGCATATCTCACTCATACCCCCACCTCCAACTCTCAATTTGTTATTGTTAATATGACTTCCTTTCCATTTAGCTACTCAATAGTCAGCACTATCTTGAAGCTTGAGAAAAATTCCTACACTTTCTGTGACTTTTCAAAAGTAATTTAATTGACTCAGAACTTGACCTTCAAACTAGAGTAGGGAGATTAAATTGATGCGAAGCATAAATTGCTGAAAAATTCTTAAGGCTCCCAGGAGGCCAGGTTTCCTGGTGCCCATAGTTTACCATGAGCCAAGTTTGGGGTGAGTTCCCTCCTGCATGATGAATGTGAAGGATTGTTCACTCGATTGAGAAAGTCGATGGACACAATGTGCTTTTAGGATCTTCCATAGCAGTCAAAGGGGCTGTGTCTCCAGCTGAGGGAAGATTGGAACCTCCCCTTGGAAAGGCTTGAAAGATAAGTTATATTCTCTGGAGCAAAGTAGGTTTGTTATTTATTAATAGGCATTAACTTATGATGAATTGGAGTAATTAATGTGCCCCCTTGGTCAGAATTGGGGGGGGACAAGGAAAATTAGTTGAGGGCTTAAAAAATGCTTATGTGTATTTAGCGTCTTAGTGAGCAAGGTAACCTTAATAAATTAAGGATTTTGGTCTCTAAATACAAAAGCTAAAGCATTCCAAACTAACTTTTATGTAACAAACACCACGGATATTCTTGTTATTTACAATACATCAGTGGAGAGATGAGGCTTCACGTAAGGTTTCTATACTTCCTTTTATGAAATAGGCTTTACAGCATAAGATATAGCTAGACTACTGAATAAATTACATGTATTAAGATGAAGGTTTGTGTTGAGTACAGAGCAAATGCACTTCAATTTAGATTCATTAATTAACTTGACTTAAGTCAATAGCAAGTCCAGAAAACTGAATAGCTGTTACGACAAACTCTTCCAGGCCCATCACAAGCTTGTAGAATCATCTTCGTGATGGCATTTAGAGCTCTGGAAAAGGAAAGGCACTGTGGAAATTCCAGGTTGGGTTTATTACAGTTGGTGTTATTATAAAAACCCCATCAGCCAGAATAGGTTAGTTTAATTGTATTTTCAGTTTAACTGAGGCTGATCCAAAATGCTTTCTTATTTTAACAGCTATAGCTTAAGGCTGCCTTACAGGTATTAATTCCTTTTCTTGTCATAGATAGTGCAGACAAAAAGCAAAGTTTTAACTTTGCATTTTTGCAAAAATGTGGTTTTTCTTTCTGAATGAAATCACATTAAGTACAGGAAAGGAAAAGTAATAGAGGACACATCTTTGTCACTGGCTTGCTGTGTGTCTTGAGCATTTCCCATCTTGTAACTCAGCTTCCTCCTCTTTACAACTGAGACAGAAGCACTTGACAGTCCACCCTTCAGAGCTGTCAGGAGGTTCACATTTGCAACGAAATGTGCATACACTTTGGTTAGCATATAGCATTATAGAGATATTAAAAGTTCTGTGGTTAGAGAAATAACACTGAGCCAAATTCTAGCTAACGCTAGAATTTTACCCTAAGAGGTTTTCGGCGCAGTTCACATTCAGTAGTTCTTTGCTACAGCATTAAATTTTTAATAAGCTGCATCTGTTACCTAAAAGGATAACTTGAAAATTATGTCTGTCAATAATCAGGATTTAACTTAGGTTCTATTTTTAAAAGATATTCTTGGCTGCCGTGAAATGAGTATATGTTGTCTCCCAGATACATGTTGCACAAACTATCTGTAACCTCATCTCCATCCAAGGAAGAACAAGAATCCTAATTTCCTGCTTATCAATGATTTCGAACTTTCCGCTATTCTTTCCTTGTAAAGGAGGTGGGCAGTGTGAGACTTTTAAAGGTTCTATGCACATCCCTTTACTCTTCCAACAACCATTTTAGCCTTTCAATTTTAAGTTATTAGAATTTACAATAAATAAAGAAAAGAGGAAGTGAAGCTGCTCAATCATGTCCAACTCTGTGACCCCATGGACTGTAGCCTGCCAGGCTCCTCCATCCATGGGATTTTCCAGGCAAGCATACTGAAATGGTTTGCCATTTCCTTTTTGAGGGGCTCTTCCCAACCCAGAGATCGAACCCCGGTCTCCATGACTGCCGGCAGACTTTACTGTCTGATCCACCAGAGAAGCCAATAAATAAAAATGAAATTTATTTTTTTTTTTAAAAAGAACTCTAATTGAGAGTCTGGCCATTGCCAGACACTATGTCAATTGCAGAAGACGAGAAGAACCTCGCATCAGTTGGGTAGCTGATTTTCTCACTGGGGGGAAGGATGACTGAAAAAGTAAATACAGTATAATGAAACAACAACTATGGTAGAGTTACAAATGTTGTACTAGCAGGACATACATGAGGAAGTGACGAGGGCAGCCTACAGTAGTTGAGAAAGTTGTCACATTTCGTGGTGAAGTAGTATTTGACAATTGGAGAAACTGGAACATTTAAGATCCATGGAAGCAAGGGCATGTAGATGTGAATGTCTTCTTCAGGAGAATGGTTTCAGTTCTCTGTATTGGAGCTGGAGCTGAGGGCCGGGAGGTATATGATAAAAACAGCTTAGACCCATATTGTAATGAACCTTCTGCACTGTTCTCAGAAATACAGATTAATACATTTAATGCAATGGGAAAACATACCTTTTAGAAATGTGTTATGCAGTATGGAATCTGTCTATGTAGGGAGACTGGAAATTAGTCTGTATTTTGAGACAAAGAAAGCGGGTCTAAATTAAGGCAGTTTTGAGACCTTTCAGTGGGCCATAAATAGAGCATGGTGATCTCTTTGCACCAAGATATGAGGGGTGGCGAGAAGTTCAGGTGCCAAAGGGCAACAGCTTAAGAGAGTGATAAATAATGATACTAACACTAACAACAAAGCAAGTGGGGGAGAAAACGTTTCCTTGGGATATACTATCGGTAATGCTTAGAACATCATGTGGAAATGTCCGGGAAGCAACTAGAGATCTTGGTCTATAGCTCAGAAGTGATGGGTGAAGCAGAACTGCTCCAAAGCATGCTCCTTCAGCCTTTGGTTTGAAGAGACTAAACATGCTCCGTTAGCCTAGAATCATTGGTTTCCCTAACACAATAACACCTACTTTCTTTCTCATTCCCTTTTAAAAATTGGTATGATGCTAAATATTTTCTTTGCTTGTGTCAACTAATACTAAGGTGACAATAAAACTTATTGTATAAATAAAGTTAGGGAGGGTATTAATATGGCACGGAAATTGATATAGACTGAGACTGTCTTTGGCACACTGAAACATATGATCACATTAATTATTACCCCCCAATTCTTTACAAGTTGATCTTTCTCAGTGATCACAGGCATACCATCATTATCTTGGATTACAATGTTCCCATCTATATGCATTGCACTTTTACAGACATATTTTCCTCTTTATTTTTCCTGATAAAACTTTTTGTTTCCACTCCATAATTCTAAGATTTGGATAAATGCTTTGCAAGCTATGCCTTAAATTTTAGGGTCTTTGTCAAGAAATTATTCATTAATAAATATGGAAAGCATATATACGTGTTTGTGTCTGTGTATATATATATAAAATGTGTGAAGTTAATTTAAAATTAACTTTATTTTATATTAGGGTTATTACAGATGATTATTGCTTTAAAATTATACTTAATGTATGAACATTTATGGAAAGTCCTCAACGTAATTTATAGCTGGACTTCTGATTTTTGGTTTGACACTTGATTGTGTGACTAGTAGAAACTGTCACCCAATTCTAACAACGAATACAAATCTGAACAAACTGAAAAATTAACAGTCTTAGATCCATCAGAGAAGTGAGGTCACAGGGCAAAAAACTGCCCCACAGATTGTAGAGACAGGCAGACACAAAAATTATGGTTTACCAGAGACATCTGTAGAAATGAGTCTGGTATAGGAAAACCAAAACCTGTAATTAAATAATTGCTAGAGTCTTATTGTGCACAAGTCTGAGAATTTAAAACTCCAGGGGACACAGTCATAGGGAAAACCATAATTTTATCAATTTTACTTCTAAGAGTTCTACTAGATGCTGCTGCTGCTGCTAAGTCGCTTAAGTTCTGTCCGACTCTGCGCGACCCCATAGACAGCAGCCCACCAGGCTCCACCATCCCTGGGATTCTCCAGGCAAGAATACTGGAGTGGGTTGCCATTTCCTTCTCCAACGTATGCAAGTGAAAAGTGAAAGTGAAGTCACTCAGTCGTGTCCAACTCCTAATGACCCCATGGACTGCAGCCTACCAATCCCTTCCGTCCATGGGATTTTCCAGGCAAGAGTACTGGAGTAGGTCACCACTGCCTTCTCCGCTCTACTAGATACTCCCAATGAATATCAGAGAAAAATTCCCTTGTATTTCCAGTAGGGGGAGAGAAAGAGGAGACATTTTTAAATACACTGGATCATTCCATTCTTCTTAATAATGCTTCATTCATGTTGATGTATGGCAAAACCAATACAATATTGTAAAGTAATTAGCCTCCAATTAAAATAAATAAATTAAAAAAAATAATGTTTCACATTAAAAGAAATTATTTTATTAGCACTAACCTGCTGGGTCTTTATTAGAGCTTAATGTATCAGAGGGAAAGGAAATACCCAGCTAGAGTTCTCTCTAGTCATCCTCTAGAGGAAGAGAATTACACAATTCTAGTCCCCTCTGAGCAATCTGTCACACACAAGGAGAGAAAATACCTGAGAAGTTTTACTGATGTTCACAGTCCAGGACCAGAGGCTCACCAAAAGTCTGAAAATTAATATAGGATAATGGGATGATTGCCTTCACACTTAGCACTACATTACAAGGCCTATTTATTGCGGTTCTCCTTACTAAGGCTTCTCTGGGTGGTTCACTGGTAAAGAATCCGCCTGCAATAATGGGAGACCTGCGTTTGATCCCTGGGTTGGGAAGATCCCCTGGAGAAGGGAAAGACTACCCACTCCAGTATTCTGGCCTTGAGAATTCCGTGGACTGTATAGTCCATGGGGTGGCAAAGAGTTGGACACGACTGAGCAATTTTCACCTGACTTCTTTACCTAGTACATGATGATCAACATTCAACAAAAAATAACAAGGTTCACAGAAAGACAGAAAAACAGTTTGAAGAGTATCAGAAAAAGATTCAGAGAGAGCAGGAATGTTGGAATTATCAGGTTTAGGCATTTTTAAAACCTCTGATGAATTTGCTACAAATTTTCTATTAATTTGTAATAGAAAAAGTAGAAAGTATGTGAAAACACATGAGTAATATGAGCAGATAGATAGAGTGCCTGATGAACTATGGAATGAGGTTCATGACATTGTACAGAGACAGAGATCAAGACCATCCCCATGGAAAAGAAATGCAAAAAAGCAAAATGGCTGTCTGGGGAGGCCTTACAAATAGCTGTGAAAAGAAGAGAGGTGAAAAGCAAAGGAGAAAAGCATAGATATAAGCATCTGAATGCAGAGTTCCAAAGAATAGCAAGAAGAGATAAGAAAGCCATCTTCAGCGATCAATACAAAGAAATAGAGGAAAAGAACAGAATGGGAAAGACTTGAGATCTCTTCAAGAATATTAGAGATACCAAGGGAACATTTCATGCAAAGATGGGCTCAATAAAGGACAGAAATGGTCTGGACCTAACAGAAGCAGAAGATATTAAGAAGAGGTGGCAAGAATACACAGAAAAACTGTACAAAAAAGATCTTCATGACCCAGATAATCATGATGGTGTGATCACTAATCTAGAGCCGGACATCTTGGAATGTGAAGTCAAGTGGACCTTAGAAAGCATCACTACAAACAAAGCTAGTGGAGGTGATGGAATTCCAGTGGAGCTGTTTCAAATCCTGAAAGATGATGCTGTGAAAGTGCTGCACTCAATATGCCAGCACATTTGGAAAACTCAGCAGTGGCCACAGGACTGGAAAAGGTCAGTTTTCATTCCAATCCCAAAGAAAAGCAATGCAAAAGATTGCTCAAACTACCACACAATTGTGCTCATTTCACATGCTAGTAAAGTAATGTTCAAAATTCTCCAAACCAGGCTTCAGCAATACATGAACTGTGAACTTCCTGATGTTCAAGCTGGTTTTAGAAAAGGCAGAGGAACCAGAGATCAAATTGCCAACATCCGCTGGATCATGGAAAAAGCAAGAGAGTTCCAGAAAAACATCTACTTCTGCTTTATTGTTATGCCAAAGCCTTTGACTGTGTGGGTCACAATAAACTGTGGAAAATTCTGAAAGAGATGGGAATACCAGACCACCTAACCTGCCTCTTGAGAAATCTGTATGCAGGTCAGGAAGCAACAGTTAGAACTGGACAGGGAACAACAGACTGGTTCCAAACAGGAAAAGGAGTACGTCAAGGCTGTATATTGTCACCCTGCTTATTTAACTTCTATGCAGAGTACATCATGAGAAACGCTGGACTGGAAGAAACACAAGCTGGAATCAAGATTACCAGGAGAAATATCAATAACCTCAGATATGCAGATGACACCACCCTTATGGCAGAAAGTGAAGAGGAACTAAAAAGCCTCTTGATGAAAGTGAAAGAGGAGAGCGAAAAGTTGGCTTAAAGCTCAACATTAAGAAAACGAAGATCATGGCATCTGGTCTCATCACTTCATGGGAAATAGATGGGGAAACAGTAGAAACAGTGTCAGACTTGAATTTTTTGGGCTCCAAAATCACTGTAGATGGTGACTGCAGCCATGAAATTAAAAGACGCTTACTCCTTGGAAGAAAAGTTATGACCAACCTAGATAGTATATTCAAAAGCAGAGACATTACTTTGCCGACTAAGGTCCATCTAGTCAAGGCTATGGTTTTTCCTGTGGTCATGTACGGATGTGAGAGTTGGACTGTGAAGAAGGCTGAGTGCCAAAGAATTGATGCTTTTGAACTGTGGTGTTCGAGAAGACTCTTGAGAATCCCTTGGACTGCAAGGAGATCCAACCAGTCCATTCTGAAGGAGATCCAACCAGTCCATTCTGAAGGAGATCAACCCTGGGATTTCTTTGGAAGGAATGATGCTGAAGCTGAAACTCCAGTCCTTTGGCCACCTCATGCGAAGAGTTGACTCATTGGAAAAGACTGTGATGCTGGGAGGGATTGTGGGCAGCAGGAGAAGGGGACGACCGAGGATGAGATGGCTGGATGGCATCATGGACTCAATGGACGTGAGTCTGAGTGAACTCCGGGAGATGGTGATGAACAGGGAGGCCTGGCATGCTGCGATTCATGGGGTCGCAAAGAATTGGACACGACTGAATGACTGAACTGAACTGAACTGAATATGAGCAGAGAAATTAAAAAATTCTAAGACAGAATCAAAACAAAATACTTGAAATAAAAAATCTATTTAACATATGAATGCCTTAAATAGCTTTATTAGTAACCTAGACACAGCTGAGGAAAAAATCTTTGAGCCTGAATATATGATAGTGGAAATTTCCAAAACTAAAAAGTGGAGAGAAAAAAAGACTGAAGGAAAAAGAAAAAAAAAAAAAACAGAACAGAATATCAAAGAACTGTAGGACAACCTCAAAACCTCAAAAGTTGTAACATATGCATAGTGGGAAACCCAGAAAGAAAAGAAACAGGAAAGGACAGAATGAAAATTAGAAACAACAATAACTCAAATTTTCTCTGAAATAATCTCAAACTGCAAACCACAGATGAAGAAATCTTGTAAAATATGGAACAGGATAAATACCAAAAAATTACACTTCAGTCCATTATATTCTAACTACATAAATCAAAGATGAAGAAAAAAATCTTGAAAAAGAGCAGGGGATGGAATCCTACGTATGAAAAAGCAAAGAAAGAATTACATCCAAATTCCAAACTATATCCATGCAAGTAAGAAGAGAGTTTAGTGAAATACTTAAAATGTTGAAAGAATAAAATCACCAAACTAGAAAGTTGAACCTTAGAATATTATCATTCAAAGTGAAGGACAGCTAAAGACTTTTCAGATAAACAAGAAGAGGAAATTTTTTGCCAGTAGAATAACACTGCAAGAAAAATTAAAAGAAATTTCACAGAGAGAAGGAAAATGGTATGTTACAAATTAGATCTTCCATGGAAGAGACTGGTTCCAAATCAGGAAAGGCATATGTCAAGGCTGTATATTGTCACCCTGCTTATTTAACTTATATGCAGAGTACATCATGAGAAACATTGGGCTGGAAGAAGCACAGCTGGAATCAAGATTTCCAGGAGAAATATCAATAACCTCAGATAGGCAGATGGCACCACCCTTACGGCAGAAAGTGAAGAGGAACTAAGGAGCCTCTTGATGAACGTGAAAGAGGAGAGTGTAAAAGTTGGCTTAAAGCTCAACATTCAAAAAACTAAGATCATGGCATCCAGTCCCATCACTTCATGGCAAATAGATGGGGAAACAATGGAAACAGGGACAGACTTTCTTTTCTTGGGCTCCAAAATCTCTGCAGATGGTGAATGCAGCCATGAAGTTAAAATTCGCCTGCTCCTTGGAAGAAAAGTTATGAGCAACCTAGACAGCATATTAAAAAGCAGAGACATTACTTTGCCAACAAACGTCCATCTAGTCAAAGCTACGGTTTTTCCAATAGTCATGTCTGGATGTGAGTTGGACCATAAAGAAAGCTGAGTGTCATGAATTGATGCTTTTGAACTGTGTTGTTGAAGAAGACTGTTGAGTGTTCCTTGGACTGCAAGGAGATCCAACCAGTCCATCCTAAATGAGATCAGTCCTGGTTGTTCACTGGAAGGACTGATGTTGAAGCTGAAACTCCAATACTTTGGCCACTTGATGCAAAGAGCTGACTCATTTGAAAATACCCTGATATTGGGAAAGATTGAAGGCAGGAGGAGAAAGGTATGACAGAGGATGAGATGGTTGGATGGCATCACCAACTCAGTGGACATGAGTTTGAGTAAACTCAGGGAGTTGGTGATGGACAGGGAAGCCTGGCGTGCTGCAGTCCATGGAGTTGCAAAGAGTCAGACATGACTGAGTGACTGAACTGAACTGAAAGAAAGGAAGAGTATTAGAAAATAAATAAGTGAAAGTAAAATTAAAACTTACTTTTTTCTTATTCTTGAGAAACTAACAAAAATGTGTTCAAGATAATAATGGCAACAATTACGTATTCTTATGCATTTGTATGTTTTATATGCATAAACACATAAGTTAAATGAGTGATAGCAATAATACAATGGATGGGAGGGAGGAATTAAAAATATTTTGTTACTATGAAGCATCTGTATTGCCTGTAAAATGGTACAGTATTATATGAAAGTGGACGTGGATTTCATGAGATGTTTATGGCAAATTCTAAGCCAACCACTAAAAGGAGGTGAAACACACACACACACACACCACACACACACACAAAAGATGTACAATTGACAGGTTAAGAAAGAAGACAAATGGAACTATTTAAAATGCTCATTTTAAACTACAAAAGGAAAAAAATGTACGGAAGACAAAAACAGAAATAAGAACAACAGCAAAAAATAGAAAATAGTGACAGTAGTCATGTACGGATGTGCCACTTGGACCATAAAGAAGGCTGGGTGCCAAAGAATTGATGCTTTCACATCATGGTGCTGGAGAAGACTCTTGAGAGTCCTTTGGACTGCAAGGAAATCAAGCCAGTCAATCCTGAAGGAAATTGACCCCAAATATTCATGGGAAGGACTGTTGTTGAAGCTGAAGCTTCAATACTTTGGCTACCTGATGCAAAGAGCTAACTCAGTGGAAAAGATCCCAATGCTGAGAAAGACTGAAGGCAAAAGAAGCAGCAGCCATCAGAGGATGTGATGGTTGGATAGCATCACTAATTCAGTGAACATGAATTTGAGCAAACTCTGGGAGATATTGGAGAACAGAGGAGCCTGGCATGCTCCAGTCCATGGGGTCACAAAGAGTTGGACACAATTTAGCAACTGATTAATAACAACAATTAATCCAGTTATGTTAATAATCATTTTAAATATCAATGGTCTAAATACACTAAAAGAGATTACCAAAGAGATTACTTTGATCTACCAAAGTATATCAAAAAACAAGACCCAACTGTATGTTAATCGACAGGAAATTTACCTTAAATATAAAAATACATATATATTATAGAGATAAAGATATATGATTCAAACTCTGATCAGATAAAGTAGGAGTAGCTATATTAATTTCAGGCAGTGCAGACTTCAGAGCAGAGAAAGTTACCTGTGATAAAGAGGGTCATTACAAAGTGATACAAGGTCAGTACTTCAGGAAGATTTAATGACCTTTAAGGTGAACTTAAAAGTAGAATATCAAAACATGTGAGGCAAATACCGCAAGTTGAAATTGATGAATCTATTACTATATTAGGTTTAATATTTGGAAAGTTAATTCATTTAAACCATCACATCAGCAGATTAAAGAAAAATTACGTGATCACACTCAATAGATACAGAAAAAATTTTTTTACTTTATAGTCTTTCATTGTTTTGACACCAACCAGAGTTGTACAGTTTGGTCATCTACCTCATTCAATAAACTTAGCTCCTAGAGATTTCAGACTATGACTAAAACTCAAATGCAACATCAAAGTTTGAAGAATTGACAAAGTTGAAGGTACACCAACTACTTCGTAGCATATAGCATATAACCACTTTGATGAGGGTAGACCCAGTCATGTCTGATCACCCCATCTTAGATGGTACCTTTCTTTATTTTCTGTTACTTTTACCTTCATAGTTTTTCTTTTAAATTTAAGATACAAAAGTGAAATACATATATATATATATATATATAATACGTACATGATCTATATGAGAAAAATTACAACATGTTGAGAAACAAAATCGAAGAAGTAAACAAATGAAGAGATAGTCCTTGTTCATGGACAGAAAGAGTCAATAATGTCAGTTCTTTCCAACTTGATCTATACTGTCAACGAAATCAAAATCCCAACAAGTTACTTTGTATATATCAACAAAATGATTCTAAAGTCTATTTGGAGAAACAAAGCACCCACAATAGCTCTATTGGTACTGAAGGAGAAGAATAGTTGGGAGAACTGACATGCCCAACTTTAAGACTCACTAAAAACTACTGTGATAAAGATAGTACAGTATTAGCAAAAGAATAGATAAATAGATCAATAGAAGAGAGTAGAAAGCCCAGAAATAGGGTCACATAAATATACTCAACAGATCCTTAGCAAAGGAACAAATGCAGTAGGGTGGATTATAAATGATCTTCTGAACAAATGATGCTGGAACAATTGGACATCCACAGGCAAGACACAGATCTTACACCTTTCATAAGAACTAACACAAAATGGATCACAGACGCAACTACGAATTGAAAAACTATACACAAAACAGAAACATAGATCAACAGAACAGGATAGACAGTCCAGAGGACCTCCACAGTTCAATTAAATCACTCAGTCATATACAACTCTTTGTGACCCCCATGGACCACAGCATGCCAGGCTTCCCTGTCCATCACCAACTCCCAGAGCTTGCTCAAATTCACGTCCACCAAGTCCGTGATGCCATCCAACCATCTCATCCTCTGTCATACCCTTCTCTTCCTGCCTTCAATCTTTCCGAACATCAGGGTCTTTTCCAATAAGTCAATTCTTTGCATCAGGTGGCCAAAGTATTGGAGTTTTAGCTTCAGTGTCAGTCCTTCCAATAAATATTCAGGACTGATTTACTTTAGGATTGACTGGTTTGATTTCCTTGCAGTCCAAGGGACTATCAAGAGTCGTCTTCAACACCACAGTTCAAAAGCATTAATTCTTCAGCTCTCAGCTTTCTTTATAGCCCAACTCTGACATCCATTCATGACTCCTGGAAAAGCCGTAGCTTTTACTAGATGGACCTTTGTTGGCAAAGTAATGTCTCTGCTTTTTAATATGCTGTCTAGGTTCTTCCAAGGAGCAAGCATCTTTTAATTTCATGGCTGCAGTGATTTTGGAGCCCCCAAAATGAAGTCTGTCACTGTTTCCATTGTTTCCCCATCTATTTGCCATGAAGTGATGGGACAGGATGCCATCATCTTAGTTTGCTGAATGTTGCATTTTAAGCCATCTTTTTTCACTCTCTTCTTTCACTTTCATCAAGAGGCTCTTCAGTTCTTTGCTTTCTGCCATGAGGGTGATGTCATCTGTGTATCTGAGGTTATTGATGTTTCTCCTTGCAATCTTGATTTCAGCTTGTGCTTCATCCAGCCCCACATTCCATATGATGTATTCTGCAAACAAATTAAATAAACAAGGTGACAATATACAGCCTTGATGTACTCCTTTCATGATTTGGAACCAGTCTATTGTTCCATGTTCAGTTCTAACTGGTGCTTCCTGACCTGCATACAGGTTTCTAAGAAGGCAGGTCAGGTGGTCGGGTATTCCCATCTCTTTTAGAATTTTCCACAGTCTGTTGTGATTCACACAGTCAAAGGCTTTGGCATAGTCAATAAAGCAGAAGTAGATGATTTTCTGGAGCTCTCTTGCTTTTTCAGTGATCCTACAGATGTTGGCAATTTGATCTCTGGTTCCTCTGCCTTTTCTAAATCCAGCTTAAACATCTGGAAGTTCACTGTTCATGTAGTGTTGAAGCCTGGCTTGGAGAATTTTGAGCATGACTTTGCTAGCATATGAAATGAGTGCAATTTTTCAGTAGTTTGAACATTCTTTGGCATTGCCTTTCTTTGGGATTGGAATGAAAACTGACCTTTTCTAGTCCTGTGGCCACTGCTGTGTTTTCCAAATTTGCTGGCATACTGAGCGCAGCACTTTCACAGCATCCTCTTTTAAGGTTTGAAATAGCTCAACTGGCCATGCTTAGTGAATCTTCAATCCAATTTTCTGCTGATGGGTGGGCTGTGTGTCTTCCCTGCAGTTTGGCCTGAGGCGAAACTGCAGTAGGGGCAATGGTGACCTCCTTCGAAAGGACTTATGCTGGCATAGCTCTCAGGACTGCTGTAGTTAGTGCCTCTGACCCTGTAGCAGATCACTGTCACCCCACACCTCCACTGGAGACTCCCAGACCCTCGCAGGCAAGTCTGGTTCAATCTCCTGAGCGGCCACTGCCCCTTTCTCCTGGGTTCTGGTGCACAAAAGGTTTCGTTGTGCCCTCCAAGACTCTGTTTCCCTGGGGGCTCTCAGTGCTTTTGCTGGATTTCCAGGTTGGGAAATCTGTTGTAGGCCCTAGAACTTTCGCAACAGTGTGAAGAAGGCTGAGCGCCAAAGAATTGATGCTTTTGAACTATGGTGTTGGAGAAGACTCTTGAGAGTCCCTTGGACTGCAAGGAGATCCAACCAGTCCATTCTGAAGGAGATCAGCCCTGGGATTTCTTTGGAAGGAATGATGCTAAAGCTGAAACTCCAGTCCTTTGGCCACCTCATGTGAAGGGTTGACTTATTGGATAAGACTCTGATGCTGGGAGGGATTGGGGGCAGGAGGAGAAGGGGACGACCAAGGATGTGATGGCTGAATGGATCACTGACTCGATGGACATGAGTCTGAGTGAACTCCAGGAGATGGTGATGGACAGGGAGGCCTGGCGTGCTGTGATTCATGGGGTCACAAAAAGTCAGACGCGACTGAGTGACTGAACTGAACTGAATTGAGAACTTATTTGGTATAACTGCTCTCCAGCTTGTGAGTCACCTCCTTGGCTGCTCTATAGTGGTGCCAATGGCTACCTCCTTCAAGAGAACTCATTTCGCATGCCATGCCTCCCAGGTCTGCCTCAGCCAGAGCCCCTGTCCTTGCGGCAGGTCACTAGTGACCCATGCCTCCACAGGAGACTCAAACATGCAAAGGCAGGTCTGGCTCAGTTTCCTGTGGGGGGTCACTGCTCCTTTCTGGGTCACTGGGTCACTGCAACAGGACCCATTTGGTCCTGGTGTGCACAAGGTTTTGTTTGCGCCTTCTGAGTGTCTGGCAGGTCTGTGATTTCATTTTAAACCAGATTGCACCCCTCCTACTATCTTGTTGGGGCTTCTCCTTTGCTGCTGGATGCAGAGTATACTTTCTGGGTGGGATCTGACATTTTCCTGTTGATGGTCGTCCAGCAGCTAGTTGCAATTTTGGTGTTTGTGCAGGAGAAGATGAGCGCATATCCTTCTACTCTGCGATCTTGGGTGACATACATACATTTAGCCTTGCAACAATTTTTCATTAACTGTTATGAGTTGCTTGTCTTGAGTTTGGTCCTATGCCAGCCTCCATGTGGAAGTGCTCAATAATGTGCTATTATTCTCTCTTTCACTCTGCTGTTTCTTCAACACACCAGGCACTGATTCACTGTAGGGTCTTTACACTATGAAAAGGGAAAAATATATGATACTGATAGATGAACTCCCCAGATCAGTAGGTGCCCAATATGCTACTGGAGAAGAGCAGAGAAATAGCTCCGGAAGAAATGAAGAGGCTGAGCCAAAGTGGAAGCAAAGCCCAGTTATGGACGTGTCTGGTATTGAAAGTAAAGTCTGATGCTGTAAAGAACAATGTTGCATAGGAACTTGGAATGCTAAGTTCATGAATCACTGTAAATTGGAAGTGGTCACACAGGAGATGGCAAGAATGAACATCAACATTTTAGGAATCAGCGAACTAAGATGGACAGGAAGGGGCGAATTTAATGCAGATGATCATTATATCTACTACTGTGGGCAGGAATCCCTTAGAAGAAAAGGAGTAGCCCTCATAGTCAACAAAATAATCTGAAATGCACTCAGTTCCGTTCAGTCGCTCACTCATGTCCGACTCTTTGCGACCCCATGAATCGCAGCACACCAGGCCTCCCTGTCCATCACCAACTCCCAGAGTTCACTCAGACTCACATCCATCGAGTCGGTGATGCCATTCAGCCATCTCATCCTCTGTCGTCCCCTTCTCCTCCTGCCCGCAATCCCTCCCAGCATCAGAGTCTTTTCCAATGAGTCAACTCTTCTTATGAGGTGGCCAAAGTACTGGAGTTTCAGCTTTAGCATCATTCCTTCCAAAGAACACCCAGGGCTGATCTCCTTTAGAATGGACTGGTTGGATCTCCTTTAGAATGGACTGGTTGGATCTCCTTGCAGTCTAAGCGACTCTCAAGAGTCTTCTCCAACACCACAGTTCAAAAGCATCTGTTCTTCAGTGCTCAGCTTTCCTCACAGTCCAGCTCTCACATCCATACATGACCACTTTTTTCCATAGCCCCTCGGGTGCAGTCTCAAAAACGGCACAATGATCTCTGATGTTTCTAAGAAAAATCACTTATTACCATAGTAATCCAAGTCTATGCCCCAGCCATCAGTACTGAAGAAGCTGGATTTGAACAGTTCTATGAATGCCTACGAGACCCTTTAGAACTCACACCAAAAAGAGATGCCCTTTTCATCATAGGGGACTGGAATGCAAAAGTAGGAAGCTAAGAGATACTTGGAATAACAGGAAAGTTTGGCCTTGGAGTACAAAATGAATCAGGGCAAGGCTAACAAAGTTTTGCCAAAAGAATGCAATGGTCATAGCTAACACCCTCTTTCAACAACACAAGAGACAATTCTAGACAAGGACATCACCAGGTGGCCAATACTGAAATCAGCTTGATTATATTCTTTGCAGTCAAAGATGGAGAAGCTCTATACAGTCAGCATAACCAAGACCAGGAGCTGACTGTGGCTCAGATCATGAACTCCTTACTGCCAAAGTCAGACTTAAATTGAAGAAAGTAGGGAAAACCACTAGACCATTCAGGTGTGACCTAAATCAAATCCCTTATGATTACACAGTGGAAGTGACAAATAGATTCAAGGGATTAGATCTGATAGGCAGAGTGCCTGAACAGGTATGGATGGAGATTCATGACATTGTACAGGAGGTAGTGATCAAAACCATCCCCAAGGGGAAAAAAAAATGCAAAAAGGCAAAATGGCTATCTGAGGAGGGCTTAAAAATAGCTGAGAAAAAAAGAGAAGTGCAAAACAAAGGAGAAATGGAAAGATACTCATCTGAATGCAGAGTACCAAAGAATAGCAAGGAGAGATAGGAAAGCCTTCCTAAGTGAGCAATGCAAAGAAATAGACGAAAATAATGGAATGGGAAAGACTAGAGATTTCTTCAAGAGAATTAGAGATACCAAGGGAATATTTCATGCCAATATAGCCACAATCAAGGACAGAAATAGTATGAACCTAACAGAAACAGAAGAGATTAAGAAGAGGTGACAAGAATACACAGAAGAATTGTACAAAAAAGATCTTAATGACCCAGATAACCACAATGATGTGATCACTCATCTAGAGTGAGACATCTTGGAGTGCAAAGTAGAGTGGGCCTTAGGAAGCATCACTATGAACAAAGCTAGTGGAGGTGAAGGAATTTCAGCTGAGCTATTTCAGATCCTAAAAGATGATGCTGTGAAAGTGCTGCACTCAAGATGCCAGTAAATATGGAAAACTCAGCAGGGGCCGCAGGACTGGAAAAGGTCAGCTTGTTTTCATTATAATCTCAAAGAAGGGCAATGCCAAAGAAAGTTAAGACTACCTCACAATTGCACTCATTTCACATGCCAGCAAAGTAGTGCTCAAAATTCTCCAAGCAAGGCTTCAACATTAAGTGAACCGAGAACTTCCAGATGTTCAAGCTGGATTTAGAAAAGGCAGAGGAACCAGAGATCAAATTGCCAATATCTGTTGGATCATAGAAAAAACAACAGAATTCCAGAAAAACATGTACCTCTGCTTCATTGACCATGCTAAAGTCTTTGACTGTATGGATTACACAAGCTGTGGAAAACTCTGAAAGAGACTGGAATACCAGACCACCTGACCTGCCTCCTGAGAAACCTGTATGCAGGTCAAGAAGCACCAGTTAGAACTGAACATGGAACAATGGACTGGTTCAAAATTGGGAAAGGAGTATGTCAAGGGTGTATACTGTCATCTTGCTTATTTAAATCATATGCAGAGTACATCATGTGGAATGTGGGGCTGGATGAAGCACAAGCTGGGATCACCATTGCTGGAAGAAATACCAATGACTTCAGGTATGTAGATGACACCTTCCTTATGGAGGAAAATGAAGAGGAACTAAAGAGCCTCTTGATGAAGTTGAAAGAGGAGAGTGGAAAAGCTGGCTTAAAATCAACATCCAAAAATTGAAGATCATGGCATCTTGTCCCATCACTTCATGGCATATAGATGGAGAAACAGTGGAAACAGTGACAGACTTTATTTTGGGGGTCCAAAATCAGTGCAGATGGTGACTGTAGCCATGACATTCAAAGATGCTTGCTCCTTGGAAGAAACGCTATGACCAACCTAGACAGCATATTAAAAAGCAGAGACATTACTTTGCCAACAAAGATATGACTAGTCAAAGCTGTGGTTTTTCCAGTAGTCATGTATGAATGTGAGTGTTGGACTATAAAAAAGGCTCAATGCTGAAGAATTGATGCTTTTGAGCTGTGGTTTTGAAGAAGACTCTTTAGAGTCCCTTGAACTGCAAGGAGATCAAACCAGTCAATCATAAAGGAAATCAATCTTGAATATCCATTAAAAGGACCGATGCTGATGCTGAAGCTACAATGCTTTGACCACTGATGTGAAGAGCTGACCGATTGTAAAAATCCCTGATGCCGGGAAAATTGATGGCAGGAGGGGAAGGGGAAGACAGAGGATGAGATGTTTGGATGGCATCACTGACTCAATGGACATGAGTTTGAGTAAGCTCTGGGAGATGGTGAGGGACAGGGAAACCTGGTGTGCTGTAGTCCATGGGTTCTCAAAGAGTCAGACACAACTGAGCAACAAGAGCACTTAAACTTGCAAGCATTTGCATAGGAAAGAAAGCCATAAACAAAACAAAAGGACTACAATCAGAATGCAAGAAAATACTTGCAAATGAAGCAACCGACAAGGGATTAATCTACAAAATATGCAAACAGCTCATGGAGCCCCGTATCAAAACACACACACACCAAAAAAACAGTCAAAAACTGAGCAGAAGATCTAAATACACATTCTTCCAAAGAAGATCTACAGTTGGTTATGAAGCATATTAAAAGATGCTCAACCTCACTAATTATTAGGAAAATGCAAATCAAAACTATACTGAAGTACCACCTCACATCAATCAGAACGGCCATCATCAAAAAAAGTGCAAACAATAAAGCTTGGAGGGTTGTGGAGAAAAGGGAATTCTCTTATACTGTCACTGGAAATTTAAATGGATATAGCCACTGTTGAAAATAATCTATGGAGCTTCCTTAAGAAGCTAAAAATAGAGCTCCCGTATGATCCAGCACTCCCACTCCAGGGCATGTATCTGGGGAAAATTATAATTCAAAAAGATTCGTGCACCCCAGTGTTCATTGCAGCACTGTTTACAATAGCCAGGGCATGAGAGCAACATAAACGCCCAAATGTCTATCAGCAGAGTAATGGATAAGGAAGACGCAGTGCATATATATATATATACAATGGAATATTACTCAGCGATTAAAAGAACAAAATTATGCCATTTGCTGCAACATGGCTGGACCTAGAGATTGTTTTACGGACAATCAGAAGTAAGTCAGACAGAGGAAAACAAATATCATATGACATTGCTTTTATGTGGAATCTAAAAAAGGGCTACAAATAGATTTATCTATAAAATGGATAGAGTTACAGATTAGAAAATAAACTTGTGCTTACCAGGGCATAAGGGAGGGGAGGCATAAACTGGAAGATTGGGCTTGACACATACACACTAATACATATAAAACAGATATCTAAGAAGGGCCTACTAATATATATACACACATAGTACAGGGAACTCTACTCAATATTCTGTAATGTCCTATATAGGAAAATAATCTAAAAAAGAGTGGGCATTTGTTTATGTATAATGGATTCACTTTGCTATATACCTGAAACTAATACAGCATTGTAAATCAACTATAACTCAATAAAAATTGTAAAACATAAAAGAAAAAACGCCCAGAAAATAACATAGGAGAAAATGCATGTGGACATAGACTTGGACATAGCAATGGCTTTTTAGATGCAGCACCAAACACAATACACAGGAAAAGAAATTCAAAATTTGGGCTTCATTGAATTTGAAACCTTCTGCTTTGTGAAGTACAGTGTCAAGCGAATGAAAAGACAGGGAGAAAATATTCATCTGATAAAAGATTGTTGTCCAAGCATACAAAGAACTCTTAAAACCCAACAATAAGAAAATGAGCAACCATTTACAAGATGGGCAAAAGACTTGAACAGATATTTTACCCAACAAGATATACAGATGACATATAAGCAGCCTCATATGTCATTGAGTTCAGTTCAGTCGCTCAGTCGTGTCCGACTCTTTGCGACCCCATGAATCGCAGCACGCCAGGCCTCCCTGTCCATCACCAACTCCCAGAGTTAACTCAGACTCATATCCATCAAGTCCGTGATGCCATCCAGCCATCTCTTCCTCGGTCATCCCCTTCTCCTCCTGCCCCCAATCCCTCCGAGCATCAAAGTCTTCTCCAATGAGTCAGCTCTTCGCATGAGGTGGCCAAAGTACTGGAGTTTCAGCTTTAGCATCATTCCTTCCAAAGAAATCCCCAGGTTGATCTCCTTTAGAATGGACAGGTTGGATCTCCTTGCTGTCCAAGGGACTCTCAAGAGTCTTCTCCAACACCACAGTTCAAAAGCATCAATTCTTTGGCACTCAGCCTTCTTCATATGTCATTAGGGCATTACAAATTATAACAATGATGCCTCTACATACATATTCAGTTCAGTTCAGTTCAGTCGCTCGGTCGTGTCCGACTCTGTGACCCCATGAATCGCAGCACACCAGGCCTCCCTGTCCATCACCAACTCCTGGAGTTCACTCAAACTCACGTCCATCGAGTTGGTGATGCCATCCAGCCATCTCATCCTCTGTCGTCCCCTTCTCCTCCTGCCCCCAATCCCTCCCAGCATCAGGGTCTTTTCCAATGAGTCAACTCTTCACATGAGGTGGCCAAAGTATTGGAGTTTCCGCTTTAGCATCAGTCCTTCCGATGGACACCCAGGACTGATCTCCTTTAGAATGGTAGAATGACCAAAATCCAAATCACTGAAAAAAGGAATTCTCCTTTATTGCTGGTGGGAATTCAAAATATGATATAACTACTTTGGAAGACATTTTGGTGGTTTCTTACAAAACTAACATATTTTTATCATGCAATCCAGCAATTGTAGTCCTCACATTTCCCCAAATGAATTGAAAACTTGTGTCCACATAAAAACCTACATTTGGAAGTCAGTCATAATCATCAAAACAAGAAAACAACCGAGACATTCTTCAGTTGTGATTGGATAAGTAAACTGTGGTATATCCTGAGGATCAAGTATTATTCATCACTAAATAATGAGCTAATAAGCCATGACAAAACATAGGGGTAATTCAACTGCTTATTATGGCAACCCACTCCAGTATTCTTGCCTGGAAAATCCCATGAACAGAGGAGCCTGGTAGACAACAGTCCACGGGGTCGCAAAGAGAAGGACATGACTGAGCGACTTCACTTCCACTTTCACTAAGTGAAAGAAGTCAGTTTAAGAGACTACATATGTATGATTCAACTACACAACATTCTTGGAAAGACAAAACTGTAGAAACAGCAAAACGATTAGTAGTTGCATGGTTAGAGAGGAGAATGGTATGAATATGTAGAGCACAGATAATTATCAGGGCAGTGAATGGTGAAACATGAAATTATACATGTGTCAAAACTCATATAATATACAAAGCCAAGCATGGACCCTAATGTAAAGTAAGGACTTTGGCTGATGTGTCAACTGTAAATTCATCAATTGCAACAAACATACCACTGTTGTGCAAGATGTTGCTAGAGGGGGCATTGCATACATGCAACCATAAGGGGTATATGAAACTCTTTGTAATTTCTCAATTTTACTGTGAGCCTAAAACTGCTCTAAAAATAAAGTTTATTTATTAAGATATTTAAAAAGTTGAAGGAAAACGAAAGAAAAAAATTCGTAGAGGTTGCTTTGTATATGTTATTATGAGTGTCATTTCACTTTAGCAAATGCCATCAATAAAGACTAAATACAGTGAAACCACCTTCATGCACCGCTTCTACCGTTTTGCCTCTGAGTTAAGCCCCTAACAGGAATGATACTTAAATAATGGGGCAATACCTATTCATTTTCATACTCTTCAAATCAACACCCTTCTCCAATTATGGGCCTCCAAGACAATCTGTTCCCCAAAGAAATAGTATAAATAGTCAACGTGGGCTCAACAGACTGTAACATGTGTGTCCCAAATTGCTGGATTTAGGTCATTATATTTTTCCAGGTAGCTAATTTTCTCCTTTGAAATGCTCACAGGTCAGAAGCTGTTGAAGCATCAAAGCTTTATAAATTGAACAGTTTCATTGTGAATGGAGGGAAGGCGACTGGCCTGCAGGAAGACAATTGTGAGTACCCCCGCCTAACCTTCGACTAGGGCACGTTCCACAATAGGAGATCAATAGCCTACAGTCACCCAGAACCAACTTCAAGTCTCCAAGCACAGCTGACCCCTTACAAAGAAAATACTCACATCTCTAAGTTGGTAATGCTGGTGATTCTATATCTTTTCTGCTTACTGATTAATTTACAGGAAAATATGGTTGTAGAGGAGATCAAGGTAAGTGTGTTTCATAAGCCCTGGGCAATTTTCTCAAATAACAACCCAGACACTGTAAAATCTTGCGAGGTCTATTACGTATGTTCTTTTCTGCAGAGTTGGTTTACTACAGCACATTCCCTTGCTCCTTGGTGCTCAATTCGGTCCTTCACAGGATGGAATGCCTTCACTGTGAGCCTAATTTTTGTTTGTTCCTAGGAGAGAGGATCTCACAATTTCATTAAACACACTTGGTTGTAATTATACAATGAAAAATAGGGATTGAGATCTAGTATTATTGGTATTTTATTTGGTTAAATGTCTGCATCTCCTGCTGACTAGTGATATTTAACGATGGAGGGCATACAGAATGATCTAAAATGAATCAACTCTCTTCATAGTAATATTATTTTTCCTTTTTTTTTTTTTTACACTTGGAGACTATCATAAATCACTTTCTTAGTTTCTTTTCTAGTTCTCAGTATTTTCCCAGTTCTTCAGTCTGCCATTTGTCATTGTCTGGTTTCATGAAAATTTTCTTCTTGGATCAAGTTCTCTTTTTAGTCACGTTACAGACACATCCCAGAAGACGTCCTTGTGGTCCTTGTGGGTGGAAAGGCTGTGAGCTTTGAATTGAGACAGGAATGTCTTCTACTGTGACTGGGTACTTCCTTGAAAGTTTCAGGCAAATCTTGGGCTCTCATAGGAACTCGTTTTCCTTGTCCATTAGTGGAGGCATTGTGATGATTAAATTAAATGAAGAACGTGAAATCGTTCAATGAAGCTATTTTTGTTGCTGTCAGTTTAACCCTTGTGAGATGCTGTGAACAAGTTTTCAAAATCTCTAGCAAGCATCCCTCCAACTACACCTTGATTACCTTGATTACCTCCACTAATGAATCGGCCCTAGACTGCTCAAATTATTTTAAAAAGATGTTTTATAGAAATAAAACATGCTTCCTTTTAGCTTCTACAAATTGTTTCTGTCTTCTCTTTGAAGGAACAAATGAAACAAGTCTAATAAATACTTTTCCATTTAGCAGTATTTCATAAGATTTTTTAAAAATATTTAAGTATTAAACCTTGTTATGGGTAGTTTAAAAATCATAGAAAATTTGCAAGGATACTATAGAGTTTCCATACACAGTATACCCAATTTCTCCTATCATTAACACCTTATACGACTATGGAACATTTGTCACAACTAAGAAATAATATTGTTACAATTAATGAAATGAAAATAACTAGTTATTATGAATTACATTATTTTTTTTTCTAATGACCCTTTCCTATTTCAGTATCCCATCCAGGATACGACATTACATTTAGACAGTATAGCTTCTGAACACCTGAACTATGACGGTTTCTTAGATGTTCCTTATTTTGGCTGACTAACAGTTTTGAGGACTACTGATCAAGTATTTTTGAAGACTGCCCCTCAATTGGGATTTGTTCAATGACTTTCTCTTGCTTAGAGTGGAGGTAAGTGTTTCTGGGAAAAAGACTATAGAGGTAAACTGCCATGTCAAGAGTATACGCTAACAACATAACTTATGACTGTTGATGTTGCCATTGGGCACCTGGCCGAGGTTTGCCAGGTATTTCCACTCAAAGTTACTTTTGTTTCCTTCCATACTTTGCTTGGGGCTTTCCAGGTGGCTCAGTGGTAAAGAACCTACCTGCCAATGTAGGAGACACAAGAGATGTGGGTTTCATCCCTGGGTTGGGAAGATCTTCTGGAGAAGGAAATGGCAACCCACTCCGGTATTCTTGCCTGGAAAATTTCATGGACAGAAGAGCCTGGCAAGCTGCAGTCCATGGGGTCCATGAAGGTCTGACATGACTCAGCCCACATACCTCACCCTTTGAAAGGAAGTCAGAGGAGCCCACGCTTAAGGGATGGGGAGCTATACTTCATCTTCTTGAGGAAGAGGGATATTTACATAAATTATATGAAATTTCTGCATGAAAGATTTATCTTTTTTCCTCCATGTATGTATTTATTTGACCATGTAAACAACTCTGCCTTCCCCTGTTTTGATTCTGACCCCAGTGTATTTGGCAGCTATTTCTCTTACTCTAGCTGGCAGGAATTTTTACCTAGTTTTATGAACCATGAACAAACAATTCTTCTATGTTTTTATTCTTTTCAGTTGGTTCGAGAAGAACGTAGAATAAAAAAAACACCTTTACTTCATCATTCTTAACCACATATCTTCTCAAATAATTATATTTTAATAACTCATTGTATAGATGCATTTTAATTTAACAACTATCTTACTGATGAGCTCTTTAGTTAGCTTCCAAGAATTTTCAATTACTATCCTGAAAAAAAAAAAAGGTAACTTTGTGATCTTTTCTTACCAAGATAAATTTCTAGGTTGGGAAGCATATGCATATTTAAAATTTTGATTATTCAAAATAGAATTGTATGCATCCACCATCATCAATGAGAGAAAACGTCAATTGCCTCACACTTTACCAAATACAGAGTAAAATCATTATAGGCATTTTTATGGAATATATGCTGCTATTTTCATTATTATTAATAATGTTGGGCATTCTTTTTACATGTTTACTGGCTATTTGCATTTTTTCTCTTGTGAACTATCTGTTCAGAACTATCTGTTCATTTTGTCATTGATCACCGAGCACTCTTGCTTTTCACAGAATGGAACCACATTCATAATCAGGGCAGGCAAGAGAACTTTAGAATAACACAAAATACACTACACACTAAATATAGGTCATATATTTTCCTGCATTAAAAATTGTCACACCAAATATTTACAATGCAAAACCATAGCAAAAAAAATAATAAGATTCTTGGCATAGAAATAACTCATCTGCCTCTGGCCATTTTGGACCCAGTACAAGCACAGAAAAAAGTAGACACAGAGAAATAAATAGCCATTCATGAGATAGATAAAAATTAATATATATGATATCTTACCTTAAAACTATAAATATATCTTATTCTTAAATGTTCATGAAATTTAAAAATTGATTTTATAATATACTTCAAAGAACACTTCAATAAATTATAAAATGTGGAAATGGTGCAATTCAGATTCAGAACAAATAAAACTTAAAAATAAATTTATGACAGAATTGGAAATTAACAATGATCTTAAATTCTCAATTTTTTGATAAAGAAAAATAAAATTCAAAATTATGGAATATACAGAATATAATTAAAACAAAATTGGTAAAATTTAAAACCACAGGATAAATCTAAAGGAAAGTTGTATAGCTTTTAAAATATGCATTTTTAGATAAGCAACAAAATAAACCAATTAAATATTTAATTCAATGTTAGACAATGTAGTAAGATAACCTTAAAGAAAGTACAAGGAAAAATTAGTATGCATAAGTGTCTAAATCAATTCATTAGAAGAGATGAGTAATTCCAAGGAAGTATCTTTAAGTAAATCAATAAAAGAAGAATCATTATCTAAATTTATGACATAGGTTTCTTTAGAGTCAAGCAACACAATTAGTTATTTCAGATAGGTAAAACAGGGTTTTTCCAGTGGTCATGTATGGATGTGAGAGTCGGACTATAAAGAAAGCTGATCACTGAAGAATTGATGCTTTTGAACTGTGGTGTTGGAGAAGACTCTTGAGAGTCCCTTGGACTTCAAGGAGATCTAACCAGTCCACCCTAAAGGAGATCAGTCCTGAGTGTTAATTGGTAGGACTGATTTTGAAGCTGAAACTCCAATACTTTGGCCACCTGCTGTGGAGAGCGGACTCATTTGAAAAGACTCTGGTGCTGGGAAAGATTGAGGGCAGGAGGAGAAGGGGACAACAGAGGATGAGATGGTTGGATGGCATCACTGACTCAATGGACATAGGTTTAGGTGGACTCCGGGAGTTGGTGATGGACAGGGAGGCTTGGCGTGCTGTGATTCATGGGGTCACGAAGAGTTGGACACGACTGAGCAACTGAACTGACTGAACTGAAAAGAGGAGCATTTTCACTGCACACTGAAGAACCACAAAATGAAAGATTAAACTAGGAGAGAAGGCAGCAGGAGTGATCACAGTGACAGGAACTGAAGAGGGCTGCTGGGCGGCTCTGCCTCAGCCACCCCCTGAGCACAGCACATTTCACGCTTTTGCGAGACAGTCCGATTGACCTAGCTTGGGTCACATGCTCACTCCTAACACAAAACCCTGTTAGACGAGGTACATTTCTGTGATTGATCCAGTCTATCTAGATTAAGTGTTCATTATTCTGACTAGGATGCATACACACGTATCCTGATCGTCACCATCACCAGATCCACATTGGAAAGGAGAAGCGTAAGTATGGGAAGGAAAAGGGATTAAGTCACCAGAAATGGAAAGGATAACTGACAAAGAAGAGGGGCACATGCTTTTTAAATCTACTTCCTTGAGAATCTACCACATGCACACACACACACAAACATTGTATCATTCAATTGATTTTATGTCACAAATTAAAAATTGACAATGGCCTAAAACAAGTTATTTTTAACTTATTCAAACAAGCACTTCACATGTGTACATGCTGGTTGGGTTATTACCTTGTGTTATCTTCATCAGGAAACAGGTTGATGGAGCTTCCATCATTTGGAACATATCCAATAACCATGATAGGAAGAAAGGAAGCTCTCACCAGCTACTTTTTACCCAAAAATGACCAATCTCACTTTTTCTAACATTTCTATGGCCAGAGAAAGTCAGGTAGCCATGTCCGGTTTCAAAAGGATTGGAATTACGATTCTGTGATAAAGTCTACTGGAACACAGAGGATTTTTTGGGCATTGAAACTATTTTGTCTGATACTATAGTGCTAGATACAAGTAATTACACATTTGTCAAAAACTATAGAATGTGTAACACCAAGAGTGAAACTTTATGTAAATCATGGGCTTTGAGTGATAATGCCTTGTCCACATAGGTTCATTGACTGTAAAAAAGTACCACTCTGCTTGGTGGGGGATGTTGGTAATGAAGGTGGATTGTGGGGAGATAGGAAGTGTGTGGGAACACTTTGTACTCTCTGCTGTAAAAATTTCATTTAAAAGGACAAAAGAAAGAAAATAACAGAGACTCAGGACCAGTGAGGCAAGAATAATAATCTGACAGCAGTGTCAGCACAATCCCAGAAAAGGGAGGAAGTAACAGAGATGAAAAATATTAGAGGGAGTATCAGCTTCTAGAATATGATGAAAGACAAAACATTAGCAAATTCAAGAAGCTAAGTAAACCCCAAACAGATTAAATTTGAATAATGTCCATACACAATATAATCGAATTTCTGAAGCCTAAAAATAACTATATATACTTAAAAGTAGTTATTTAAAATATACAAAAATATACTTTAAAAGCATATCGAGAGAAATATTGTTCACATGTTTATCTGAAGAAAATGAAAACACTAATTCAAAAAGATATATGCACCTCTAGGTTCATTGTAGCCAAGTGTGCAATGAACAGTGACCAAGATAAGGAAGCAACAAAATCTACACAAGGTCTTCCAGAAAATAGAAGAAATATATAACTTAACGGGGCCAGCATTGGTTTGATATGCAAACTGAACAAAAATAGTATTTAAAAAGCAAAACATCAGCCAATATCTCATGTAACTATAAACTCAAAGTCTGAAACAAAATCTGAACAAATTAATATACAATATATAAAAGAATAATGCATGCCAACCAAGAGATGTTTGCTGCAGAAATGCAAGAGTTGTCCAGTATTTCAATATCAAACAATATATTCAACCACAATAATAAAGAAAAAAAATCATGTAATCATCTTAATTGATACAGGAAGAATTGGAAAAAATTCAACAATCATACAGAGAAAAATATTTCTGCATTATGAATAGATGGAGAACTTCCTCAACTTCACAAAGAGGATCTAAAAAATCTACAGCTAATATTGCACTTAATGGTGAAAAATCGACTGCTTCCCCCCGCAAAGTTTAAGAACAAGGCAAAAACGTCTACTCTTGCTACACCTGGGAATCTTAGCAGGTGCAACAAAGCAAGGAAAGAAAATCATAGATGTACAGATTAGAATAGAATAGATAAAACTTGTCTCTCCTTGGAGATGACATGTTTTTCTATGAAGAAAATCACAAAGAATATACCAAACAATAAATCCTTCTAGAACTAATAAGTAAGTTCAGTAAGTTCATAGGATACAAGATCAACACACACACACAACATTAATTTTATTTTTGAATACTAACTATGAACGTGTACACACAAAAATAGAAAAACAGTATATCTTTTACAATAGTTCCAAAATTATGAAATCATTTGATATAAATCTAACTAAACATAAACAGCATGTATATGTTGAAAACTACAAATGGTGATGAAAGAAATAAAATCTAAGTAAATTGAGAGAAAACCTGTATTCATAGTTTTGAAGATTCAATATAGTAAAATGTCAATTTTCCCTAAATCAGTTTAATGCAATTCTTATCTAAAACACATCATGATTCTTTATAGATTCTTTATAGATATTGTAAAGCTGACTCTAAAGTGTATATGAGAGATAAAGGAATTAGAAGAGAGAAAGATTGTAAACAGAAATCTATATTTCTCAGAATAAAGTGGTATTAGTGGAAGGAGAGAAGCATAGATCAATGAATGGAAAAGAAGAGAAAGCTACAAATAGACCCACATAGCGACAAACCTGATATTTCACAAAGCTGCAAAGGCAATTCAGTGTGGAAGGAATAGACTTGTCAACATACGCTGTTGGAAGAAATGGACATCCATTGGCAAAAAATTTAAATTTGACCTAAACCAAACATCGTATACAACAATTTATTAAAATTGCATCAAAATTTAAACTATAAAACTTTAGAAGAAAACTTAGAAAATCTTTGTAGCTTAGGGACAGATTCTTAGGTATGTATGAAAAATAGAATCCATAAGACTATAACATAATTAAATAGGACTACCTTGAAATTAAATAGTTTTATTTATTTATTTATGCTACTTAGTGGGGCATATGGATCTTAATTCTCTGACCAGGGATCAAATCTGTACTCCCTATATTGGAAGTATGGAGTCATAACCCCCAGAACACCAGGGAAATCTCTTAAACACGTTTGTTGTATAAACATTCTAAGACAATCAGTGGATAAGCCACATTCTTGGAAAATATATTTACAATATCTGACAAATGGCTTGTTTCTCAAGTAAACAACTCTCTGAGTTCAGTAGTGAGAAATCCATTTAATTAGCAAGTGGTAAAATACTTAGATAGTTCACCAAACAGAACACAAGGATGGCAAATAAGCATATAGAAAAATCTCAACATTAATAATCATTAGGAAAATGTCAGTTTAAGGCATGAATAGATACCACTCACAAACGTTGCTGCTGCTGCTAAGCCACTTGTCATGTCCAACCCTGTGCGACCCCACCAGGCTCTGCTGTCCCTGAGATTCTCCAGGCAAGAACACTGGAGTGGGTTGCCATTTCCTTCTCCAATGCGTGAAAGTGCAAAGTGAAAGTGAAGTCGCTCAGTTGTGTCTGACTTACATATGTTAGAGTGATTCGAACAACGTAGCAAAAATACTATGTGCAGACAAGGATGCGGAGCCAACTGTTATCATCCATTGCTTGTTAGAAAATGTTAGAGCCACTGTGGAAAACTGTTGAGTACTTTCTTACAAAGTTAAAAGCACATTTATACTATGGCCCAGAAATTGTCTGAGTACGTACCCTGGAGAAAGTAGAACTTAAATTCACCCCCCAAAAATTGCAAATGAAGGTTGCTACAAGCTTTATTTGTAATAACCTCAAACTGGAAACAACACAAATATCTTTCTTTGGGTTTAGAAGGTTGAATAACAACCCTCAAAGATATGAAATATTAATCCCTGGACCTCATACATATTATTTTATTTGGAAGAGGTTCTTAGTATAAGTGATTAAGAATAGTGACATGAGAATTTATCCTGGGTTATCCAAGTGGGTGCCAGTTGTATCCGCATGTAACCTTATAAAAGGACAGAGACAGATTTGACACACAGATGAAAATGAAAGGTAAGGGCAAAAATTGAAGGGTTGCAGACACAAGTCAGCTATGCCAGAAGCCAACAGAAACTGAAATAAGCAAAAAGACAAAATGCCAGCTGGAGTACGAAGAGGGTGGGCAGCCTCGCTGACACCTTGATTTCTCTCCAATGATACTGATTTTGTCCATCCACCCTCTCGAACTACAAGAGAATAAATTTCCACTGAGTTAAGCCTCCATGTTTGTGCTAAACTGTTCTAGCAGCTACAGGAAAATAAGACACCGGGTGAGTGAAAAACAGTGGTACATCTATTCAAAGGAATATTACTCTGCAAAAAAAGGGAGCAAAGAATTGGAGGATGTAGTAAATTCCATGGATCTTGAGGGAATTATGCTAAATAAAATATGTCCTTTTCACAACGTTACACACCGTGTGAGCCAATTTTTGTTGTTGTTGTTGTTCAGTTGCAAAGATGTTTCTGACTCTTTGCAACCCCACTGTGGACTATAGCAATCTGGGTTCCTCTGTCTTCCACTATCTCCCAGAGTTTGCACAATTCATTTCCATTGAGTCAGTGATGCATAATGTTATCTAACCATCTCATACCCTGCCACCTCTTTCTCCTTTTGACTTCAATATTCCCCAGCATTAGGGTCTTTCCCAATGAGTCAGCTCTTAGCATCAAGTGGCCAAAGTATTGGAGCTTCAGCTTCAGTCTTTTTAAAAAATATTCAGGATTGATTTCCTTTGGGACTGACTGGTTTGATCTCCTTGCTGTCCAAGTGAATCTCAAGAGTCTTCTCCAGGACCACAATTCAAAAGCATAAATTCTTTATCAATCAGCCTTCTTTATGCACTTACTTTTACATTCGTACATGACTACTGGAAAAACCATAGCTTTGACTATATAGATCTTTTCCAGCAAAGTGACCTCTCTGCTTTTAATACGCTGTCTAGTTTTGTCATAGCATTTCTTCCATTGATTAAGCATCTTTTAATTTCACAGCTGCAGTCACCATCCACAATAATTTTGGAGCCCAAGAAAAGAAAATCTGTCATTGCTTCCACTTTTCCCACTTTTTTGCCATGAAGTGATGGGATTGGATGTCATGATCTTAGTTTTTGAATGCTGAGTTTCAAGCCAGCTTTCACACTCTTCTCTTTCACCCTCATCAAGAGACTCTTTAGCTCCTCTTCACATTCTGCCATTAGAGTGGTATCATCTGCATATCTGATATTGCTGATATTTCTCCCAGCAATCTTCATTCCACCTTAGTCATCAAGCCCGGCGTTTTGCGTAATGTACACTGCATATAAGTTAAATAAGCACAGGGACGATATACAGCCATGTCATGCTCCTTTCCCATTTTTAAAGCAGTCAGTTGTTCCATGGCTGGTTTTAACCGTTGCTTCCTGACCTGTGCGCAGGTTTCTCAGGAGGCAGGTAAGGTGGTCTGGTACTCCCATTTCTTTAAGAATTTTCCACAGTTTGCTTTTATCCACACAAAGGCTTTCACATTGCTAATGCAGGAGAAATAGATATTTTTCTGGAACTCTCTTGCTTTCTCCATGACCCAGTGAATGCTGGTAATTTGATCTCTGATTCCTTTGCATTTTCTAAATCCAACTTGTACAACTGAAAATTCTCAGTTCACGTACTATTGAAGTATAGCTTGAAGGATTTTGAGCATTACTTTGATAACATGTGAAAAGAGCACAGTTGTACGGTAGTTTGAACATTCTTTGGCACTGCCTTTCTTTGAGATTTCAATGAAAACTGACCTATCTCAGTTCTGGTGTCATTGCTGAGTTTTCCCAATTTGCTAGTATATTGAGTGCAACACTTTAACAGCATTATCCTTTAGGATTTGAAATAGCTTACCTGGAATTCCATCACCTCCACTAGCTTTGTTTGTAGTGATGCTTCCTAAGACCCGTTTGACTTCACACTCCAGGATGTTGGGCTCTAGGTGAGTGACCACCCCATCGTGGTTATCTTGGTCATTAAGACCTTTTTTGTACAGTTTTCTGTGTATTCTTGCCACCCCTTCTTTACCTCTCCTGTTTTTGTTAGGTCCTTGCCATTTCTGTCCTCTATTATGCCCATCGTTTCATGGCATGTTTCCTTGGTGTTTGTAACTTGAAGAGATCTCTATAGTCTTTCCCATTCTTTTGTTTTCCTCTATTTCTTTGCATTGTTCACCAAAGAAAGCTTTCTTATCTCTCCTTTCTATTCTCCGGAACTTTTGCATTTGGTTAGATAGACCTTTCCCTTTCACTTCTCTTTTCTCAACTGTTTGTAAGTCCTCCTCAGACAACCATTTTGCCTTCTTGCATTTTTTCCCCCTTGGGTATGGTTTTGGTCACCACCTCCTGCACAGTGTTACAACCCTCCATCCATAGTTTCTCAGGCATTCTGTCTACCAGATCTAATCCCTTGCATCTATTTGTCAGCTTCAGTATATAATCATAAAGGATTTGATTAAGGTCATATATGAACAGCCTAGTGGTTTTTCCTACTTCAGTTTAAGTCTGTATTTTGCAATAAGGAGTTCATGATCTGAGCCATAGTGATCTCCAGGTATTTTTTTTTTCCTGGCTGTATAGAACTTCTCCATCTTCTGCTGCAAAGAATATAATCAGTCTGAGTTTGGTACTGACCTTCTGGTGATGTCCATGTGTAGAGTCATCTCTCGTGTAGGTGGAAAAGGGTGTTTGCTATGACCAATGTGTTCACTTGGCAAAACTCTGTTAGCCTTTGTCCTGCTTTATTCTGTCCTCCAAGACCAAACTTGCCTACTACTCCAGGTATCTCTTGATTTCCTACTTTTGCATTTCAATCTTCTAGGACAATATTGTAAAGTAATTATCCTACTATTAAAAATTAAATTGACTTTACAAATAATAATAAATAAATAATTAAAGAACTAACAATAAGTTTTTAAAAAGAAAGTTAAGCTGCCACATAACAATTTGTAGGTGATATACACAAAACATATGCTGCAAAAATGAAATTTAAAATAATTAATTACAGAATTAAAAAGGAAATATGGTGGTACTATACATAGAATGACAATATATCCCAAAGTACCTGGGTCATTTTCAGACTATACCTGTTTATCCGCATAATTATTAAATGGTTATTATCCCATTTTACTAAAAAACAAAAGAAAAACTAAACATATTCTTGCCATATGACCTGGCAACCAAATTCCTTGGCATTTATCCAAAAGAGTAAAAAATATGTCAGTATAGACACCTGCACAGAGATATTTATAGAAGCTTTATTCATAATCACCAAAATGTAGAAACAACCAAGATGGTCTTCAGTAAGTGAGTCGATAAACTGACATACCTAGAGAAAATAGAATATAATTCACACTGAAAAGAAATGAGATATCAAGCCATGAAAAGACATGGAGGTAACTTCGTGCATATTTCTAAGTGAACAGAACCATTCTGAAAAGTTTACTTGCTGTATGGTGTGGGAGACCTGGGTTTGATCCCTGGATTGGGAAAATCCCCTGGAGGGGGTATGACAACCCACTCCAGTATTCTGGCCTGGAGAATCCCCATGAAGAGAGGAGCCTGGCAGGCTAAAGTCTGTGGGGTTGCAAACAGTCAGACATGACTAAGTCTTTAAGGACAGTACACATGACATTCTATAAAAGGTGAAATTATGGAGACAGTGAAAAGATCAGGTGGTCAGGGGTTGGATGGGAAGGAATAAGTAAGAGGAACACAAGGTCTATAGTGCAGTGTTGATATCCATTTATGATGGATACATGTTATTATACATTTGTCCAAAGCCATAGACAGAACCTTAATGTAGCCTATGGACTGGGAGTGATTGTGATGTATCAATATAGATTCACAAGTTGTAACAAATGTGCTACTGTGGTGGGGAATGTTGATAACAGAGGAGGCTATGAATGTGTAGGGGACAGAGGATATATGGAAAATCTTTGTACCTTCCCCTCAAATTTGCTACTAACTTTATTATTTTTTTCTTTTTTAATTTTTTTATTTTTTTTTTAAATTTTAAAATCTTTAATTCTTACATGCGTTCCCAAACATGAACCCCCCTCCCACCTCCCTCCCCACAACATCTCTCTGGGTCAAGTCTTTATACCAAAAAAAAAAAATTGATGAAATCCAAGTAAGTTATTTAGTCAATTTCTGCTTTTTATAATTGTACTAGTATAATTATATAAATGTATCACTGAAAGAAGCTAGGTGATGGGGACACAGGAATCCTCTGAACTAGTTTTTCGTCTTGAATCTAAAGTTACTTCAAAGTTAAAAGTTAAAAACAGACCAACAATTGTAATTCATATTTATGAGGATTTTCTTTATGTAAGCATTACCCTAAGCTTATCAGCTCATCTAATCTTTATAACCTAAAGAGATAAGAATGAAAATCTTGTCTGTTCTGAGGCATGGAATGGTTCAGTTTCCCATAATTACAAAGTAGAAGCAAGTCTGAAACTCAGGGAGCCCACTTCCAAAATACTCTCATAACTGCCACTCTGCAATGCCCCTTGTACTAAGACATCCTTGTGGCCATGTCTGTAAGAGAAAAAAAATGACAAGTAGAAACAAGAAAATACACGAACAGTAGCAGCAGCTGGGAGAAATCTGTAACTCAATCAGTCAGAGGCATATGAATTATCAAACAAAACACGACTACCAAATTTAAAAAATTAAAGTAATAAGATATGAACATTATTCCAAGGCATGTTATAAGTGAAATAAAACACGCTAACCTTTATAACATGCAGTGATTTGTATGGGAGAAAAGACAAGAAAGAGAAAGAGTGGAAAGCATCCATATATATGGGTGGATGGGTTGTGTGTGTTTGCCTGTGAGTGTGTGTGTGCACATGCCTACAACATGCTTGCATGTGGCACTGTTCTGTGTATGAGAAATTGTTGACCTTGGTTAAAAGCAGGAATTTCTGGGAAATTAAGCAAAGCATGTGTAAGGAAGGACTTTAGCACGCATTGTTTATTACAACACAGTATCCATTTTCCCTCTTTTCTTTTACTTAATCCTAGATTTTATCTAGGCTCCTAGCTACTCATCTCAATCATCTTTTGAAGCTGGCAAGTTTGGAGCAATGAGAGGTAAGTGGAGGTGAGGTATGAGGCTCTGGATCGTGTCTTTGGAGATGCAGTTTTTCAGGACTTCTTCACATCCCATAGGCTGAAGAGTGGATGTAACAGGCACCCAAGCTTCAGTCATAACCACCAGAACAATCTGGTAGGGAAGATGGTAGAGGAATAAGATGGACCTTCTGGAATACAGCAGTTACATTTCTATCCAGGCACTGCTGACTTAGAGACTATCTGGCAAGAAAAAATTAACTTCTATTTCTTTTAAGCCAGTTTATATTTGGATCTCTTCATGTAATAGCTTAGCCTGCATCACAATTAGTACAGATTCAATTTCCCTTGTGATTCAGCTGGTAAAGAATCTGCCTGCAATGTGGGAGAACTGGGTTCGATCCCTGTGGGTGGAAGATCCCCTGGAGAAGGAAATGGCAACCCACTCCAGCACAGCAGCGAGACAGGCTGCAGTCCACAGAATCACAAAGAGCTGGACACGACTGTGCGACTTTTACTCTTTTTCACTTTTCAATTTCTATTGAATTTTGTTTACTCATAGAACATTTATGTATTAACACAGTTTGTTGTTGTTCAGCTGCTAAGTCGTGTCCAGCTCTTTGCAATCCCATGGACTTAGCCAACCAGGCTCCTCTGCCCATGGAATTTTCCAAGCAAGAATACTGGAGTAGGTTGCCTTTTCCTTCTCCAGGGGACTTTCCTAACACAGGGATTAAACCTATGTCTCCTGCATTGGTTGGTGTGTTACCACTGAGCCAATAGGGAAGCCCATTAATACGTTTAGATTTCAGAAATGCAGAGAAAAATAGAATATTCCTCACCCATACAAAGGAATGTGTCATTTGCATAGATTGAATAGACCTAGAAACTGTCACACAAAGTGAAGGAAGAAAGAGAAGAACAAATATCATATATCAATGCATATAAGTGGAATCTCTGGAGAAGGAAATGGCAACCGGCTCCAGTATTCCTGCCTGGAGAATCCCATGGATAGAGGAGCCTGGTAGGCTCCAGCCCATGGGGTCGCAAGAGTCGAACATGACTTAGCGACTGAACAATCACCACCAAGTGGAATCCAGAAAAAACAGTATAGATTAACTGATTTGCAAAGCAGGAATAGAGACACAGATTTAGGGAACAAATGTATAGATACCAAGTGGCAGGGAGAAGGGAGGTTGGGATGGTTGGGAGACTGGAATTGGCGTGTATATATATATTACTATATATAAAACAGATAATTAATGAGAAATGACTGTATAGCAAAAGAAACTCTTTCAATGTTTAAGTCTTGGTCTAAAGGGGAAGGAAGTCCAAGGAAGAGGGATATATATATATATATGTGTGTGGCTATATAGCAGTAAAAATACTACAACATTGTAAAGCAAGTATATTCCAATAAAATAAATAAACATAAATAGGAGATTGCCACTTTGGTGAGAGCCCTAAAGGGATGAACATAATACAAAGAGTCAATAATAGTTTTGGCAATTCTTGTCAATTGGGGAAGGTTAAATTGAGAAAGTGATGGTTGATCTGAGATTTAAGGAATGAGAAGCAACTTCCTGGGCAGGAGATATGGGGAGTTCACCAGGCAGTATAGCATATACAAATGTCCTGGGGCAAGGAATACAGTCTTAGTAAGAAGGACAGAAAGAAAACCAGTACAAATGGAGGGCTAATCATTGTTGGAGAAGAAGAAAATTAGATCGGGGGAAATCATTCAGGGTCTTAGAAGTCATGTTAAGGAATTTTATCTTTATCCCAAAGAGGCTCTTTGGAAGTTTTAAGTGACTTGAGTCTTAAAAATATCATGTTTGTATCATGGGAAAAGGATAGGCAGGGGCAAAATGTCAGTGCAGGTAGAAAAAGGAGAAGGTGTTTGCACGGACTAGACAAGCGCAGATGGGCCCGAGTCTCTGTGGCAAAGATGGAAAATAAAATAGAGTATGGTCTCAGCAATAAATCAGATGTGAGAAGCCAGAGAAGCAGTAGTGTTGATGATGACTCCTAGCTGTATGGTTTGGGAACACAGGAGAAAACCAGTCTCAGAAAGAAAGAAGATCAGAAATTCAGTTTTGAACATATTAATTTTGAGGTTCCTTTGAGCCTCATTTGGTTCTGACTGGAATTTTGAACAGTTTCTATGTTATATTCATATACATTAAAACATGAGGCACAATAATTGTCTTGTCCTTTAAATGTTGCACTGTGCAAATCTTCTCTTTTATTCTGCATTTAAATCCCTTGAAGGCGTAAACATTTCAAACTTAAGTATCCTCAAATTGTTTACTTGATATAATGATATGTGAATCTTAAAAGATGCTTGTAGACATATTTGGTATTTGATTAAATAAGCAAGAATAAAACTCTAGCAACTGCTACTGGATGGAGGGGCGGAGGAAGGCTTACCACAAGGTAAGAGTCTGTTTGAGTATGTCTTCCATCCTTCAAAGGAGTTTAAGCTTGAGAAGGGAAGGAGAGTTAAACAGATATTTTAATTATATAAGAGAATCAACAAAGACCTGGTGGGTGGGGTGGTGCCTATATATATATATAGGCATGGAGTCAAAGTGGATAGGCTCAGAATTTATAAACCAGGACAGTGCTGGCTCAAAACCCCTCTGCTGCTAAGTCACTTCAGTCGTGTCCGACTCTGTGCCACCCCATAGACGGCAGCCCACCAGGCTCCCCCGTCCCTGGGATTCTCCAGGCAAGAACACTGTAGCGGGTTGCCATTTCCTTCTCCAATGTTTGAAAGTGAAAGTGAAAGTGAAGTCACTCAGTCCTGTCCGACTCTTGGCGACCCCATGGACTGCAGCCTACCAGGCTCCTCCGTCCATGAGATTTTCCAGGCAAGAGTACTGGAGTGGGGTGCCATTGCCTTCTCCCAAAACCCCCTCTAGGGTGGACCAATAGAAGCTGGAACATTCATACCAACATTCAGATACAAATTAATAGAAAACTGTCTAACTAATCATTTTGCCTACAAAGCACACAATACTGGGAGCACTTTACACATAGCCAACAGCACATCAGTATTTTTGAAATTAATTAATATGTTTCCAGTTTAAGAATGAATGAAAGTTGCTCAGTCATGTCCAACTCTTTGTCACCCCATGGACTGTGGCCCACCAGGCTCCTCTGTCCATGGGATTCTCCAGGCCAGAATACTGGAGTGGGTAGCCTTTCCCTTCTCCAGGGGATCTTCCCAACCCAGGGATCAAACCCAGATCTCCTGCATTGCAGGTGGATTCTTTACCTTCTGGGCCACCAGGGAAGCCCAGTTTAAGAATACATGAACATATATACATGCATTATGGTTGTATTTATATTGTCAACAGCAAAATCTTCAAAGTAAATTATGTACATTTGAAATAATCACAAAAATAATGTACTTTATCTATTTTTTAAATTTCTTGTTCTTTATCTGAAGATACATATGAAATATCAGTTTGTTTTATTCATTCTCTGATTTTGTGACACAGGAATTAATGCAAAGAAAGCTGAACATATTCTTTAAAACACAGAGGAGGACACGCACACAAGCATACACTGCACCTCACTTTTTATCCGATGTGAATAATACCTTTGGGGGATTGCAGCTCTCACTCTGTGCCTCCATGAATTTGCAGCCTTAGTGGCTAATCACTGCTTTAAACTCCATCTGTACTGACCTTCTGGACGAGGGTCCCCTCTGGAAGGTGACGATCAGAAATCCCACTGTGATAATGTCACTCTTCAGGTTGTTGAAAATCACTGTAAAATGCCCGTGTAGTAAGACAGTGTGACAGCAAGACACGAGCCCCAGAGTGGCCTGCAGCCTAAATGACAGATTCCAGGAAGCATCCCAAGTGGGTGTGTGAGGAGCGGAATGTTTGCACTTAGATACAGCGACTCACAGCCTGCTATGATATTGGGAGTTTTCGTTTTCACGAATATGATAGGATACTGACTGCATTATTTCCTACATACTCTCATGTTTGTATGCATGAAAATGGTAGAAAGGTTAAAAATAACAAAGCAAAGGCAGCCCTGCTTTATTGCTGAACACCTCTCTGTGATGCAGTGAAACAAATATTTTATATTTTATTTTATTTTTCTCTAAGCAAACACTGCATACAAAATATGACTTTTTGCAATAGAATTACTGAGGGCTGGGGGGAGAGGGAGAAGCATTAAAAGAGTCTATGAATAAAGGGCCACAACTGACCAAACATTGGAAAAGAAGAATCAGTTGAATCATGTAAGTTAGTGACTCTATGAGTCCATCTCACGTGGGTGTTTGCTTTGTAGTAAAGACACAGCCATCATATCACATCATCTCAATCACCTTCTTGCACTGATGATAAGGCATATACCTCTCTATTCATTAGTTACATAAAGATTGAGACATGGTATATGTGTGTGTGTGTGCGCGTGCGCACACATGCATTGCATATATATCTTTGAGTTTCTCTTCACTGCCTTCACCTTATCCTCTTGGATAAATATAAAAAAATAAAAATAAATATAAAAACTATATATATATATATAGTTTTATATATATATATATATTCTACACATGAGAATAAATACTTTGGGAAGACGCCATAAGGGATTCTTAGCCATGTGAAGTCAAGGAAGGAGAAATTATTCTTGACAGGGAAGACATTTGACCTGAGCCCTGAAAGGCAGGTGGGATTTGCTCACGTGGAGATGAAGGAAAGGGCTTGTCAGGCATGAGAGTAAAGGGGAGACCAGGGACCTTTATAGGAAACAGAAGGAATTCAATTTGTCTGGAGCAGAGGGCATGGAAAGAGCAGGGGCTGTGGCTGCAAATTCAAGTTATGATTACTATGTTCAGAACCTGAAAAGGTTTAGAAATTTCAGAAGCCTCAGAATGGCCTAGTTGGAGCATTTTTCTGGGACAGTGACTGTTAGTATATCAGAGGCATCAAAAAGAGTAGGAAGCCCGGACATACTGTTGAGAATGCTATTACAGTGGGCATAGTGAGCCACAACCTCCATAATCCATGTTGGAGAAGTTTCAGTCAGTTCAGTTCAGCTGCTCAGGCGTGTCCAACTCTTTGTGACCCATGGACTGCAGCACACTAGGCCTCCCTGTCCATCACCAACTCACGGAGAAGTATAGAGCAGCATTTAACTAAAACAGCTACAAATTCAGGGAGCTTGGTCATACCAAAGCACATGTAGGCTTGTCAGTTCTCTCTCCCTTTGTCTTTTTTGCACTAAAGTTAAACAAAATGAAAAAATTTGCTCATTTCAACTCCTTTGTTCTTTCAAACGAGTATATTAATTTGAGATAATTGTATTATGTGTTGCTCCCACGGTTCAAGTATGAGCTACAAATAGCTGTAATTTCCAAAAGTTGTATATCACCATAAGCAAAATTTATGAACTATTGTTTTTCCAGGCTTATCCATTCTTATTGGCATATTTTGACTGCTCAGTTGACTTTCATAACAATAGGCTTATACTACATGGCAATGAAGTAGCAGCTTTCTGAGGGATGTGTTCAGTTAATCTTGTTCATCTCTGTGTTTCCAGCCTGGTGAATTGCACTGAATGAACTGTAGATTCAATATTTCCTTTGCCAACATGGCATTGCCATACTTGAAACTTTAATGCTTGAAACAAGAAATTGATAAGTGGTTCTTGACCATATCAAAACAATGACCCATGAAGAGTTACTGAGATAGTTCATATATTCTGTAGCCAGTGGGAATTTAATTACTCACATATGCCTTATTCCCACTGCTTGAAACTGTGCATGTTTAAGAAATTAAGAAGCCAAAATAAAATAAGATGAAAATGAGTACTCATGCCAAAATGAGTTATTTAAATGATTCTATCTGTTCTTGACTAATTCAATACTGTGATCATTTCTAACGCCCCTTTCGGGTTTTATGTGCTATAACTATGTAAAATGAATAGCAATACCAATATAAATAACTAATGTGTATTAAGTACAATAATAAATACTGTTTATTAAGCCCCTGAAAAGCTACAGACCCTCCTCTGAAAACTTTATAAATATGTCATTTAGTCTTCACATTAACCCTGTGGCATACATATAAATATATATGCCATAATAACACAAGGTTATTGTGACATATATGTATACATAATTGACATTTGAAGGCAATGATGAACTTTACTAAAGCAGTGGTCAATGCTATAATTGGGGTTGTCACAAATTTCACCCCAGAGAAGAATCTGCCATGGATTCAGCTTCAGTTCAGTTCAGTCGCTCAGTCGTATCCGACTCTTTGCGACCCCATGAATCGCAGCACGCCAGGCCTCCCTGTCCATCGCCAACACCCTGAGTTCACTCAGACTCACGTCCATTGAGTCAGTGATGCCATCCAGCCATCTCATCCTCAGTCATCCCCTTCTCCTCCTGCCCCCAATCCCTCCCAGCATCAGAGTCTTTTCCAATGAGTCAACTGACCTGAAAAGAGTGCAGTACATGTTGCCTATGAGCTTTAAGGAGACACGAACCTGCTGTGATCTGCCATCCTGGCCCTCCACCACTCAGCAATACCGAAGCTCTGAGGCAGGGGCATCCTGGGAGATTTCTAGACCTTATTAAACCTTGGTAACATGACCTTTTTCTCTTTCTTATACTAGTGCGTGGATGACTGTAGGGAAACCCAGTGATTCTGGGAACCTCTGGGAACTGCAGAAGCAGATTAAGTGTCATGCCTGCTCCTACCATTCCTCGGTGAGCCACGGAGCAGGTATCCTCCAGCCTTCTGGTTAACCTCCAGCTCTCAACCTAGCTTCTGAGATGTCCCCACTATCTCTATCTCTTAGGGGTCTCCTCTCTGTTTTGACTCTTCAGTCTGCTTCCCTATCTGTTGGGATTTCACCCGAGCTAGGTCTTTCACAAATCTCATGGAAGCAGTAGTCTTGTCAATGCATGGAAGTACTAGAAAAAGTAGGTAAATTTTAATTCCCTTTGTTGAAGAATAGGAAGAGCTTTCAGTCAAGTAAAGTTGGAAGATACTCTATGCTTAATTACCCCTCGAAACTTCATGCAGGAGTAAGATATACCCAGGTCTCCTGCATTGCAGGTGGATTCTTTACCAGCAGAGCCACACGGCAAGCCCAAGAATACTGGAGTGGGTAGCCTGTCCTTTCTCCAGCGGATCTTCCCAACCCAGGAATTGAATTGGGGTCGTCTGCATTGCAGGCAGATTCTTCACCAACTGAGCTATCAGGGAAGCCCATAAGATAAAAACTAAGAAATCTTCCCACAAAGGGACTGTTAAATTTTTAACAGAAAAAAGGCGAAAGTAGTGACAGATTTCCTCTTCTTGAGCTCTAAGACCACTGTGTCTGGTGACTGAAGCCATGAAATCAGAAGATGATTGCTTCTTGGCAGGAAAGCTATGACAAACCTAGACAGTGTGTTAAAAAGCAGAGACGTTAGTCTGCCAACAAAGGTGTCTATAGTCAAGGCTATGGTCTTCCCAGTGGTCATGTACGGTTGTTAGAGCTGGATGGTAAAGAAGGCAGAAAGCCAAAGAATTGATGCTGCTTTGGAATTGTGGTGCTGGAGAAAACTCCTGAAAGTCCCTTGGACAGCAAGGATATCAAATCAGTCAATCTTCAGGGAAATTTACCCTGAATACTCATTGGAAGACCTGATACTGAAGCCAAAGCACCAGTATTTTGGCCATCTGATGGGAATAGCCAACTCATTGGAAAAGTCCCTGATGCTGGGAAAGATTGAGGCCAGAAGGAGAAGAGGGCATCAGAGGATGAGATAGCTAGATGGCATCACTGATGCAATGGACATGAACTTGGGCAGACTTTGGGAGGTGGTGAGGGACAGGGAGGTCTGGCATGCTGCAGTCCATGGGGTCACAAAGAGTCAGACACAACTGAGCGACTGACCAACAACAAAAGATATAAACTGAGGAAACTTCCCATAAAGAGACCTATTAAATTTTAAGATTTTCCAAACTCATTTGATCATGAAGCATTTCATGCAAGGAACAGTTATTAGTCTCTGACGAAGGACACACCTTGGAAATGCTGGACAATAGTATCTAATGACTAAGCTCCTGGACCATGAAGCCACCAAAAACAACAACATTTACTCCTGGAAGGTTGACAGCTGTTCAGTTCACTCGCTCAGTTGTGTCCGACTCTTTGCAACCCCATGAATCGCAGCACGCCAGGCCTCCCTGTCCATCACCAACTCCTGGAGTTCACTCAGACTCACCTCCATTGAGTCCGTGATGCCATCCAGCCATCTCATCCTCTGTCATCCCCTTCTCCTCCTGCCCCCAATCCCTCCCAACATCAAAGTCTTTTCCAATGAGTCAACTCTTCGCATGAGGTGGCCAAAGGACTGGAGTTTCAGCTTCAGCATCATTCCTTCCAAAGAAATCCCAGGGCTGATCTCCTTCAGAATGGACTGGTTGGATCTCCTTGCAGTCCAAGGGACTCTCAAGAGTCTTCTCCAACACCACAGTTCAAAAGCATCAATTCTTCAGCACTCAGCCTTCTTCACAGTCCAACACTCACATCCATACATGACTACTGGAAAAACCATAGCCTTGACTAGACGGACCTTAGTCGGCAAAGTAATATCTCTGCTTTTGAATATGCTGTCTAGGTTGGTCATAACTTTTCTTCCAAGGAGTAAGTGACTTTTAACTTCATGGCTGCAGTGATTTTGGAGCCCAAAAAATCAAGTCTGACACTGTTTCCATTATTTCCCCACCTATTTCCCATGAAGTGATGGGACCTGATGCCATGATCTTCATTTTCTGAATGTTGAGCTTTCAGCCAACTTTTTCACTCTCCACTTTCACTTTCATCAAGAGGCTTTTTAGTTCCTCTTCACTTTCTGCCATAAGGGTGGTGTCATCTGCATATCTGAGGTGATTGATATTTCTCCCGGGAATCTTGATTCCAGCTTGTGTTTCTTCCAGTCCAGCGTTTCTCATGATGTACTCTGCATAGAAGTTAAATATGACATGTAAGTAAATATGACAGCTGTTAGTTGACAGGAATTTGTGAAATTTTATCTTTATCCAGGACTAGTGAGAAAGTTACATTTGAAAATATAAAAAAATGATTTAGATTTAGGCTAAAGTTTTAAAAAATAGACAAAGGACATACAAAAGATGGCAAAAATGATAGTTCAACCATATCAAACTGTACAATTCATAAATTCATACCTCTTGTGAGAGGTGTTTCGCTGAAAGTTTTCACTTTAGTCTCAGGTTCAAAGGATTTGTTAACAAAATAAGCCACTCATAACATACAAATAAATAATGCCAATATTTAGTTAGAGAATTACCTAGCTTACTTTCAATATACTAACATTAAAAGAGAAAAGAAATAGAAACTGCAGAGATTATATCACCAAATTGAGTTTTGACCAACATCCAGATTCAAACAGCACTGGGAAGTCCTGTGACACAGCATATCTGGAGTTCCAGCTGAGAAAAGGTCCCAGACAGGGCGTCCACTCCATGGGTGAGACTTCAGAGATCACAGTTTGGGTTCCCACTTATAATCCTAGGATGCAAACTGATAGCATTAGTCCATGAGTAAATTGCAGCTCAGATCTCACATTAATGCATAAAATTGGAATGCTGTTAAGCCCAGGACTTGGTTAGCCAGACCCTCTCCAGGGGCTCAACGACCTCAAGATTTGTCCCCTATCTTGTGCATGGTGCTGCAAGTGGTGCGCTCACAGCAGGCAGTCAGGGCACTCACCTTTCAGGGCAGTGCCCAGGCAGGCTAGAAGCAAGGTCAGACCTGCTCTGCTTTGTCTCTCAAGTCCATCTGTTTGATTTCCCTAAGAGGAGGCACCAGCTTACTGAAGTAGCTTAGATGTATTAGAGATAAATGTCTCTATCTCTTAAATCCCCACTTATTAACTTTATCAAAGGATGGGAATAAAGCTGTCCCCCTCTTCTCTCTCTTATACCATGTCTCCTCTTGCCTTCTTTTTCACTTTTTTTAAGTAAGATAAACTTGTCTTAGATTCTCTAGTTATAAAAATAGTACATGTGCACCATATAGGACAGAAAGATTTTTTTAACTAAAGAAATAAAATAACAAATCATAAACTTATACTAAGAAAGGATTTTTTTAAATATATTTTGGTATATTTCCCATCAATCTGCATTTTTCCCGACCCAGGGATCGAACTCGGATCTCCTGCATTGTAGGCAGATGCTTTTACCATCTGAGCCACCAGGGAAGCCCTTCATTAAATAATAACTAACCAAAAAACACAAATTGATAGAAAAAAAAACTTATTTTCAGGTACATGTTATCTTATACACTTAAAATTATGACATAAATATAAATTTTACAAATATTCTAATGCTGCTAAAAATTCCTGGGAAACTTTTTAACAACAACATAATCACTTTTAAAGTTTGTCTAAGATATATATAACTTTCCAAAGTTAGAGATACAATTGTTACTGCCTTTTTGCCATTATAAAGAATACTTTTAAAATTTTATACTTTTTTTTTGCTATTTTTTTTTAAATTTTTTGTTTGGGAAAATAGTTACTTTATAATGCTGTTAGTCTGTACTTTACAATAATGTGACTCAATATACAAGTACACATGTATTCCCTTCTTCTTCAGCCTCCTCACCCCATCTCATCCCTCTATGTCATCACAGAGCCCTGATCTGAGCACCCTGTGTTATACAGCATAAAAAGGAACAAAATTAGGTAATTTGTAGTGATGTGGATAAGCCTAGAGTTTGTCATACACAGTGAAGTCAGAGGGAAAAGCAAATATCATATTAACACATATATGGATTCTAAATAATGCTTTAATGAATATCTTTGTTCCAGCAAGAGTTGTCTTCATTTTAGGTTTTTTAATTGTTCACCTTTATTTTATTTTATTTTTTTTTTTTGGCCAGGCTCCTAGACTTTCTTAGACTATGGATAAAAAAGATATTAATCAAATTATATTAACCATTTTAGTGAATTGTAGCACATATACTCATTAAAAGCTGATATGCTCATAAAACATAGGGTTTTTAAAATAATTGAGCTATCTTTTCTAATAAACATAGATCCAATGAGAAGAGTCAGAAAATAACAAATCTTAGTTCTAGGTGGGGAAGATAGACCAATATAAATGCTTAATTATTCGTTTAGGCACATGCTTATTTAAGTAAAACTCCATTTCTTGAATTTTCTCTCTTTCCTCCTGCTCACTACCAATTGTGTTTAGGTGAATCAGGCTTATATGGCCCCCAGATGGCCGGGAATTGGGGAAAGTGAAGATCAGGCTAAACCCGACTGGATTCCCTGGTATGTCAGGACTGGCCCCTGCTCGGCCTGGGCCCCAGCAGGACATCTTCCACGTAGCTCTTCTCAGCCAGGTGACGATGCCCACAGCCTCAGTCTGCGGGTTTCTGCGGCGAGGTGCCACATCCTGGGGCCTCTTTCCTTGTGTCCCAGGCCTCTGCTCTGCTTCCCCGCTGCTTCCTCTCAACATTCCTGCCACCACTTCTGTATCGGGTAGGAAGTGACTGCGTACGGAGAATCTCTAAGAGAAACCGTGATTCCTTCTCTCTAGGGCTCCTATACCACTACCAACACGTTCCCTCTTCCCACGCACGATGAGGTCTAGAAGGGAATTAAGAACCAGTTTTCCCATGCCCTCACTTTCTATTGTTTCCCTGCTTTTGCCCGTAGTCCTCTGGCTTAGAAGTGATGAGTTAAGGGCTTTCATTCCCTCGTCCATTTCCTCGTCCCAGTAAAACTCTTCAGACCAAGAGTCAGGCTGTCCATTGCTCGAGGTGGAAGGAATGGAACACTTCTCTTCCCCCTTTGACAAAGTCAGAATTTCAAGCACGTTGCCTTGAATGAAGACAAAGATCCCCTATTGGATGTCAAGGAAGAAACATGAACTTTCTCTTCTCCTTTCTGCACTAGCGCTTCTAATTCTCTTTTACTATCGGAATGACAGCTTGAAATGATTAGGGAAGAAGCTACAATACATGAAACTGCATGAGAAAAATCCCATTACAATGTTTAAAAATATTATCATCATTTACAGTCAACCACTCCAGTGCTCTGTAAGAATGCCCATGGCTTGCAAAGCTCCTAGTTTATCTGGCCAGTTCATGTTCCAGAAGTCCCATGCCTCGTGCTCATCAACCATGCTCTGACCTCTGTGAATTTACTCTCACCAGTCCTCTTGCCAAGAATACCTGGCCTTTCTACTGTCTTCAGACCTGCCTCTTCTTTCTTTCTAAGAGTATCTAGTTGTACTAGCCATTTATTCTGCTTGTTTAGCTGTCTTTAGTACTATGAAGCCACCCTTAATTCCATTTCTTTTTGATGAATTAATTGTTCTTCCTCTAGAAACTCCTTGATATAAGGGGGCATCTCCTATCCATCCACATATCCCCAGAGATCCATGCCCCTGCAGTGAACAAGTGCTCACTAAATATTTATTAAATGAATGAATAAAACAAGTACATATTGTGGCAGAAAAAGAATCCTAAGTGGTAGATGTCTGTAGTTTCTGTGTTTTGAGCAGCCCCCAAATGATAACAATGAGAGCAAAAGGCAACAAAGAATAGACATGCTGCCAAATACCCACATGCAAACAATCCTCAGGCCAACCATGCTCATGGCTGGAGTGCGTGAACTTGCCTGAACTGTTTCAGCCCATCTCTAATGGAAATCTAATGGAAATCATAAATTACCGAAACAGGTCCACAGGTGCTGAAATTTACTACTGTGTTGACTGCTGGCAAGGTCTGAAACTAAAGAACAACGCACGATGTGCTACAAAAATGAAATATTTATTACATTCATATTCTCCCTCAAGCTTTTTTTTAAGCCCTTTTCTTGGTGGCAAAATAACAAAGCACCAGAATTTCAAGACAAACCAATTTGCACTGGCATTTTTCGAAATTTTGTTAAATAATTCTCTTTAATGGTTCAAAGCTTTTTCGTACAGACACAACTTCATGAATTCTAAATAAACCTTAAAGCCAAAGGGAAAAGGGTAGAAGTGCTCTATCTCACAAATTAATCTGCACTTTACTCCTCACCAGACACGGTATACAATTGTTTCAGCCTCACCAGTTCCTAACCTCTCAGAGCCAAATTAGTCACCAAGGAATTGAATAAACTTGGTTATAGCATCACCTTAAAGAACATACGAGGAGCCAGCATCCTGAACTAGTTCATAAAGAAAGGGATATCAGTTGGCTTGGAACAAGGTCATGGAGAGGGCTCTAAATAAAAAGAGTGAAAGGAAAGAAGACACTGGAATCTGTGATTGGAGAGTCTAGGGTGGGAAGGGAGGTCATGGAGGTGCAGAAGCTTCATTTCACAGCATCTCTCTTCCCTACAGGACCTCAGGCAACACCAGCTGAGCCCAGTGCTGCCTTCTTGGGATAGGAAATTGAGTTTAACATAGTGTTTCCCAAAATGTTGGAATCACCTATAGTCAATTATTAGAAATGGTACTTCAATAAGACCTGAAATAAATGGTAAATCAAGAGTAAATAGCAAGTTTCCTTTCAAAGATGCTTGCGTCTTTCTGGCTATCTCAAAAAGGAAGGCTCTTTTTGATGCCTGTCTTTTGAAAATTTGATCATTTTTCTCTTGCACAAATGGAGACCTTGGGCTCAGAGCTTACAGTTAGAGTATATAGCTTAAATTTAGCAACTTTGCTTTGATTTCACTGTATTTTTTTATGGCTAGCCATCCTTTAGTTAAATAAGGGTAGCTGTTTTTCATTTGATTAGTCCCAAATATTTTTTTTAATATACTTGAATATTTTTTAAAATGATGCAATATCATAACACAAACAGTTAATAAGAATGTAGGTGGCACTTGACATGGCAAAATCATGTTTGAACATTGGGGAAAACTTGTTTAGTGGATACATCTGTGTCTATTTCCAAGGAAAGGACAGCAAGCTGAGTGAGAAAGAGCCAGGTAACAACCTTCAACCTACAAACCAGGAAACACAGCTGGTCAGGTTCTAATTTCCTGAACTGGGCCAGGATCGGAGAAGTAATCAGATACAAGACTTACACCTTAGACCCAAACGCTCAGTTGAGGGTCAGGCTCTTCTAAAGAACTCAGTTAGCCCTACTGTGAACTGGACCTCAGTGAAATTTTTCACAAGCAACAGATGGAAACCACATGGGAAGAGAAAGAATAATAAAAATGCATGTTGGGATGCTGATGGTCCTTTTACCCCAGAAATTCACAGATACCCCTTTGATAGGACTTTCCCAAGTGTCCTTCTTTTGTTATCATCATCATCATCACTATTATTATTGATTTCATTTATTTTTGTCTTCAACATTGGTGCATATATGTCAGTGACATAAACTGATAAAAGTAAGGAAACATGACTAGGCAGCAGTTTTGTTTTTCCCTGACAGAACAAAAAGGGAAAATAAAAATGATTCAGTCTAATTAAGTAAGCATTTTTTTTAAATGACATTCAGGACATAAAATCATTTAACCAAGTATTTTAAATATAAATTTTAAAGCAATTCAAGTTCTCAACATCTGAAAGAGAATAAGTAGGAAATTAATTAATGTTACGCATCTTCTGGAAGGCTCTAGGGTTATCAGCCTGCCTCTCAACCCTTGGTGGACTTGCAATCTGTAGAAGAAGAAGGCCTGATGGAAGATTGGGTGTTTGCTCATTTGTGACTAATATTTGAGTGAAAGTCAAAAGGTACAGAATAAAGTTTTGTATTTTGTCCATATGGTATCCCACAACTGAACGAAGCTGTGGAAAACGCTTCATAGAGCAATGGTCTGTATCAAACATGAAATTGAGCTCTAAAAATTAAGGATTAAAATAAACATGAGAATAAGCCATCACTCTTAAAATAATACATCTTCCAACATAGCTGCTTAACATCAGAAGAAGAAAAATCCTCAGAAAAAAAAAATAGTCTGACCATTTGAAAAACGTAAAATAAATCTTAAATACAAATGTACAGATCATTTTCAACAGGACTATAAGCTCTCTTATGTTCAGAAGACCGTCTAAATGACTTGAGGAAGTGGAAATGAGCAGAGGAGACTTCCAGCAGTATTTTCATTGTTTCAGTTTGTCTGTGGTATTGGCTTTTGGGTATCAGTGAAACAACCTTCAGAAGAGCAGGACACATTTCAAGGATAAGGTTGTGAACGCAGACCAGAAAGATCATCAGGCCAATCCCAGGGTACTTGCTATGTTAAAATGATGACGCCCATCGGATGCCCCATCTTCTTTAGTGACGCCATGAAGGGGATTCTGAAAACTTTTATATTAAAGACGTTCACCCCAACAATATCTCCCTGCGCTACATTCTCCTGTCGCGTCTCCCCACACTATTCCAATGTTTCCTTCTCTTGGCCTCCCTCAGCTGTCATGAGAACATGCTCACTACCCTAGTGAAATGATGCAAAAGACAAGTGGAAAGGACGAGCCGTTCCTGTTCAGATCAGTGTAGACTAGCCAGCCCCAGTTGCCCAGCTGACCTTGGACTCATAAATGAGCCAAACTGAGAACTACTCAATTGTCCTGAAAATTCATAAGAAGTAATAAGTGGTTATTGCTTTAAGCCCCCAAATTTTGAATTTTAGGGTAATTTGTTACCCAACATGGGTGGTTACCACCAGAGTAGCGAGCAACAACAAACACGACATTATTTTGTTCACAATGATCTTAAATATAATCTTGTAAATTTACAGAGATCCTAGAACAATGGAAATTTACAACAGAGAGATATTTACAACATGCAATCTCAATTCTAAAGCAATTCTTTTACTATGACAACCCCACAGGCCGTGATTCCAATTTCAATGGATAGCATTATCATTCTCCTAGTCATCCAAGTTTGAATGTCCTTAAGAACCTCAAAGTCATTAAGTCTATTTTCATTTCAATGTCTTTGAGTCAATTCTTTTTCTCTTAAAAACCATTTTAAAATGCTGAACATCTAATTTCTAGACTTCTTAGTCTTGTGTTAATCTCTCAGTCCACAGGGTTGCAAAGAGACACGCCTCAGCAACTGAACTGAACTGAATCGCTCAGTCATGTCTTTGTGATCCCATGGACTGTAGCCCACCAGGATCCTCTGTCCATGGGGATTCTTCAGGCAAAAATATTGGACTGGGTTGCCATTCCCTTCTCCAGGAGATCTTCCCAACCCAGATATAAAACCCAGGTCTCCTGTACTGCAGGCAGATGCGAACTATAATCCAGTTTTTTCCCATTTAAATTTATCCTGCTTTACATAATCGTTTTTATAAAAAAAATAGTATAATCATGGTAAACTTCTACTCTCAAAACCATTGACAATTTCCCATCTTGTTACAGGATCTTAGTGAGTGACAGTCACTCAGTCATGTCCAACTCTTTGTGACCCCATGGACTATTTATAGAATTCTCCAGGCCAGAATACTGGAATGGGTGGCCGTTCCCTTCTCCAGAGGATCTCGCCAACCTAGGGATCAAACCCAGGTCTCCAACATTGCAGGCAGATTCTTTACCAGCTGAGCCACCAAGCAAGCCCTTTTATAGGATAAAAGCCATCATATATTTTGTAATGTAATCTACATTACATGTAATCTACATCTCTAAAATTATCTTCTCAAGGTATACACGAGAATCCAGAAAGTTGATGTAATCCAGGCCTCACCAAATTAAGCAAAGTTTATATGAACCCAGGATCACTTAGCTTCATCTCTCTCTCTCTGAATGCCCTATCCCAAGCTGCCTTTGATCTGCATGTCATGAGCCAACCTGGCATGTATTCTTCACCTTCACGCTCATTAACATTCATTTCAGCCATGAAAGATATCAACCTGATCCGACATGTTATTTCCTTTAAATGTCCCCTTCCCATGTCTCAATTTCAGTGTTACTTTTCAACTTAGAAGCATACCTTCATAGAATATCTGAGGCCTACTCAGCCCTAGAGTGGATAAGAACCACTCAGTCTTCTGAATCTAACCTGCTATTTTTCAAAATGTGTTAAATATGATAGATCAGTCCTCCATATTCATTACCAACTCTTCCCAGTGTGTCTTCCTAAACTACAGAGGTTGCAAAGCCCAAAACTTCATTTCTTATCTCTCCAAATAGGAATTAGGTCCCACCAGTAAAGTGCACTTTTAAACAAATTCTGAAGACGTCTGTCAGGTGGAGGCCAATTCCTGATGCCTGTTGGGTCTTTCTGCGACATAAGGTTATGGGAAGTGTTGCTGCTTCTCTGTCGCCACAGTGCGCTTCCCTGCTCATCGTCCAATGGCAGGTGCAGCAGGGTGGTTACAAAAGTGATAAGGCATCTTTGTGATTCTTAGGTCACAGAACAAGGCTGTGTGCTCCTGAACACACCCAACTTTCCAGTGGCAATATCCAGAACTCCCACCTCCCTGGGATTCCTCAGAGAGTCATAGCTTCCCAGGCACATCAAGCATGCAAGCAGCTTGGAATCACTCCTAAGGCCAAAACTGAAAGCTTGTTCTCCCGTCTTAAAAGTACCCAATCCACTACCTTAAATCCTTTCTGGTTGAAATGCTCAGAATTTTATTTTATGCATGGAAATCTTATGTCTGAAAACTCTTAAGACCAAATGGACACTATCATTTGAAAGTTTGTGGTTGTTCAGTCGCTAAGTTGTGTCCAACTCTTTATGACCCCATAGAGTGTATCACTTAGTATACCTTTGTGAGGGTAACAGATTGGGCTTCCCAGGTGATGCTAGTGGTAAAGAACCCACCTGCCAATACAGGAGACATGAGATGCGAGTTCAGTCCTTGGGTCAGGAAGATCCCCTGGAGGAGGGCATAGCAACCCACTCTAGTATTCTTATCTGGAGAATCTCATGGATAGAGGAACCTGCTGGGCTACAGTCCATAGAGCTGCAAAGAGTTGTGCATGACTGAAGGGACTTAGCATGCAAGCACACAGACAACAGATTACAACTGTTGTCAGTTATATACAGTGAATATAATTTTCTTTCCTGAAATGACATTGTATAGAACTAGTCAGACCTGAACACACATGGTATTTATCTCCATTACCCTCAAACATCTATAGTTAATTATGTATAGTCATCAGTCAATAATTGCATAGATGTTTCCAAATGTTGCTCTAAAGCACAAGTATTTCATACTTGTTTTATATAAGAAAATTAACACATATTTTGTACCAAAAACACTTCAGCAACAAGTTTCAAAGTGCAGCTCATTATAGCCCCATTTATAGAACCACAAGGATCACTAACAAAGGACTGATAAGTCTGCTGTAGAGAAAGGTCTTTACTGGTATTCAAAAACTTTCCAGATATACTTACAAGTAAAAAGTCTGTGGAGGGAAAATTGTATTAATATTTCACTCAAGATAATGTTTCATTGGGAAATAATGACTTACATCTGTATCTTATAGGCAGGAAAAATCTGAATCTGAGAACAACATACCAATATCTCCAGCGATTTGGAGAAAATGTTGTCAAGGACCAAAAGAACATCAGAGAACTCATTATAGATTGTTTAAATTTTTAATTCAAAAGAAATTACACAGAGCAATAAGCAATTAATTTTTATAGGAAATAGTTCATAAAGAAATATTCGATTGACTTCAAAGAAAGATGACAAGATAAGAAATCATTTGGGTGTAAGAAACTTTCATTTCGACTGTAGTGTTTCCAACTCTCAGTTTTTAAAGTAGTCAATGAATATTTTACTATATATAAGCTGCAATTCTTGTACATCCATTCTCTTCCAACTGCATTGATCAATATAGGAAAAAAGTGCTTTAAGTAGGGCAGTTGAGCTTCATTATTCTGACTTTCAGGAAAAACTCATGTATGATTTTTGATTACTTAGAAAAATTTTGAAAGAAGAGAATGAAAAAGAGCAATTTTAAAAAGTCGTAATGAGCTTTGTGGATGCATAATAGATATACCAGCCTATGTCAGATAAGCACAGTTCACAAAACACTGGAATCTGGGAGTCATAAACATTTTCCAAATCGTTTGTTAACTGGGGAAAGAAAATGCACCAAATACAAAATCTGATGTGTGACTTTTTTCCTCTATAATTTCCTCAACATAGAAAACTTCCAAAGGATGTGGTTAAATAAAAGGCAGTTGCAATTGCGTCTGGAGTCAGACCTGGGCTCCCACTGCATACTGGCCTCTCGTAAGCGGTGTGACCTTGAACACAGGACTCTCCGCCTGTGCCTCAGTTTTCTCACATATCTAGTGGGTTCACAGGTTTGTCTGTCTGACAGAACAGTTGCAAGAATTAAATAAGATTCCCAGGTGGCAAAGATTCCCAGTGGTAAAGAACCGACCCGCCAATGCAGGAGACCCAGGAGATGCGGGTTTGATCTCTCGGTCAGGAAGATCCCCTGGAGGAGGAAATGGCAACCCCCTTCAGTATTCTTGCATGGAGAATCTCATGGACAGAGGAGCCTGGCGGGCTATAGTCCATAGGGTTGCAATGAATGGAACACGATTAAAGAACTTCACATGTAATACAGTGTCCAGTGTGTAGTGAAATCTGTTAGTTATTATTATCGGTACATTACTGAACCAGAAAGGACAGCGAGATCTTTTAAACCACACTCTTAACCAGAATGTGGCAGAACAGAGGAGTAGTTCAGAGCAAGCACCCTGCTGGCTCAGATGGTAAAGCGTCTGCCCACAATGCGGGAGACCCGGGTTCGATTCCTGGGTGGGGAAGATCCCCTGGAGAAGGAAGTGGCAGTCCAATCCAGCACTCTTGCCTGGAAAATCCCATGGATGGGGGAGCCTGGTAGGCAACAGTCCATGGGGTCGCAAAGAGTCGACTTTCACTTTCAACCTGATCATACTGAGTTCAACACTCACTGTTGCTGCTGCTGCTAAGTCGCTTCAGTCGTGTCTGACTCTGTGAGACCCAATAGACGGCAGCTCACCAGGCTTCCCCGTCCCTGGGATTCTCCAGGCAAGAACACCGGAGTGGATTACCATCTCCTTCTCCAATGCATGAAAGCGAAAAGTCAAAGTGAAGTCGTTCAGTCGTGTTTGACTCATAGCGACCCCATGGACTGCAGCCCACCAGGCTCCCCCATCCATGGGATTTTCCAGGCAAGAGTACTGGAGTGGGGTGCCATTGCCTTCTCCATCAACACTAACCCAATCCAAACACAACTGAGCCTAACTCCAGGTATCTAATCTGGTTGCATGATCTTGGCAAATTACCTAACCTCTCTCTGATGCAGTTTTCTAATTAGTAAAGCTAGGACAACGACAGTATTTGTTCTGAGGTTATAAGAATTAAATGTGTAAATCAGTCTAAAGTGCTTACAACAGTTCCAGCATGTGAAACATTAGCTTTTATTATTCACTAAACATCAGCATGTTTTACTATGGTTCAATATCTGATAACGTCATTAGAATGAATACCTGTGTTATACTTCTAGACTCATGGATCCCTTAAGAAATTGCCATGAAAATGAGCAACATTTAGAAAATTCTCTTCTGGGGAGAAGTCTGGAATCTTCAGAATTCAGACCTGCAAGTAAGAGCAACGAATGTCTGAGTGCTCGCTAAGGTGGCCTGAGTCTTCATGCGGGCTCACGATTCCTGCTTTCTTCTTCTTGTGAGATGTCACACGTGCTCAAAAACCTTTGAGAGGCTTTGCTTAGTGAGCTACAGCAGCTTCTTTTCTCTGCTATCTTTAATACTCAGCAAGATTAAAATATCAACCCAGTACTCCATAAAACCTGTAAAGCGTGGGTTATTTCCAACCACAGTGTTTGGACTCATTCCAGTAAATCAGCACCACAAAGCACATGCTTGCTTACGATGTAAACCAAGAAGGAAGCATATAGTATTTGTTTTGACAAGTTTGGCCCCACGGTGTTTGAGAATATGCTACTCTTGCTGTCTCAACCTTGGAGACTGGAACTATTATTAATGTAATAGTAGAAATCAGCTCTGCATGCAAAGACCCTTGGTAGCTTTTTACTGCCTGGAGGATGATGTCTGTCTTAATCAAGTATTGAAGAATTCCTGTCTATTAGCTCAATTTCTCCTCCTCCCCGCAGCAAAATTTTCTACAATGTCTATAACCTTTTCCTGACAAAGGGACTGTAAAAAAACAAAATGAACATTTGACAAATTAGTTTGGGAAACCCATATTCTATGTTTCTCTGTTATCTCATTGTGCTTTAACATGTTGAAGGCTCTGAAAAGTCCTGCATTAAAGAAACTGACTTGAATTCATTTAACTTAAACTTTCCATACCTTTTGAACCTCAACCAATTGGACAGACATTGTCTTCAAAGAAAACTTCATTTCATGAGACTGATTTATTTTCTGTCAAATGACACCTGTATACCCCCATGTGCTATCTGTGTGTAGACATGAGCATGCATGGGCATACTCATGTTTTCTGAAGTTGACCACCTCCATAGCCACCAGGAATGCCCATCTCCAACAACAAAACAATGTGCTTTCCCATCTTCTTATGAAAAGCCTGGTCATGTCTAAGCTGACAACGACTTTTGCCCTGGGGAAGATATCTTTGGCCCCTGCCTATATGTGTTACCTGCCATTTACATCTGGTATCACACCACTTGCCATCTTTTATTGGAGAAGGTGATGGCACCCCACTCCAGTACTCTTGCCTGGCAAATCCCATGGACAGAGAGCCTGGTAGGCTGCGGTCCATGGGGTCACGAAGAGTCGGACATGACTGAGCGACTTCCCTTTCACTTTTCACTTTCATGCATTGGAGAAGGAAATGGCAACCCACTCCAGTGTTCTTGTCTGGAGAATCCCAGGGACGGGGGAGCCTGGTGGGCTGCCGTCTATGGGGTCACACAGAGTTGGACACGACTGAAGTGACTTAGCAGCAGCAGCCAGCTTTTATAAATCCAAGTTGGGAACATAAGTTTCTAGAAATCATCAGTTACTATTTAGTAAACAACAACAACAAAAAAGTAACCCACTCCAATATTCTTGCCTGGAGAATCCCATCAACAGGCAAGCCTGCTGGGGTTGCAAAGAGTTGGACAGGACTGACGTGCCTTTGCACACACACACACACACACACACACACACACACACACACACACACACATTGACTTTATAGTCAAGCAGATGAATGCAGTGTCACAGCCCAATTGTTTTTGGTGGTAGAGCTTCAGACAAGCCTTTCGTCTCAGAGTCCCACTGTCGTCCTTGGAATAGCGTCTGTGGATTCACTACCAGGACAAAGTAAGACTTTGTGTGAATATCCCGAGGACACTCCACAAATATCATCACTCTGAGGACTGTCTCCTTCCCATGATGCCCAGCGTTGGGCCTTTATAGTCACATAGTCACAGGACAATTTTAGTCATTGGTTTAATTAACGTAATGATACTGTTTGCTCTCTGAAAAGTTCTTCAGCTTCTGTCATCCCATCTGTAATGTATCAAGCAATAGGCATAGGCACTCTGGAGATCAGAACGTGCAAAGCATGTTGCAGGGACGAGACAGGAGCTGTCTGTAGGGAGAGGCCCTGGGGAGGTGGCACCGGGCTGCCCAGGGCTTTGGGAGCTGAGCCCTGCCCCGCTCTGCGGCGCATTTGGCTACTGCTCTGCCTGAGAGTCTTGAAAATAGCATACACTCTCTTGTATTCTGCACTGCTTCTGCTTCTTGATCTAAAGTGCCTGAAGACCATGCCAATTTGCTCTTACCCCCAGCAGGCGAAGGGAATGATGGTAGAAGCTAAAAGGAATAGCATGCCTTGTCATTTTAATAGCTCAAATATCTCTCCCCCCCCCGATGCAGAATCTTCATGAGAAAACAGTGGCCCTCATTAATGCCTTGCATACAGACTCCTCATTGTTTTTACTTGTGCGATTTCTTTGCACTTGGATATAGAAGCAATAAATTTCCAGGGAAATGAAACTCACTTATCAGATTACCCAGCATCAAGTTTCATATTAGGAACGAAAAAATCAGTCTAACTGAACTCAATATAGCTGTAAACCAATATATGTAAGCCGTATCAGAGATTAAGCCTTCGTCATTGCATTTATAAGCTTCCCGTTTCAGTCTAGAAGGAATAACAATTTTCCTAGCTATTATTTAATAATGCAAAATAGTCCTTAAAACAATAAATTGAATCAATTCAGGTACTATTCAAAAGATCAAATATTCTCTGAGAAAAAAAAGGGTGACTTGAGCACATTTTCCCTTTTAAAATATATGTTAGTTTCCTAAGTTTTGAAGACAATATTTTTTTTTATCCTTTGGGTGATGCTATCAGACTTACTGCAAATCAGTTTATGAGGCAATTTAAAGTTTCTTATGTAGCAAAAAGCATCATACTTCAATGTCTTTATTAAAATTTGAGACCAAGTTCTAACCAATTTTAACATTTTTTCAACAAAATGCTGTTTTATTTTAATTTTTAAAATGTAAATAAAGTGCTTTGCTTTTAAAGCAGCAGCAATAACCACAAATGAATATACTTTTAACATGACTGTGCTGGTTAGCAGAAGGAAGAATGCGTGAGATGCACTGTAATTATCGGTATCTCTATTTTATGCTTGGGTTTCTAGAAACACAGGCATACAAATACAAACACACAATTAAATGAATGTATAAGTTGCTGCATATACTATGTATGCTTAAAATTCTAATTAAAGCAGTTAGCTATGACTCTCATTTAGCAGCATGTGAAATGAGTAATTACACTTGCTAAAAAGAAGCTAGCAAACAACTGTGAAAGAGCAACCAACCCATGGATCCTCAACCTTCTAACCAGAGAGAAGTTGCTGGGGAGAAAAATCAGAAAGTGAAAACTGAATCTGGTTCCTTACCGAAGCTCCCTCTCCAAGTGCACCGTGATGTATTGTTGTAAGCAATGTTATTTTTAATTTACAGTGCCAGAGAGACAGCGTCCTCTTTGTGAAATGCACATGCCTGCAGATTTATTTTAACCAATTTTTTTTAATGCAAAATGCGATAGCCATTATACGAAGAAAGAGCTTCAATCCAAAGCATCTGTACGGTTGTCTAATTTGAACATTTGGACAAACAACTTCACTTGTAAACTCCCGTATAAGGGAGAACTTTGTTTAAAAAAAAATTTAGGAACTGCATAATTGCAGAAAGACACTTTTTACATACATTTATACACTCATCACTTAGAAGAATGCTTTAAACTCTCATAAAAATAAAAGGCGTTTGTAAAATGGGGGGGGGGGGAATAAGAATGGAAAAAGAAAATCAGAAAGAGGAGGAAGGGGGAATAAAAAGAAAGAAAACAAAACCGTTTCTGTGGCCCAAGAGAAAACAGCGAAGGGCAGGAGGAAGAGGTGAAGGTCTAACTCCTGGGAGACTTGCAGCGCACCTTGGCTGAACATTCGCTTCGAGAACTTTGGTCGGACGCATTTTATGTGACAAGTTTCCTGTTTCTGAGCCTCCATTTTGGAGGGTGAAACAAGGCTTCAGTAGCGCGTCAATTTACCATTGTATTTCAATGAAAAAAAAAAAAAAAACTTTACCAAATAGCAATTTTTCCTTAATTGATAAATAACGTTTTATTTTTTTTTCTCCCCGCGTTTCCCCTTTAAAAAACAGTAAGCTCATCTGCCCAGCTCCCCAGGTTCACCTGAAAAGTGCATGGCGAGTCTCCAATTTCAATGAGGGCCCTTTAGGACCTCGGCCACTAGGAGGCACTGCAGCCTGCTTTATGAGGGGGACGAAATCCGGCGAAGTGAATACTCCGCACAACCATGGCTCTGGTGTCATTCCCTATTTAATGGCTGTCAGTGAGGGGGAAAGACAACGTGGCGGGTAATTAAAACCAAATTGCAGGCAGGAGATGACTGCACAAGAATGATATTGTCATTAATACTGATTTAACATGCACCTGGGTAAGGTGAGGGAGCGCAGCAAGGGAATTCACACAGACGCCAGAGTTGCCTGATTTAAAGATGTAGTGTTTCCAGCTGAAGCATGTTTAAAAACTGAATAAAACCATCATATTATGACAGCAGAAATAAAACGGAAACAAATGTTCTACATATGTCTATTTAAAAAAAAAGAAAGAAAGAAAAAAAAATTTTCCATGTCTTCCAGCTTGGAGGACCAAGCATGTGTCTCCTCCTCTGAAGTTCAAAAGTATTTTTGCAGAAGGCTTTCCCCCACTGTTGATGGCTTCTTTCATATGGGTTTCTAATCTGTTCATGTAGTTTTCTGTTTTCAGGAGAGATAGAACATCTGATTGAAACAAACACCATTGATTTACAAAAATCATACACAATGGGGGAAAGATTTCAATCCCACAAATATTTTAGGAGAGGTGTTCAACTCACAGGATTCCAGGATTTTCCATTCACAAAGAACAGCTTGCTAGAACAATCAAAATCTCAGGCTCAGGGCTCCAAGTCATGGCCAACGACTCATTTAGTATGAGGCGTTTTTCTCACCACAGTGAACCCCCAAATAAAGAAGAGGATCACTCTCATTTTTGTGGCACTAAAATTATTTAGCTTTTGAAAAAATAATACTGCAAAACCCAGAAAACAGACGCTGATCAGAGTTTGAGTTGAGTAGTCTATTCTGTTTAAGGAATGTGAAATGATCTGGGGGATATTTTAACATTAACTAAATATTTCCATATTATGACTAAAAAGTTAATTTACATCTGTTCCTCAGTAGAAGAAAAGTTCAGTACATGCACTTAATCATGTAGAAATTAAAAACAACCTCTGATTGAAAGGATTATGGGTCATTAAAGGCAGAAAGGATACCAAAATTAAAAGTGTTTACGGAGAGGAAAAAATGGTTACAGTGGCAGAGTTCAGCCTATGCCTAAAACGCCTGGGCTGACTGATAAATTTCCTACTAGTTTCACCTTAAATGAAATGTGTGCATTATAGAAATGGTTATCCTCCTGCCCTGTGCCAAAAGAGATGAATCATTAGGGATGTCATGAAGATTTATAATCACCCTGTAAAGAAAGTAAATTCAAAGAGCATTCCTTGGGCAGTAAAGAACATATTATAGAGAAAGAGCTCACTAAACAAGTTCAGGTAGGAAAAAATGATCAGATGCCATCAATGCTGGATCCAGCCAATGGGAGTTGTTTTTGTACCCAAATCATAGATTACAGAACAGCAATCAGATCTTCTGACTTTTTTGCACAATGCTTTGCTATTAATATTTTTAAAGAGTTTTACATTTACATATTTCTTGTTTATGCATGTGTTTGTTAGTCAGTGCCTTCACTGTTTAGGAATGGCACCTGGATTCCAGAGCAGTTTACTTGCACAGAAAGTACAAGTAAACCTAATAACATTAGGGGAAAAAAAACAGATACAAGTTGGAATTTTGCTTTTATGAAGGCAGACACAAATCCCTAGTTTTATGTCTACTATCAGCCACTGAGATTTTAGAGGGCACTGCGAGAGATGCGACAGAAAGGAACTGTATTTCACTTGCCCTTTATAGAATGCTGAAGTAATTCTTCTCCAAGAGGGACATCTTCTGAGACTGCAATTCATCAAATGGCCAGACCTGCCCAGCTCAGGTTGGGTACTTCCCAACCAGATCGGCCTTTGAATACACCCAGATTTCAGGGAAGGAAACTGTCCTTTGGATGCCAGACAGAATCTCCCTCTCAAATTCTTTTCTCAAATTTGAACTGAAAAAGTCAGTGAGGCTCATCCCCACTCAAGTCTGAGGATTATCTGGGATCAGTGGCTTTTATGAGGGGAGAAAAAAGATCCCCATGGTCTCAAAGGAGAAATAACTTAAGAGACGATGAGTACCCTCGCATTTCAGGCTGTACGAAAAGAACAGAGCATCTGAAAGCCCAATTGTTAAGGAAACTTGCTGACAAGAGTGAAAGGGACAATCATTTGGAGGGAAAAGGATGCTTTGTTTTAATTAATATTGACTTAGGAGTAGCTATATGTGGCAGGTCATCCTGTTCTAACCGCTCTGTACGAGGGCACCTGTGTCCGAGACACGCACGGTCATGGAAGGAACAGCATTCAAGCTCTCCTTGCGATTTTCACCCCATTTACTTTTGGATGGAACCTGGCACTCACAATCTCTTGAACTGTTCTCCCAGGTTGCCAGTGTAACAAATATAATTTTCAGCAAGATGGCTGCTGCCAGAAGCAGGCTCAGAAATGTCCATTTTAATTAAACATTTTACTTTCAATTACATTTCACAGTTTGCACATGGTGACGCATGCTTTCATCACGTGGACTTTCCAGTCGCTATATTAGTACTGTTTTTTGGTTCAGGGAAGTTTGGCGAAAATAACTCACATATGAAAAACCTAGTTTTTCCCTTGACTTGATCAATGGGATATTACTTTTAAAAAGATAATAGTAACAGCATTGCCAGACTTCAGGGCAGGTTTCAAGGCGTCCAGGAGCAAGAAACTCCAAAATTAATAAAAGAGCAATCGTATGTGGCCCAGAGGGATGGTATGGGGAGGGAGGTGGGAGGGGGGGTCAGGATAGGGAACACGTGTACACCCATGGTGGATTCATGTTGATGTATGGCAAAACCAATACAATATTGTAAAGTAATTAGCCTCCAATTAAAATAAATAAATTTAAATTTTTTAAAAAAGAGCAATCGTATGATGACTTATGGCAGAAGTGGCCCTTATTTTGTGTTATGTATGCCCTTTATTGAGATGAAAGAAAAATACAGCTATGCAATGTTTCTGTGCCACAGTAAGCTTTTGAAAATTGTTGTTGTTGTTTCTGTTTTTTTTTTTTTTTTCAAAGTTAGTCAAAATGTATAATGTAAGCTAAAAAGCAAAATAAACAGACTTGGTTCCTATCCTCCAAAAGCTTATAATACGATACATGGACTCATACAGACACTGGTTTTGTTTCCAAATGATACATAAACACATATTTCAAGAGCCTTTTTAGATGACTCCAGATTAGAAAAATATCTTTACTGCAACAAGATAGGAAACTCATTCCTGGTGCTCTCTGGAGTGCACCACTTGAATTATTTATCACTCCAAGCAGGCAGAGAAGAACTTTTTGTCAGTATGCAGGTGCACAGTGTGTCACTTTAAGCAGATAAAATGGGGGAATGATGCCGATCGGGCATCATCTTTTTTAAGGTGTGTCTGAGAGGGGCTTTCTGGAGGGGAAACAGTTTTTGGGAGACCATCTCATAGCACGTAAAGTGAAACATCTGTGGATTATCACCCTCCGAGCTCAGATTTCTGACTCTTACTTAAGCAGCAGCTGAAATTCCGTTGGAGCAAAACTCTCTCTGCTGAATCTCCTACAAATAGCCTCTGTGGCAATTGCTTAGGTGATGGGAACTAAGTAGAGACAGAGAGAATATGAATCCGGTTCTTTGTTTCACTTTTTGGCGATGATATGAATTTCATCAGTGTCGTATGATTATTAAATGTGCAGTCTGTGTCTTCCTTCGTTTCTTTCTCCATCTTCCCTTTCTAAAAGAACAAGCATATAAAATAGAGGTAGATTTTCTTGAGTTATTGCTTTCTTACTATTTATATCCATTGTAGGAGAATCATTTCCTAAGCAATCAAGAGGCCAGATTTTACACTGCAGGAGATTATGAAAGTCCTTGCTTTGTCATGGGGTGGGGCACGTTTGATTGTTTTTCTTTCTTGAAGGAACACACGAAGAGGATATCTTTGCCCAGTTTAGGTGTAATCATTCCAAAGTCAAGGAAGTACCCAGAAAATGTCCCAGGATCACTGTGAATGATGCTGGAGCTGCGATTTCAAGATTAGCACACTGCACAGAGCTGTTTACATTTACTGGTGTTTACGTTTACTGGTTTTTTTTTTTTTTAAATAATTGCTTGCATGAGCTGAAACTCATGAAAGCTGCAGGAGACAGGAGATGATTGTTTTTCAAACGAGGAAACTGAAGTGCTTAGGCGAAGTCACACATTTGAATTTCTGGTGTGGAGATAATGTCGTACCTGACAAGCTGATCCATGAACCCCACACCTCCCACAGAGCTGTGTTTGGAATGAAGAGCCAAGCAACACATCCCATTTAAGGACATGAAGTGTGCTCCTGCACAAAGCTCCAGGAAGACAAAACCTTAAAAGATCAGCTGGACAAAAACTTCCTAAAAAAAGCATCTGTGGGCCACCCACAGGACAGCAGGCAGGGCTGGTCTTGGGATGTAACACATATTCACAAAATTGGTTCCCCAAGGAACTCATGAAACATATAAGGCTGTACCCATGGAGATATAAGCATAATTTATACACACTGCATGCCTATGTCTAAATCTAGATGAGGAGGGAGTCTTTATAAGCCATTAAAGTAGCTCAGATGGTAAAGAATCTGCCTGCAGCTTAGGAGACCTGGGTTGGGAAGATCCCCTGGAGAAGGGAATGGCAATCCAATCCAGTATTCTTGCCTGGGAAATCCCACGGACAGAGGAGTCTGGCAGGCTACAGCCCATGGGGTTGCAAAGAGTTGGCCACAACTGAGCGACAAACACATATACACAGACACACCCACCCAACAATGAAATTAACCCATTCACCAAGATAGGAAATCTCGGCAATTTTCTGGTAACAAGCTAGCTTTTATTATTACTATTATTAATGCTATTGTTGATATTTCCAGAAGTCATACTGCATGTGTGAAGTACATGATCATGGATGGGCAGGGCGACCATGTGTCCCAGTTAACGTGAGACAGTCTTGTGTAAATGCTTGTTTCAGCATAATTATAATAGCATCCCCTTTCACTCTCAAAAGGGTCCCAGTTTGAACAATAATTTATATGGTAAGACACATAGTGTTACACACATCCAAATTGTGACATATTGTTACCTGTGCCTAAAGCATCAGCCAGTCTCTCATGGAGCAGATTGTGAAGAGGATTTTATAGATCATTTAGTAGCTATGCTGTCTTGCTTAGGATCTAGGCCAGAATGGGGGTGTGATGGGCCTGTAGGCAAAGAGCTAGTGTGTGGCACAGCCACATGAGAGGCTCCAGCATTCCACCCTTTCTATTCCTGTGATTTTTAACTTGCCCCATAACGGTATGTGCAGAAATAAGCCCACGGGTGTAAGTAAATACAGAAACCTCTTTCTTCTTGGGATGCTTCCATTTTCATATCAGCGAGATCATAACAACACCATGTGACTCTAAGGAGCAATTTATTACTAAAGATCTATGCATTAACAGCTTGGTAAAAAAGGAATACACATCTTTATCTGTTGCTTTACAATGATCTTATGTATTATCTATGCTTTGATAATTAAAAGGTAGTGGCTTATATCTTTGAATTAATGAGATTTTATAGGGATATGGCAGCAAATTATAAAACTATATTGGCTTTAAAGAATTAATTTTAAAGTTAAGACCTTTAAAATATCCAAATATCTTGCTTCAGGATAAGGCCCAATAGTTGGGTATAATTTTAAAGTAAAAGGGGAAGAAAAACAAAAAGTTGAGAGAAGAGAAGAAGGAAGGGAGGAAAGAGGGAAGGAAAGGAGAAAGGAAAAAAGGGAGAAAAAAGATAAAAAAGGGATTTTCCCCTCAAATGCCCATGGATCTATTTTCATTCTTTTAAGTGTCCATCTTTCTTCAAATTTAAGGAAACTGCAAATTATTAGGTTACAGATTTAATGGCTGAATTAGTAAAAATGATTATCCAAAAACTTAAATTTGGAACCCTTTTCTGCAGCATAATTTTTAACCTGTTTGTGAATGTTGAGTGTATTTTAATGTGCAATGTACTGTCAGTCCTCTTGTTTGAATTGCTACTTAACTATTATTATTATTAATAGTTTGCTTTCAGAGAGGAATACTGATCATGGTCTTGTTTTAGCTCTGAAAATACATTCAAATTAACAGAGTCACTGAATGCATTATGCTATTTTTGTTGAGTATTTTTGTTCAGGATTATTTGACACTGAAAAATATAATAGCCACTAAAAAAATTCTTGTAGTGCTGTGCAGAAGAAATATGAGATGAGCCCATAAATGTAAGCTGTGAATGCCATTTAAAATAGTCTAGTAGAAAAAGTAAAAACAGGTAAAATAAATTTTAAGATTATATTTATTTAATCAGATAAATACTTCGTATATGGGCTTCCCAGGTGACTCAGCAGGTAAAGAATCTGACTGTCAATGCAGGAGATGTCAGAGACACGGGTTCAATGCCTGGGTCGGAAAGATCCCCTGGAGGAGGAAATGGCAACCACTCTAGTATTCTTGCCTGAAAAATGCCGTGGATAGAGAAGCCTGGTGGGCTACAGTCCGTAAGGTCGCAAAGAGTCGGACACAAGTGAGCATGCACCTTCCCTTACTGATGTGTGGCCCTTCCCTATTACTTCACAAAGCACTGATTTCCTTCCAGAGCGAAAATGAACACCCAGTTCCCAAGGTGGCCGTCCTCCATGCTCCCCATTCCCCACTGGGCTGAGTATCCACCTGCCCTGTGCAGCTGACCACCTGACTATACTCCATATTATAATTTGAAGCTGTAATTATATAAAATATGATTACTGAGGTATTTTTTTAATTCCATTTTTTATTCTAAGTCTTCAAAATCTTGTGTATTTGACACGTGTAGCACATCTCAATTTGGACTAAGTACATTTCAAGTGCTCAGTAGTCACGTTTGTCTAGGAGTTACTAGCCTGGACATGCACAGGTCTAGCATATACGGTGGTAAAACAAATGTAGACACTGACTAATTTGTGTCCTGGAAGAGATACATTAAATTGCTAAGAGATGGGTCCTTGTAATATACCGCCAGTACATGAGCTCTTCTTCCATCATTTACTATAGAATGACCTTGGGTAAGTAACTAACCTCTTCAGGTTTCTTTTTTTCTCCTTTGCAATATGCCAATAATAATAACACCTTGCTTATCTAGGTTTGTAAAAACTAAATGGATGAATGTGTATTAAGCACTGAAGCCCTGGACACATGGCAAATGGTTAAATAGCTTATTATTATTATTAGCTTATTATTATTATTATAGCTTATAATTATTAGCTTATTCTTATTATTATGCATAAGCATTTCAGCATTTCATCTGCTAAGTGTAGACCAGGTTCTTTATGAGTTTATACTTATGAAACCAGCCTTAAGTAGCAAGCACTGAGCTTGGCATCTGCAAAGTGTTCAACAAGTGATTTTGAATTAATTACATATGTTTTATTGATTCTGTTCTAAAATGTTAAGTCGTTTCAGTCATGTCCGACTCTATGTGACCCCATAGATGGCAGCCCACCAGGCTCCCCCATCCCTGGGATTCTCCAGGCAAGAATACTAGAGTGGGTTACCATTTCCTTCTCCAATGCATGAAAGTGAGAAGTCAAAGTGAAGTCACTCAGTCATGTCTGACTCTTAGCGACCCCACGGACAGCAGCCTACCAGGCTCCTCCGTCCATGGGATTTTCCAGGCAAGAGTACTGGAGTGGGGTGCCATTGCCTTATCCAGTCTACGAATTGCAGTTCATATGCATTCCTCAAACGTGACTTGTCCTCTCAACTCACTATATTTTTAAAAATTCTTATACAATGCCTTCTCAGATTATGCTGGTGTAAGAATCTGCACGCATGTCATCATGTGAATCTATTCTTTCACTTGTTTTGGATAGATAGCTAGCAGCTCCATTTCTGGATTATATGGTTATTTTATGATTAACTTTTTAAGAAACTACCAACAGTTTTCAAAAGTAGCAGCACCATTTTACGTTTCCATCAACAACGTATAAAGGTTTTGGTGTCTCTGCATTCTCATCATCATTGCTACTGTGTGACTTTTTGATTATAAGGATTTTAGTGGGTATGTAGTGATATCTCATTGTTGTTTAAATTTGTATTTCCCTAATGAATAGTGATGCTGAGTATATTTTCATGAGTTCATTAAGGCTTTGCTGAAATTTTATTAAAATCTCAGCTCATTTTGAAAATAAAAGTATAACTTATTATAGAGTTTTAAGAATTCTTTCTGTAATTTGGAACTAATATTTTTCATCAGATATATGATTAAAAAATATTTTCTCCCTGTGGTTTCTCTTCTTCATTCTCATTTGAATTTTGATCAACTAAAATTCATTGTAACAGAATTTTGAGGTTATATCTAAGAATGTTTTGTGGAATTGATAGTCAAGAGTATATTTTCAAACATGTCTTACATTTAGAAGTTTTATTGTCTAGCTCTTCCATTTAAGCATATGATCCATTTGGAGTTAGTTTTTGTGTGTGGTATGATGTAAAAGTCAACTGTATTATTTCCACACTTACCCTAGAACCATTTTTTTTAAAAAAGATTATCTTTTCTCACTAAACTATCTTGATATGTTTGTAAAAAAATAGATGTAAAGGAATTTCAAATCTGTATCATTAATATAAATGCTTATGACTGCATAATCAACATTGTATTGATTATTCTGTCTTTATCATAATCTTTTAATTTATAGTAACATGGTAGGCAGAATCCTAAAACAGTCTCCAGGATTTCTTTCCCTAATCCCTGGGACTCTGAATACAATAATATGTCATATCTTGATTCACTGCAGATGGTAATTGAAGCCATGAAATTAAAGGATGCTTGCCCCTTGGAAGAAAAGCTACGACAAACCTAGACAGCATATTAAAAAGCAGAGACATCACTTTGCCAACAAAGGTTCATATAGTCAAAGATATGGCTTCTCCAGTAGTCATGTATGGATGTGAGAGTTGGACCAAAAAGAAAATTCAGCAATGAAAAATTAATGCTTTTGAATTATAGTGTTGAAGAAGACCTTTCAGCATCCTTTGGACTTCAAGGAGACCAAACCAGTCAATCCTAAAGGAAATCGACCCTGAATATTCATTGGAAGGACTGGTGCTGAAGTTGAAGATCCGATACTTTGGCCACCTGATGCAAAGAGCCAACTCATTGGAAAAGACCCTGATGCTCAGGTCGATTGATGGCAGGAGGAGAAGGGGGCAACAGAGGATGAGATGGTTGGATAGCATCATCAACCCAATGGACACGAGTTTGAGAAAACTCTAGGAGACAGTGAAGGACAGAGAAGCTTGGTGCCCTGTAGTCCATGGGGTGGCAAAGAGTCAGACGCAACCTAGTGCCTGAACATCAACAACATGGCAAGAGTGATTTTGCACATGTGCTTATGTAATTACACTTACTAATCAGGTGACTTTGAATTAATCAAAACGGAGTTCATTGGGCTGAGCCTAATCTAATCACTTAGTGTCTTATGAACACAAAGGTTTCTTTACCAGGTAGCAGAAGAGAACATCTGAGATAGATTTCACATGTGAGAAAGATACAGCACACCACTGCTTTCCACGTGTGAAAGAAGCTAGGAGACAAGAAGTGCAGTGGAGTCTAGACACACAGGTCAGTCCCTGACTGATAGTTCAGTTTTACAGCAGGAGGGAGGTGAATTCATCCGAGAAGAATAAGCTTTGAAGGGAAGATAGAGTTGAGAAAATAGCAATGCAGTTGAGAGCAACTGGAATGACTCTGAGATCCATTTGAGATCAAAACTGCAGAACACCTTGATTTCCGCTTTGTAAAAAGTGCCTTACAGAGACGAGAGAGACCAGTGACGCCATGACGGACGTTCATGGTGTACAGAACTGTGAGACAGTAAATGCCTTTTGCTTTAAACTAATAATTTTATAATAGTTTGGTACATAGCAAAAAAAAGACTACTAAATATAATGTAACACCTCCAAATTTGTTTTTTTCAAAATTGTTTTGGATACTCCAAAATTGTTTTGGATACTTTTCGCTTCCATATAAATTTTAGGATTGAGTTGTCAAATTCTACAAAGAGGCATGTAAGGGTACTTTGAATTTTATATAGTAACTTCAGGTAGAATTACCATATCAATAAAATTTTAGTCTTTCAACTTATGAATATTGAATATATTCATTTAAATACGTGAAAAATTCCTCTCAGCAATGTTTTTATTCCTCTCAGCAATCTTTAAATATTTTATTTTATTTTATTTTTTGCAAAACCTTTGCAAATTTTTTTTAAACATTTTATTTTTATTTTTTTTTAATTTTTATTTTTACTTTATTTTACTTTACAATACTGTATTGGTTTTGCCATACATTGACATGAATATTTTAAATAAATTTATTTTAAAGCATTTTATTTCTTTTGATGTTATTATTAATTGAATAATTTTCTTAATATTAGTTTTGAGTTATTCCTTGGTTGTATACAGTCATTGATTCCTGGATGGCAAAGTTGTATCATCTTGCCCTTGCTAAATATGCCCAGTTCTAGTAGCTTTGAGATGAGTTCCTTATGATAGTCCATGTATGGGACTGAACCATGTGCAAATAATGAAAGTTTTATTTATATTTTCCAAACTCTATGTCCCTTTACTTTTTGCACCTTTTTTTTTTCCTTTATTGCACTTATCTGAATTTCTGGGAAATGTTGAATAGAAGTGGTTAGATTTAACACCCTTGTTATGTTCTTAATCTTAGAGGTCAAGAATTCAGTCTTTAACCCTTAAACTTGATGCTAGATGTGGGTTTTTTATAGGTATTTTTCTTAAAATTAACATTATAAAATAAAGTTATTATCAATTTGCTTAAAGATTTAATCACAAATGTATGATGAATTTTGTAAAGTGCTTTTCCTATACCTTTTTAGGTGATGCTGTGATTTTGTGAAATTTGCTCAGTCATGTCCAACTCTTTGCCACCCCATGGACTATACAGTCCATGGAATACTCTAGACCAGAATGCTGGAGTGCGTAGCCTTTCCCTTCTCCAGGGGATCTTCCCAACCCAGGGACCGAACCCTGGTCTCTCATTGCAGATGGATTCTTTACCAACTAAGATGGACATTGGATTAATTGGTTTGGGGTGGGGGATGCTAACTTAAGTTTGGATTCTTGGAGTAAAACTCTCTACTCATGATGTTTGATGTTGCTGGACTTGGTTCATTAATAACATTTAGTTAAAGACATCCACAGGGCTTCCCTGGTAGCTCAGCTGGTAAAGAATCCACTGCAACATGGGAGACCTCGGTTCAACTCCAGGGTTGGGAAGATTCCCTGGAGAAGTGATAGGCTACCCACTCCAGTATTCTTGGGCTTCCCTGGTGGCTCAGATGGTAAAGAATCATTCCACAATGCGGGAGACCTGGATTCAATCCCTGGGTTGGGAAGATCCCCTGGAGAAGGGCAGGGCAACCCACTCCAGTATTGTTGCCTGGAGAATTCCATGAACAGAGGATCCTGGCAGGCTGCAGTCAATGGGGATGCAAAGAGTCAGACACAACTGAGTGACTAAGCCCAGCCCAGCACAGCACAAAGACACCCATGTCACCTTTCATAAGGAACACTGCTCTGCAGGTTTCTTTTCTTGTGATGTCTTTGTGAGGCCTCAGTGTCAGAGTAATAACGACCAGATTTGTAGAAGTTATGACATGTTTTTTTCTCTCTATTTTCTGAAACAGCTTTGGAAAGATCAGCATTCTTTAAATATTTTATCAGAGAAGGCAATGGCACCCCACTCCAGTACTCTTGCCTGGAAAATATTTTATAGTATTCACCCAAGAAATCTTCTAAGCATGGAATTTCCTATTTGGAAATGTTTTAAATTACATACTCCATTTCTTCACTTGTTATCAATGTATTCAATTGTTCCATTCCTTCCAAATTTAGCTTTGGTAATTTGGACCTTTAAGGAATAGATCTATTTTATCTTAGTTGTCTTAACTTTTGACATGTACTTGTTCATCACATTTCTTTATAAATAGCAGGTATTTACATCTCTCTTCTGAGTATTTCACTTATTTGTTTATAATATAGCCATCCTAATTTCTATGAGTGATCCATTAAATATTACAGTATATGAAATGAAAAGCGACTAAATTCAAGATACTGAAATAGATTAAAAATATGGCTACTGGCATCATGATACTTTGCTTAAGGAAGACCTGTCATCCTCAAAGTGCCAAGACTCACTACCATTCACTCGCTAGTGTTTGATGATGGAACTGGAATATATTCAGCCAAAGAGGAGAATGATCATCATCTGTTTTTTGTGAGTTGAAGTGTGGTTTACTTGCTCCCATCACTATGTTACACTAACAAGTAGTCAGAGAATGTACTTCAAAACAGCAAGTAGACACAGAGATAAACATGGAGGAAGAAATTGACAGTGAAAAAGTTTCTAAAAATTTTAGGCATTCCTTAGAAAAATGAAAGAGCAGCAAAAAACTAAAAATAAAAACACAGAAGAATGAAGAAAAGCTGAGATATAAGTAACAAATCATGTCATTTACAAATGCTATAAAAGAACAAATAAATTTTTATTGTCAAAGAAAAAAGTGTAGTCATAGGTTAAGAAACATTCTCTGGTTGAACAAATATAATTAAAAATGTAAATTAGGTTAAACTTGGATAATTTTGAAGTATTGAGTGATGAAAGACACTAGAAACAGGTCTGTAAATTTACAAGGTGAAATTTTTTTAATACAGTACATTTCTAAATAACCCATTTTGTACTATGAATTTCAAGTGTGTAAAAGATGAAAAAAAAACAAAATTTATGTATGCATCTTTGAAATAACATATGGAGAAGATATCCTTGTCAAAGCAAGAGGTAAATAGCATGAGGAATTTAATATCAAATTCACAAAAGATAATTCATACAATTAATTACTGACAGCAAAGATTAGTCAGTACAGTTCAGTGACTCAGTTGTGTCTGACTCTTTGCGACCCCACGGACTGCAGCACACCAGGCTCCCCTATCCATCAGCAACTCCCAGAGCTTGCTCAAACACATGTCCATTGAGTCAGTGATGCCATCCAACCATCTCATCCTCTCTCATCCCCTTCTTCTCCTTGGCTTTGATCTTTCCCAGAATCAATGAGATTTCCCTTTTCCAATGAGTCAGTTTTTCCCATCAGGTGACCAAAGTATTGTAGCATCACTTTTAGCATCAGCCCTTCCAATGAATACTCAGGACTGATTTCCTTTAGGAATGACTGGTTGGATCCTCTTGAAGTTCAGGGGACTCTCAAGAGTCCTCTCCAACACCACAGTTCAAAAGCATCAATTCTTCAGCATTCAACTTTCTTTATGGTCCAACTCTCACATACATGACTCCTGGCAAAACCATAGCTTTGACCAAATGGACCTTTGTTTGCAAAGTAATGTCTCTGGTTTTTAATATGATGTCTAGTTTAGTCATAGCTTTTCTTCCAAGGAATAAGTGTCTTTTAATTTCATGGCCGCAGTCACCAACTGCAGTGATCTGGCAGCCCATGAAAATAAAGTCTGTCACTATTTCCATTTTTTCCCCATCTATTTGCCATGAAGTGATGGGACCAGATGCCATCATCCTCGTATTTTGAATGTTGAGTTTTAAGCCAGCTTTTTCACTCTCTTCTATGACTTTCATCAATCAGCTCTTTAGTTCTTCTTCGCTTTCTGTCATAAGGGTGGTGTCATCTGCATATCTGAGGTTATTGATATTTCTCCCAGCAATCTTCATTCCAGCTTGGGCTTCATCCAGCCCAGCATTTCTCATGATTTACTCTGCATATAAGTTAAATAAGCAGGGTGATGGTATATCGCTTTGATGTAATCCTTTCCCAATTTGGAACCAGTCCATTGTTCCATATCCAGTTTTAACTGTTGCTTCTTGACCTGCATACAGATTTCTCAGGAGGCAAGTAAGGTGCCTGGTATTCCCATCTCTTTAAGAATTTTCCACAATTTGTTGTGATCCACACAAACAAGTCTTTAGCATAGTCAATGAAGCAGAAGTAATTTTTTTTTCTGGAATTTCCTTGCTTTTTCTATGATCCAATGGCTGTTGGCAATTTGATCTCTGGTTCCTCTGCCTTTTCTAAATCCACCTTGAACATCTGGAAGTTCACGGTTCACATACTGTTGAAGCCTAGCCTGTAGAATTTTGAGCTTTAATTTGCTAGTTTGTGAGTAGAGAGCAATTGTGTGGTAGTTTGAACATTCTTTGACATTGCCTTTCTTTGGGATTGGAATAAAAACTGACCTTTTCCAGTCCTGTGGCCACTGCTGAATTTCCAAATTTGCTATTATATATAGTGCAGCACATTAACAGCATTATCTTTTAGGATTTGAAATAGCTCAGCTCGTATTCCATCACTTCTACTAGCTTTGTTCATAGTGATAATTCCTAAGCCCCACTTGACTTCACACTCCAGGATATCTGGCTCCAGGTGAGTAATCACACCATTGTGGTTGTCTTGGTCATTAAAACCTTTTTCGTATAGTTCTTCTGTGTATTTTTGCCACCTCTTCTTAATATCTTCTGCTTCTGTTTGGTCCATACCATTTCTGTCCTTTATTGTGCCCATCTTGGCATGAAATATTCCCTTGGTCCCTCTTATTTTACAGAGAACTAACCAAACTGATCATATGGGTCACAGCCTTATCTAAATCAATGATTATGAGGCAAGCCGTGTAGGGCCATCCAAGACAGATGGGTCATACATAGTAGAGATCTCTGACAAAACATGGTCCACTGGAGAAGGTAATAGCAAACTACTTCAGTATTCTTGCCTTGAGAACCTCATGAATAGTATGAAAAGGCAGAAAGATTTGACACTGAGAGATGAACTCCCCAGGTCGATAGGTGCTCAATATGCTACTGGAGATCAGTGGAATAGCTTCAGAAAGAATGAAGAGGCTGAACCAAAGAGAAAACAATGCCAAGCTGTGGATGTGACTGGTGATGGAAGTAACGTCTGATGCTGTAAAGAACACTATTGCATAGGAACATGGAATGTTAGATCCATGAATCAAGGTAAATTGGAAGTGGTCAAACGGGAGATGTCAAGAGTGAATACCTACATTTTTGTAATCAGTGAACTAAAATGGATTGGAATGGGCGATTTTAATTCAGATGACCATTATATCTACTACTGTGGGCATGAATCCCTTAGAAGAAATAGAGTACCCCTCATAGACAACAAGAGTCCAAAATGCAGTACTTAGGTACAATCTCAAAAATGACAGAATGATCTCTGTTCATTTCCAAGACACACCATTAAGTTTCAGAGTAATCCAAGTTTATGCTCCAACCACTAATGCTGAAGAATCTGAAGCTTAGCAGTTCTATGAAGACCTACAAGACCTTCTAGAAGTCACACCAAAAAAAAGATGTCCTTTTCATCACAGGAGACTGGAATGCAAAAATAGGAAGTCAATAGATACCTAGAGTAACAGGCAAGTTTGGACTTGGAGTACAAAAAGAAGCAGGGCAAAGGCTAACAGAGTTCTGTCAACAGAATGCACTGGTCTTAGCAAACACCCTCTTCCAACAACAGAAGAGATGACTCTACACATGGACCTCACCATGTCAATACTGAAATCAGACTGATTATATTCTTTGCAGCTGAATATGGAGAAGCTCTATACAGTCAACAAAAACAAACCTGGACCTGATTGTGGCTCAGATCATGAACTCCTATTGCAAAATTCAGATTTAAATTCAAGAGAGTAGGGAAAATCACTAGACCATTCAGGTATGACCTAAATCTAATCCCTTACGATTATACAGTGGAAGTGACAAATAGATTCATGGGATTAGATCTGATAAGAGTGCCTGAAGAACTATGGATGGAGGTTTGTAACATTTCACAGGAGGTGGTTACCAAAACCATCCCCAAGAAAAAGAAATGCAAGAAGGTAAAGTGCTTGTCTAAGGAAGCCTTAAAAATAGCTGAGAAAAGAAGAGAAGCAAAACGCAAAGGAAAAAAGGAAAGACACATCCATGTGAATGCAGAGTTCCAAAGAATAGCAAGGAACAATGTTAAATATGATTATAATATCAAGTTCTAACATCAGAGGTTATTGTTTTAAAAATATTATGGGCCATAAAACAATTAAGTAATACAAAATGGAAACAAAGGCACATTTTTAAGGAAAAAGAAAGAATAAAATAAGAGTGTTAGTGAGGAAAAGGATACATCTAATTTTTCATTTTCATTAGAAGAACATATTTTAACATTTATATTTAGAAAAATATGAACTAACATTCTTGGTAAGCTTAGTAATCATAGACAAAATTAGTATAAGATGATTATCTTGAAAATACTGATGTGGGGGAGTGAAGATCAAAGAAAGTTGAAGAAACTTCCCATTAAAAATAATGATTATACATGTACACCCATGGCAGATTCATGTTGATGTATGGCAAAACCAATACAAGATTGTAAAGTAATTAGCCTCCAATTAAAATAAATAAATTTAAATTAAAAAAAATAAATAAATAAAAATAATGATTAAAAAAACTCAACTTATTTTCTCCAAAAGACTAGAAAGCAAAGTTAAAAGTACAGTAAGAAAATAGTTAACATATAAGAGAATATTACAGCAGTAATAATAAATAAAATACTAGCATTATGAAGAAAAGCTCTAATAACCCATTCAAAACAAATAAAAAGATAAAACTAAAAACTAAATGCTTTGTACAGGACTCACACAGAAAACACATTTTAAAAAGGAAAAAAAAGTTTTTAAATGAGCAAAGTTTAGAAGAAAATGTAAACAGAAAATAAGGAGCTCCACAGTATTATTACAAAGATGATATTATCAGGAGCCATTAACCAGAAAACAAGTTTTTGCCTATTTACATTTACAAGGTGCCATTTTATTACAATGGCAATAGAAGCAATAGACAATCACATGCCAAATGCACACAACAAAAAGGTAAATTTACTATCAGAAATACGAAGAAAATGATCTGAAACAAACTTATTCTGGGAGATGTGGATACACATTTTAGATATTTCAAAAATATAGCAAAATGAAGACATGATAAATAGAAAACATAAGTTGACTTAATATATATTAATTTTTCTTACTACTCTATAAAAATAATGACTAAGATTGCCTGAAGGCTTATTCCATGAGTTTTTACATGGGTTTTCAAGATAACGTTCATAACTACTTGAGGTATTATTTCTATTATATTTATTTGACCCATGAAAAATCAAACAACCAAAAAAAAAAAAAACTGACTTTGGATATCAGTTATTTTTCCTGTATCAGGTAACTAATAAATTCAATAGTGATATTCAAACTTGGGTCTGTCTATTCTAGAAGCCATGGTCCCAAATTTGATCACAAAGTACAAATTACATAAGAAAGTTTGGATGAACATATTAGAAATAAAGAAAAGTAAAACATGGTAACTTTATTCTAGACCAAAAATTTTAACGTTCTAACCATTTAAAGAAAAATTTTCAATTATCTAACAAATCAATAGGATATTAAACTTACATCTGCAGACAGGGCTAAACTGACCAAAAATCTATTTTGACCAAAACTATACACAGAATATAAATTTCTTAATATTGAATACATTAATAATTTAGAAAGAGTACATGAATAAAGTATTTAGCTACAAATCTTGTAAAGTATCTACAAAGAAAGCATAGGGTAAAGGGATATTTTAATTAAGAAAAAAAAGGAAAACTTAATAACTTTCGATTACCACATAAAAGAAAGTAAGCCTTTACATCCCTAATTATTTCAATAAAATTGCAGTTAAAATTCTAATTGAAAACTTTGGATACATGGACAAAACAAATCTGAAGTTCTTTCAGATGAATAAATAATGAAAAATATGCAGCAATTTATTGAAAAAAAGATAAACTAGCACTTTGCACTCATCTCACATGCCAGTAAAGTAACGCTCAAAATTCTCCAAGCCAGGATTCAGCAATACGTGATCCATGAACTTCCAGATGTTCAAGCTGGTTTTAGAAATGGCAGAGGAACCAGAGATCAAATTGCCAACATCCGCTGGACCGTGGAAAAAGTAAGAAGGTTCCAGAAAACATCTATTTCTCCTTTATTGACTATGCCAAAGCCTTTGACTGTGTAGATCACAATAAACTGTGGAAAATTCTGAAAGAGATGGGAATACCAGACCACCTAACCTGCCTCTTGAGAAACCTATATGCAGGTCAGGAAGCAACAGTTAGAACTGGACATGGAACAACAGACTGGTTCCAGATAGGAAAAGGAGTACGTCAAGGCTGTATATTGTCATCCTGCTTAGTTAACTTCTATGCAGAGTACATCATGAGAAACGCTGGGCTGGAGGAAGCACAAGCTGGAACCAAGATTGCTGGAAGAAATATCAATAACCTCACATATGCAGATGACACCACCCTTATGGCAGAAAGTGAAGAGGAACTAAAAAGCCTCTTGATGAATGTGAAAGAGGAGAGTGAAAAAGTTGGCTTAAAGCTCAACATTCAGAAAATGAAGATCATGGCATCTGGTCCCACTTCATGGGAAATAGATGGGGAAACAGTGGAAACAGTGTCAGACTTTATTCTTTTGGGCTCCAAAATCACTGCAGATGGTGACTGCAGCCATGAAATTAAAAGATGCTTACTCCTTGGAAGAAAAGTTATAACCAACCTAGATAGTATATTCAAAAGCCGAGACATTACTTTGCTGACTAAGGTCCGTCTAGTCAAGGCTATGGTTTTTCCAGTAGTCATGTATGGATGTGAGAGTTGGGCTGTGAAGAAGGCTGAGTACCGAAGAATTGATGCTTTTGACTGTGGCGTTGCAGAAGACTCTTGAGAGTCCCTTGGACGGCAAAGAGATCCAACCAGTCCATTCTGAAGGAGATCAGTCCTGGGATTTCTTTGGAAGGAATGGTGCTAAAGCTGAAACTCCAGTCCTTTGGCCACCTCATGCAAAGAGTTGACTCATTGCAAAAGACTCTGATGCTGGGAGGGATTGTGGGCAGGAGGAGAAGGGGACAACAGAGGATGAGATGGCTGGATGGCATCACCGACTCAATGGACATGAGTTTGTTAAACTCCGGGAGATGGTAATGGACAGGGAAGCCTGGCGTGCTGTGATTCATGGGGTCACAGAGAGTCGGACATGACTGAGCGACTGAACTAAACTGAACATTTCTTAAAGCATACTAAAATGTTATCAAACTCTCATACTTCAGTAATAGTTCAAGAGTAAACATTTTGCACCATGGAAAAAACAACCCTGAAGTATATCAAGCAAATATGGGGAACTAATGTGTAATAAAAAGGGCATAGAAAAAATCCGAAGAAATTTAGATTAATCAATAAATATAATAATTTTTCTTCAGGTAATTTTATTTACATGTTTATGTATTCTAGCAATTAATACTAAATTTTTAAAATACTGGAAAATAAATTTCCGTTTATGATAGCATTAGAACTATTCATTCTACTATATAAATGTATGCATATTATATATAATTTATATTTATATATAGAATCTAAAGGTTATTTATTTGTTGTTGTTATTCAGTCACTCAGTCGTGTCTCACTCTGCAACCCCATGGACTGCAGCACACCATGCTTCCTTGCCCTTAACTATCTCCTGGAGTTTGCTTAAACTTATGTCCATTTAGTTTACTTATTAACCAGTCAAAAAATAATGAGCTCTCCCACGGAGCAGAAACGGGCAAATAACATAGATAGAATGCAAGAAATAAAATATACTAATGGTTAATTGATTTAAAAGAGAATTTTAATATTACTGGTAATTTTTAAAACCAAATTAAAATACTGAAACTTTATGCTTCAGTTAAAGGCTAGGAAGACTGTTATCATCCAGTTGACTATATGCAGTCTAATGACAACTTTAAGTATGTAAACTGCTACCGTATGTATGGAGATCCATTTTGTGATACATACCACAACTGAAAGTATGCATATTTTGATGTAGTAATTGCACTTACATAAATTCCTTCTAAGAAAGAAACAACACTAGTCTTTCACAAAATTTTTCGGAGTGTAAAAGTGAGGAAACATTCTTTAACTTAAATAATGAGACTATCATAACTCTGTTTTCAAACCTGACAAGCGCATTTCAAAATGGAAAAAGCTCCTAATGAATCATCATAAAATACATTCAATAAAACAAACAAACAAAAATTAGTAAAATAAACCCAGCTATACATAGGAGACAAATATATAAAACCAAGAGTTGAGCATTTTCTTGGATTGCAAAATTGGCTTAACAGTTTAAAACTAGTCAGTACAATTGACCTGAACATGATGTTAAAAAAAATAAATATTATCATAAATGAATGATAGTCACGTAGTTGTGTCAGACTCTTTGTGATGCTATGGACTGTAGCCTGCTCCTCTGTCCATGGAGATGGCCAGAACACTGGATTAGGTAGCTGTTCTCTTTTTCAGCGGATGTTCCCAACCCAGGGATTGAACCCAGGTATGTCTTGCATTACAGGTGGATTTTTAACTATCTGAGCCACCAGGGAAGCCCCAGAATACTGGAGTGGGTAGCCTATCCCTTCTCCAGGGGAACTTCCCAACCCAGGAATTGAACCAGCATCTCTTGCATTGCAGGCGGATTCTTTACCAGCTGAGTTACCAGGGAAGCCCCACTATTATCAAATGGTCACTCAAAAATGCAATTAAGTATTTGATAAAAGTTAGAATCTATTCATTTAAAAAATAATATGCAATTTGGGGACATCCTATGTCTGATTTAGACTTCCTAAATCCTAGAAGGTGTGTGTGGAGGTGGGGGGGGGTGGAATAAAACTTGTAAATGGATTAAAAAAATGTATACTGACATGAAAAATTAAACAGGATCATAATGAAGGACAAAAACAAAATGTTCTACCACAAAGCAAGACGTTACAAAATTTCAGTAAGTTAGTACAGCATTGGATATATATAAATACTGAGTAAAATAAATTGAACAGAAAAGAATGCTCACTCTAAAATTTCATTTATAATAATTTCAGAAAATAAGCAAAACTCTAGTTTGTATATATGCAGAAAACACTTTCTACTAAAACAAAATCTCTTATTAAGGTCAGGAGACAATGCCTAGTTTTCCATGTCTCCTTAATGTTGACTGTTTCAGTAATATGCAAGATGATCATCCCTTCCTGCCAAAAGTAGTCTTAAGGCAGCCATATAAACTCTGTAACTCACATGTAATGTGTATAAAGGTGGCAAGTGCCTCAAACAGTTCTGTAAAGGTTGCCTCATGCAGAGACAAGGGTGGAAAAAGAGTATACTAAAACTGATAGATCAGGAGTAGGAAAAACAGATGTCTCTTTTCCTCCCACATTATCCATCTTAGTAAGCATAGTCTCAAAATATGAAGGGTAGGAGAAGGGATAATCACAATAGTGATTTTCCTACTTTTAAAAGGAATGTGCCAAGAATTGTGCTAGGACCTTTAGACACATGATTGATTGGATTTGCTGCTCACAACAACATATGTGATAGCTGCTATTATACTGCCAGTTGAGGGAACAGGCCAGGGAAGGTAGATTTCACCTTTCTCCCACTTCTCCCAAGGAAGGCCTTTGCATTGTTTTATGTAGTTGAGTGAGCTCCTTAACCAGGCTGAAACTGACCTATCCACTTTCCTTTGAGTAACTGATAGATTTACTATGTCATGAGTGGGAATTTTCTCAATGTATTATCCCTAATCATACTATAGATTTTCACTATGAATTAATTACCCACCTAAAACAATTTTAAAATTTCTTTCTATGCTTGGAAAAAAAAGATCTAATATTTAGAATAAAAATAACTAAAATCAATGTGCAATTTTTCTCTTTAATTGTAGTTCCTTAAAAGTTTTCTTTGGATACTAAGTAATGAGAGTTTCAGTACCAAAGAGGAAAGTGCATGTATTTTCTGTAGCCCTTTGATGAGCAGGAGATACTGAAATTGTCTCTACATTTGCTATGGTGTCGGTTGCATCACGGGTCATGTTGCCTTACTTGTAGGCATAATTGTGACAGGAAACATCATCAGTTTAATTATAGGGAAGAGGTTGCTCATATTAAAAGGAGTAATTCATCAGGGGCTTTTGTAAAAACAAAAGATAATTTAATTTCTTAAGACTATTTCAGTCTTACTATAAATCTTGTTTTTCCAAAGTTTTTACCTTTGTGCGTGGTAACTCAAATTTAGTCATAATCTATTATTTATAACTTTGTCTTATTCTCTAATCACCTGCTCAAGCACTATAAAATCGAACAGCTTGAGATTAACATTCAGAAAAGCTTTACTCAAATGCCATATTATAGTTTAGCTATTTATCCATAATCAAATTTGTAATAATTAGATAACATGCATAAGGATTTAAAATTCATCTTTTAAGTAACCTTATTTATAAATTCATAATTATATTATATGCCAATGATTATTAGAATTTTATATATTGGAAATGAATAATAGATTAAAGGTAGACTTTTATCTTTTCCTTGGTTATTCAATCTCACTAATTATACATTTAATAATGATCAATTATAAGTTAATGTACATAATTGTTTTATTGAATCTAAATCATAGTTAAACGTTTATTTAATAATCTACGCTAGTTTTGCCCTTTACTATTTCACAGTTAATTAGAGTTGCAGTCACACACCTAAAATGTTAAGTTTAAAACTCTCTCTTACTTTTTCTCTTTCTACTTCTTTGTCTTGAATTTAAAGTAAAAAAAATCGGTTTATTGTAACAGAACAAATTCGTGGAGAATCATATTTTATATTTTAAATAGCTGCACCTATTTTCTTTATTGGTTTATTGTTTGAGTATTTATGTGTTAAAGACAGCCGATTTGCACTTTTTTACATGAAGTGATAAAATCATAACTTGAAGAAAAACAGCTAAATTTAAGTTAGCAGTCAGTCTTATTTTAATATCTTTACATCAACATCTCATTTAATCTTTAAACAACCCTTTAAGGGAAGAGGAAATGAAAGCAAGGAGAAATTAATTAGATTTTCCCAAAGATCCCCTGGAAATGGCAACTCACTCCAGAATACTTGCCTGGAAAATCCCATGGACAGAGGAATCTGGTGGACACAGTCCACAGGTTGCAAAGGGGTCGAAAACAACTTAGTGAGTAAACAATAACAGCAACAAAGTCAAACAGACAGTGAGCGGGAGAAGCAAACATCTGGACGGTGGCACTAACACTCTTGATCACTATTTTTTCCCCATGGTACTCCTTGTGCTCAGTTTCAACTTATACGTGCTTAAAGCCTGAGAGATGAAAATGCAACTCTGTAAGTTGTCACCTTCATGCAATATTTTCCCATTGAAAAGCTATGACTATATTTCCTGTTACATAACACATATTTCTAATTGATAAATCAAAGGAAGATTTCCCGCTTATTTTGCCACGATTTTATTTTCATGGGCTCCAAGATCACTACAGACAGTGACTGCAGCCCTGAAATTAAAAGACACTTCCTCCTTGGAAAGAAAGCTATGAAAAAACCTCCACAGCATATTAAAAAGGAGATGCATCATTTTGCCAACAAAGGTCCACATAATCAAAGCTATGGTTTTTCTAGTAGTCATGTACAGATATGAGAGTTGGACCATAAAGAAGGCTGAGGGCCAAAGAATTGATGCTTTTGAATTGTGGTGCTAGAGAAGACTCTCGATAGTTCCTTGGAGTGCAAGAAGACCAAATAAGTCAATCCTAAAGGAAATCAATCCTGAATATTCATTGATGCTGAATGATTCAGTTCAGTTCAGTCGCTCAGTCATGTCCAACCTTTGTGATCCCATGAACCAACCGCAGTACGCCAGGCGCCAGGCCTCCCTGTCTATCACCAACTCCTAGAGTCCACCCAAACCCATGTCCATTGAGTTGGTGATACCATCCAGCCATCTCATCTTCTGCGTCCCCTTCTCCTCCTGCCCTCAATCCCTCCCAGCATCAGACTCTTTTCCAATAAGTCAGCTCTTCGCATCAAGTGGCCAATGTATTGGAGTTTCAGCTTCAACATCTGTCCTTCCAATGAACACCCAGGACTGATCTCCCTTAGGATGGACTGGTTGGATCTCCTTGCAGGCCAAGGGACTCTCAAGAGTCTTCTCCAACACCACAGTTCAAAAGCATCAATTCTTTGGCACTCAGCTTGAATTATAGTCCAACTCTCACATCCATACATGACCACTGGAAAAACCATAGCATTGACTAGACAGACCTTTGTTGACAAAGTAATGTCTCTGTTTTTTAATATGCTATCTATATGCAGGTTAGGAAGCAACAGTTAGAACTGGACATGGAAAAACAGACTGGTTCCAAATACGAAAAAGAGTACGTCAAGGCTGTATATTGTCACCCTGCTTACTTAACTTCTGTGCAGAGTACATCATGAGAAATGCTGGGCTGGAAGAAGCACAAGCTGGAACCAAGATTGCTGGAAGAAATATCAATAACCTCAGATATGCAGATGACACCACCCTTATGGCAGAAAGTGAAGAGGAACTAAAGAGCCTCTTGATGAGAGTGAAAGAGGAGAGTGAAAAAGTTGGCTTAAAGCTCAACATTCAGAAAATGAAGATCATGGCATCTGGTTCCATCACTTCATGGGAAATAGATGGGGAAACAGTGGAAACAGTGTCAGACTTTATTTTTGGGGGGCTCCAAAATCACTGCAGATGGTGACTGAAGCCATGAAATTAAAAGACACTTGCTCCTTGGAAGGAAAGTTATGACCAACCTTGATAGTATATTGAAAAGCAGAGACATTACTTTGCCAACAAAGGTCTATCTAGTCAAGGCTATGGTTGTTCCTGTGGTCATGTATGGATGTGAGAGTTGCACTGTGAAGAAGGCTGAGCCCCGAAGAATTGATGCTTTTAAACTGTGGTGTTGGAGAAGACTCTTGAGGGTCCCTTGAACTGCAAGGAGATCCAACCAGTCCATTCTGAAGGAGATAATCCCTGGGATTTCTTTGGAAGGACTGATGCTAAAGCTGAAACTCCAGTACTTTGGCCACCTCATGCAAAGAGTTGACTCATTGGAAAAGACTGATGCTAGGAGGGATTGGGGGCAGGAGGAGAAGGGGATGACAGAGGATGAGATGACTGGATGGCATCACTCACTTGATGGCCATGAGTCTGAGTGAACTCCGGAGTTGGTGATGGACAAGAGAGGCCTGGCGTGCTGTGATTCATGGGGTCACAAAGAGTCAGACACAACTGAGTGACTGAACTGAACTGAGGTTGGTCAAAACTTTCTTTCCAAAGAGTAAGCATCTTTTAATTTCATGGCTGCAATCACCATCTGTAGTCATTTTGGAGCCCCAAAAAATAAAGTCTGACACTGTTTCCACTGTATCCCCATCTATTTCCTATGAAGTGATGGGACCAAAAGCCATGATCTTAGTTTTCTGAATGTTGAGCTTTAAGCCAACTTTTTCACTCTCCTCTTTCACTCTCATCAAGAGGCCTTTTAGTTCTTCTTCACCCTCTGCCATAAGGGTGGTGTCATCTGCATATCTGAGGTTATTGATATTTCTCCCAGCAATCTTGGTTCCAGCTTGTGCTTCCTCCAGCCCAGTGTTTCTCACGATGTACTCTGCATATAAGTTAAATAAGAAGGGTGATAATATACAGCCTTGACATACTCCTTTTCCTATTTGGAACCAGTCTGTTGTTTCATGTCCAGTTCTAACTGTTGCTTCCTAACCTGCACATAGGTTTCTCAAGAGGCAGGTCAGGTGGTCTGGTATTCCCATCTCTTTCAGAATTTTCCAGTTTATTGTGATCCACACAGTCAAAGGCTTTGGCATAGTCAATAAAGCAGAAATAGATGTTTTTCTGGAACTTTCTTGCTTTTTTGATGATCCAGCAGATGTCAACAATTTGATCTCTGGTTCCTCTGCCTTTTCTAAAACCAGCTTGAACATCTGGAAGTTCATGGTTCATGTATTGCTGAATGATTAACTGATGATAAGCTGAAACTCCAATACTTTAGCCACCTGATGCAAAGAACTGACGCATTAGAAAAGACCCTGATGCTGGGAATGATTGAAGGCAAAAGGAGAAGGAGGCAGGGATGATCAGATATCATCACCAACTCAGTGGACAAGAATCTGAGCAAACTCTGGGAGATAGTGGAGGACAGAGGAATCTGGCAGCTTGCAGTCCCTAGGATCGCAAAGAGTCAAGCAACTTAGTCACTGAACAACAACAAACCATGTATGATTCTTGAATTCTATGTATATTTTTCACTACAAGCTCATTGCAGTTGTGCTTTTATTTCACTTCAAATAAAATTAGTAGTCCAAAACAAATGTGTTTTAAATGACTGAAGCAGATATCAAGGTAAGAATGGATTAAGACAATGACAACCCCGATAAAACTGAGGAGGAATTTTAAATGTTTTGATATCATGTGTGTGTGTCTGTGTGTGTGTAAGGACACTTTGGAAGAGAAATGGAAATAATTCTTTCATGCTTTGAAAGTAACTAATTTACACACAATTTTTGTAGTTATTCAGTAAAATACAAGACACTGAAGTAGCCCTTAAGAAAATCATTTTTGCAAAGCTATGAAAAAGTCATTATTTTTGAGTGTTTTTTATTTCCAAATAGTGTTTGAACACTTTGCATGCATTCTCATTTAAATAATCTTCCTACTAACCCAGTGAAATAAGTATTATGTGAATTTAAAGATGAGAAATCTGAAACTCAAAAAAGTTCAAATATAATAGTGAGAAAGTACCATGCCCTATCTGCCTTTTCTCACTTTCTCTTTTAAGAATTTTACAGTAATTTTAATATTATAATGTTCACAATCAGAGGGTCACATTCCTGTTTCATTGCCTTTATACTAAATACGCAATTTTTATGTACTGAATAATCCATCCAAGTAAGTATCCATTTAATACAAAGCATCTTTTCATTCAGAGAGAATAGTCACTAATCTGCTAAGGCAGAAAAAGACATGTAATCCCTTAATATTTGAACACAGATGATTACTGAAACCAAACTTTCATGAGTGAGTTACAATATTGGTCTCCAAAACCGATTATCATTTTAAATGATTTTTGGAATGGTGTCCTAATTTTTAATTATATATACAGTATTTTGTAATATGGGTATATAAAATCCAAATGTTATTAACCATTTTCTTTAAGCTTTTACATTTAAAAATTGGCCTCTGAGTCAAGCTGACTGATTACAGTTAAGCTTTAACACTCAAATGTATGCATTTTAAAACTTTCTGAATTGCAATTAATTGCACTTTTAAAAAGCATCCAAAAAAACAAAAAGTGTAATTTGAGTCATTTCATACCAGTGTTTACATGTAACAGAATCATTCACTATAAGGGGAAAACATTTTTATACTCAACAAGTCTGGATTTATGATAACAGCTCCCTTCAAAGCAATGTCTTCCAAAGGTCTCCAGACTTGACATAAAATAAATTCAGTTCACCACATCAGGCCCAGTGACCTGGCCCCCAATGAGATACACTGACTCATTTTGCTTCCTTGCTTAATATCTTCTCTAGGTGGCAGACTGGAGAGATGGTATCTGGAAGGTGATTTGGTGAAAACGGTGGTAATTTAGCAGCAATCTTTGTGGCTACTATACCCCAGTGGGAGTCATTCCGTTCCCTAGTAAGTAAGAGCTTTGATCAAACATCTAAGTAGGGAGGCTTATGTGCTCAACATGGAGTTAAGTTGAAGAAACGGGTAAAACACACAGAGCTTATCCCAACCTAACAGGCAACACTCTGCACAAGATGTGATGTGGGTACACATTGGAACACGGAACCGTGGCGAGGGTTTAGATTAAATCACATCTGCAGCTGCCATCAGTATTCTTTCTCTGCGCTGTCTCCCTATTTGGGCTAAAGCTTATAAACAGACATGAGTACAGAATGATGGGTGAGACAAGTGATAAACAGAGACAGAGAAAATGAAACTAAGCTCTCTTTCCTGCCTTCTCTCATTGTTCTTAGTCAAAAAGCAGAAATACGTTGACATCCAGAGCCTTATGACGGGATATTCACATATTTGTTTGTGATTCTGATAACTTTTAAAATATTGTTTTGGAGAGTAAATGAGAAAAACATTTCTCTTAATCTATCTATCTTAGCATGTAGAGAAAAAAATATAAAACATGCTGAATGTAAAATCACAATCAATAAAACCTGATTGCATGATTTCATAATTTTTTTTACACAGACTTTAATGAGCATATACTGAGTGTTATTTTGGTTTCCCTCATCAGACTGAAAACTCATTAGAACAAAAAGATAAAACAAGAAGAGGTGGATTTACAGTGGATCTAAAGAAACTTAAGTTTCAGGCCAAACTTTTTATGTGATCATTTCTATTTATAAATATTGCAAAAGAAATTTATATTGTAATTGGTATCATTTCTCAGTACATTCTCCCACTGTTGTCTCCCCATAGCTCTGAAGCACTAAGGTGACTGTGGGTTTCTCGAAGATCTGACTAAAAGATATCTGAGTCATGAATTTATTCAGATTTAGTCTAATAGGATATATGTTCTTGTCTAGGTATCGGTGTCCCGTTTCTGAAAGGCTTCCATGGATATTTCTATATTTCATTTTTTATCCCATCATGCTTTATATCATAAAGTTCAGTCCAGAGGATCTATCTTTATGTGAATATGTCTTACAATACCTAAAATATTTAGCCACAAGTGCACAAGGTTTGAAGAATACAAACCTATGAGAACTTGTTTCAAACAGTAAACATTTAAAACTGTAAGCCAAAGATTTTTTTTCTTCTGAATGCATACTCAGAACAAAATTTCTATTCTGTCAGTTATGTAATCGAGAACACAGTGTATATAATTATAAATGCTGTAAATTTCTTCTTTCTGTTCTGAGTGAGATCATCACAAAATGAAATGTATCTGAATCCCTGTGTTTGTAGGCTGTATATCTGTAACAGTACCTTTATGAGGCAATCTCTAAAAACAATGCATGAGTTTTTTTCCCATTTTGACCACAGCATTAAAATTAAATGATAGAACCATGAACAATAGGTAAATCTGAAAGGAATTTTCTAAAACATGAAGCAAACAAACAAAAATTGTTGATCAAACATACTAAAGGAAACTATGGGTTAGCTTTTTATTTTCACTGCAGAAAATTATGAAATTATTTCTAATGAAGAAACTATTAGAAATATTCAGCCCAAAATGGAGAAAAAGCATATTATAAACTTGTGCCAGAAGATAAGCTAATAAAAATGTTCTGCTGTTGGCTTGATTTTGTAATATCTGTGATATTTCTCAGCTTTGTAAAATTCAAAATTTGTCATGGTTTCTTTTTACACATGAAACAAATATTCACTTTTGCACCTATTGTGCAATCATAATTTTAGATTCTAATTTTAAAGATAGTTTTCCAAGTCTTAGAAGCTGAAAACTCCATAAAACCTGTGTAAATCCCTGGAAGCAAAAATTTTATGATTCTCAGTTCTGTATCACTGAGACACTCACAAAGCAATATCCCTAAGATTACCATGTCTAGAAGGCATGTGCTCTTAAAGGACTCATCTTTTTATAATGCAAATTCTATTACCAGGGTTTCTAATAAACAACCATACTCAAATCCTACTGGTCCCCAGACATCTCTAAGGTCTTTGTTTGGTCAAATTTCTTTTACCCGTAAATATTAAGTTGTGGCTCAACTTCCAACCAAGATCACAGATAACAAGACTAAAAACAATCCATTGACATGTTTCCAAAAAAAAAAAAACCACATTGACATGTTTCTGAAAAGAAGAAATGAAGTTTTTATAACTGTCCATTTACTCAGTATAGCTTGAGTGATATTTAATTATTTTAGAAATATCTATTTTAAAAATCCTAGTATTAGTTTAAAAATCTTAAATGCCTATTTTAAACAATTGTTAGGTCAGGAAAATTTGAAAAACAAACATACAAACAAATGGCAACAAGAAAACTGTCACTCTACTGGGGGGTGGGTGGGCAAGAAGTCATGCAAAAGAGTTCTCACTGGGATATGATGATGATTTTAAGATCAAAAGAGTATAAACATAAAATAGAGATATTTGAGATAACGTATATGATAGGATCATCTGGAGAAGTAAATTGGGGTAACACTGTGATTAATACTGCATATCAATAAAATAATTAAGATTATATATTTTACATGGCAGAGAACCATTGCAAGTACTTACTAAGAGGCAAGATATTATATAGCTTGTGATTTTAAACAATCACTTTAATGATTTAATGACAGTGAAGTTGAATGCCGAAGAACTGATGCTTTTGAATCATAGTGTTGGAGAAGACTCTTAAGAGTCCCTTGGACTGCAAGGAGATCAAACCAGTCTATCCTTAAGGAGATCAACCCTGAATATTCATTAGAAGAACTGATGCTGTAGCTGAAGTTCCAATACTTTGGCCACCTGATGCGAAGAACTGACTCAATGGAAAATACCCAGATGCTGGGGAAGATTGAGGGCAGAAGGAGTGGATAACAGGATGAGATGGTTGGATGGCATCACCAACTTGATGGACATGAGTTTCAGTAGGCTCTGAGACTGATGATGGACAGGGAAGCCTGGCGTGCTGCACTCCATGTGGTCACAAAGATTTGGGCATGACCAAGCGACTAAACTGAACTGAACTGAAGCACCAGGAATGAATGGCAATGGGCCGTGTTGGAGAATCTTGAGTAAGCACCACTTTCTACTTAGAAACATTGTTTAAATCTTTGACTGACACCTGAATCATACACACACAGGGTAGAATCCTAACACACCAGCTGCTAAGTCTTAAAGAACAAAACTTGAGATTTCAATTCCATTCTTCTCAGGGAAAGCAAAAATTAGTTTGAGTTCAGTCAAATTAATGGGATTGCTTAGATTTTCAAAAGTCATCCTCTTCAAATAATATAAAGGGAATATGAAACTTCTACAGAATATTTTTCCCAATGTCTAAAATAGAGTATAAAATATAGAAATAAAAGGTAGACACAAAAAAAAAGAAAGAAGGAATGAAAGAATGGAATTAATCTATTTGAAGTTCAATTCAATTCAGTTCAGCCATTCAGTCATGTCTGACTCTGTGACCCCATGAACCACAGCATGCCAGGCCTCCCTGTCCATCACCAACTGCCGGAGTTCACTCAAACTCACGTCCATTGAGTCCATGATGCCATCCAACCATCTCATCCTCTGTCGTCAACTTCTGCTCCAACTTCCCATCTTCCCCAGCATCAGGGACATTTCCAAATGAGTCAGCTCTTCACATGAGGTGGCCAAAGTATTGGAGTTTCAGCTGCAACATCAGTCCTTCCAATGAACACTCAGGACTGATCTCCTTTAGGATGGACTGGCTGGATCTCCTTGCTGTCCAAGGGACTCTCAAGAGTCTTCTCCAGCACTACAGTTCAAAAGCATTTAATCTTTGGCACTCAGCTTGAATTATAGTCCAACTCTCACATCCATACATGACCACTGGAAAAACCACAGCCTTGACTAGACAACTGGACTTGACTTTGTCAACTAGACTTGTTGACAAAGTAATATCTCTGCTTTTTAATATACTATCTAGGTTGGTCATAACTTTCCTTCCAAGGAGTAAGCATCTTTTAATTTCATGGCTGCAATCACCATCTGCAGTGATTTTGGAGCCCCCCAAAATAAAGTCTGACACTGTTTCCACTGTTTCCCCATCTATTTCCCATGAAGTGATGGGACCAGATGCCATGATCTTTGTTTTGTGAATGTTGAGCTTTAAGCCAATTTTTTCACTCTCCTCTTTCACTTTCCTCCAAAGGCTCTTTAGTTCCTCTTCACTTTCTGCCATAAGGGTGGTGTCATCTGCATATATAAGGTTATTGATATATCTCCCAGCATTTTGATTCCAGCTTGTGTTTCTTCCAGTCCAGAGTTTCTCATGATTTACTCTGCACAGAAGTTAAATAAGCAGGGTAACAATATACAGCCTTGAAGTACTCCTTTTCCTGTTTGGAACCAGTCTGTTTTTCCATGTCCAGTTCTAACTATGGCTACCTGACCTGCATATAGGTTTCTCAAAAGGCAGGTCAGGTGGTCTGGTATTCCCATCTCTTTCAGAATTTTCCACAGTTTATTGTGATCCACACAATCAGAGGCTTTGGCATAGTCAATAAGCAGAAATAGATGTTTTTCTGGAACTCTCTTGCATTTTCAATGATCCAGTGGATGTTGGCAATTTGATCTCTGATTCTTCTGCCTTTTCTAAAACCAGGTTGAACATCTGGAAGTTCACAGTTCACGTATTGCTGAAGCCTGGCTTGGAGAATCTTGAGGATTACTTTACTAGAATGTGAGATGAGTACAATTGTGTAGTAGTTCGAGCATTCTTTGGCATTCCCTTTCTTTGGGATTGGAATGAAAACTGACCTTTTCCAGTCCTGTGGCCACTGCTGAGTTTTCCAAATTTGCTGACATACTGAGTGTAGTAATTTCACAGCATCATCTTTTGGGATTTGAAATAGCTCAACTGGAATTCCATCATCTCCACTAGCTTTGTTCGTAGTGATGCTTCCTAAGGCCCACTTGACTTCACACTCCAGGATGTCTGGCTCTAGGGGAGTGATCACACCATTATGATTACCTAGGTCGTGAAGATCCTTTTTGTACAGTTCTTCTGTGTATTCTTCCCACCTCTTGTTAACATCTTCTGCTTCTGTTAGGTCCATATAGTTTCTGTCCTTTATTGAGCCTATCTTTGCATGAAATGTTCCCTTGGTATCTAATTTTCTTGAAAAGATGTCTAGTCCTTCCCATTCTGTTTTCCTCTATTTCTTTGCATTGATCCATGAGGAAGGCTTTCTTATCTCTCCTTGTTATTCTTTGGAACTCTCCATTCAAATGAGTATATCTTTCCTTTTCTCCTTTTAGTGACAAACCCTGTGATGGACCAAAGATTTGAATATTGAATATAAGAAAAGATATTTAAAGAGCTCTTAATGATGATACTCAGTGAAGTAAAATGAAATATGCTTTCAGTAAAGAAACAGATTTCTTATTTCAACAGAACAATATAAGGTATGAAAGAGAACAAAATGGAATTCGAGAGCTATAAAATAAAATATTTATATATGTTTATATATCTACATATATTTGTTCATTTATCTATCTATATACCAAATGATAGAACTGGACATGGAACAACAGACTGGTTCCAAACAGGAAAAGGAGTACGTCAAGGCTGCATATTGTCACCCTGCTTATTTAACTTCTATGCAGAGTACATCATGAGAAAGGCTGGGCTGGAAGAAGCACAAGCTGGAATCAAGATTGCCGGGAGAAATATCAGTAACCTCAGATATGCAGATGACACCACCCTTATGGCAGAAAGTGAAGAGAAACTAAAGAGCCTCTTGATGGAAGTGAAAGAGGAGAGTGAAAAAGTTGGCCTTAAACTCAACATTCAGAAAACAAAGATTATGGCATCTGGTTCCATCACTTCTTGGCAAATAGATGGGGAAACAGTGGAAACAGTGGCAGACTTTATTTTGTGGGGCTGCAAAATCACTGCAGATGGTGACTGCAGCCATGAAATTAAAAGACGCTTACTCCCTGAAGGAAAGCTATGACCAACCTAGATAGTATATAGAAAAGCAGAGACATTACTTTGCCAACAAAGGTCCATCTAGTCAAGGCTATAGTTTTTCCTGTGGTCATGTATGGATGTGAGAGTTGCACTGTGAAGAAGGCTGAGCACCGAAGAATTGATGCTTTTGAACTGTGGTGTTGGAGAAGACTCTTGAGAGTCCCTTGGACTGCAAGGAGATCCAGCCAGTCCATTCTAAGAGATCATCCCTGGGTATTCTTTGGAAGGAATGATGCTAAAGCTGAAACTCCAATACTTTGGCCACCTCATGCGAAGAATTGACTCATTGGAAAAGACTCTGATGCTGGGAAGGATTGGGGGCAGGAGGAAAAGGGGACAACAGAAGATGAGATGGCTGGATGGCATCACTAATTCGATGGATGTGAGTTTGAGTGAACTCCGGGAGTTGGTGATGGACAGCGAGGTCTGGCGTGCTGCGATTCATGAGGTCACAAAGAGTTGATCATGACTGAGCGACTGAACTGAACTGATACCAACTGATCTTAACAGCAGAATGGAGATGAAGAAAAAAAAAAAAGCAACTCAAAAACAACACTCCTAAGTAAAAAAATCACTGAACTTGCCATTTGATAACCAGAAATTATTTGAATGAAAGAAGACAAGAAAAATAGTTTATAAAGCATTCAATAAAATGATGGGACCTATGAAACAATATTGAAAAGTCAACATATTGATGTTTTTCAGAGCAGGAAAAAAAAAGCAAACTCCCTCGAATCATAGAACTGTTAACCAATATTTTCCTAATTTTGATAAAGACAAAATTATAGATACATGGAACTCAGTGAAACCCAGTCATTTTGAATGCTAAGAAAAACATACTAAGCCCAACATATCCAAACTGTTTAAAAAGAAAATCTAAAAACTAGCCAGAGAGAAAGCACAGCGTATGCAGAACAGCACCAGGCATATAGCACTGTGATAATATTTACCCTGTCTTCTCAGAAACAATGGATAGAAGGTCAGAGGCGAACACTTAGAAACAGCAGCTAACAATCCAGAATTCCCTATCTAACAAAAATACCCTTCAAGAATTAAGTCACAACTGATTTTTTTAGTCAAATGAAAACTAAGAGAAATTATTGCAAACTTGCAGTACTAAAGAAGGCAAAGGAAGTTTTTCAAGCTGAAGGAAGATAGTTCCAGAGGGAAACTCTGATCTTTTGGAAAAGCATAAAATTTCTGAAATGATAAATAATTGGGTAAAATTTTAAAAACTTCTCTGAATTTCTTTAAAGTGTACAGGGCTGTTTAAAGCAAATATGCAGTATTCTGAAACCTACAATGCATGCAAATGAAGACTATGGCATAAAGGACAGAAAGGGTGGCAAATGAAGCTACGTCACTGCAAGGATTCCACATTTTCTATGATGCTACATAATATCAAAACTGCAAGCTTGCATATAGCATGCAATCCATAGAAATTTATTTAAAAATAGTGTCAAGAAGCATACCTAGGAATATATCCAATACATACATTAAAATGGAGTTCATCCAAAATAAAGCAAGAAAGGAGGAACAAAAGAATACTTTGAATAAAACTGAAAACAAAACAAATGGCTAAAGTGACATCAAATATTCATTAAAAATAGAGTAAACAGCCTAATTAAAATGGATAGAAAATGAAGACTTAACTAGATATTTTGTACAACAAATATATTATAAGCATAAACACATAGATAGATTGAAACTAAACAGATGGGAAAATACATAATCAAAGCAATAAGCATAAGGACGCTGAATTGGCTAAGTATAATATCAAATAAACTAGATTTCAAGACACAAATGGGTTATCAGAGATAGAATGCCGTGTTTCATACTGAGAAAACGTTCCATTTTCACAAATGTATATGCACCTAACAACAAGACTTCAAAATACTGAATGAAAAATTAACAGAATTAATTGGAGAAAGAAAATCCCACACTCATTAGATTTAACGATTTTCCTTTCAGTGGAACAAATGGACTAAAATACAGTAAATAAAAGATCTGAATAATAATACGAACTCTTTTAAGAGCTTCCCAGGTGGCTCAGTGGTAGAGAATCCTGGAATGCAGGAGTTGCCAGAGATTCAGGTTTGCTTCTGGGCTCTGTGAGATCCCTTGGAAGAGGAAATGGCAACCCCCTCCAGCTGCCTTGCCAGAGCAGCCTAGCAGGCTACAGTCCATGTGTTTGCAGAAGGGTCAGACATGTCTTAGTGACTGAACAGCACTACAGTCTTAATATATTTAATATTTAAAACTACTATACTTCAAAACTATCACACACATACACAAGCATACACACAGACACACACACACGTTGAAAGCACACGTGGGCTATTCACCAAGATAGACTACCTGCTATATTCTGGGCCATAGACCAATTCTGAACAAATTGAAATCATACAAAATGTTGCTCTATTACCATAATAATATTAAATTAGTCATCAATAAGCTATCTAGGAAAATGCTCAGTACTGAAAACTAAAATAAATACATAGACTGGCGTCACGAACAGGGCCAGCGATACAACTAATCAGTATCTTTCCTGACTTTGGTTTCTCTCCAGTCCCTGGCATTCAGAAATTTACATTCTGTCTCTACAGATCTGTTAAATCTAAGCATTTCATATATACAGAATCATGGACTGCATGGTCTTTTGTATGTGGCTTTTTTCACTTAACACTGTATTTTCAGTGTTTATCCCTATAGTTACACAGGGTGGCTCAGTGGTAAGGAATTTGCCAGTCAATGCAAGAGACATGGGTTTGATTCCTGGGTTTAGAAGATCCCCTTGAGAAGGAAATAGCAACCCATTCCAGTATTCTTGCCTGGGAAATCCCATGAAAAGCAGAGGCTGGGAGGTTACAGTCCATGGGGTCACAAAAGAGTCGGACACAACTTAGGAACTAAACAATAACAGTGACACGTATCAGTATTTTATTCCTTTTTAGGACTTAACAACTCATTGAACAGATATACTACAGTTTATCTGTTGATAAATATTTGAGTTGTTTCTATCTTTTGGTCATTATGAATAATGTTCTGAATATTCATGCTTTTGTGTAGACATACATTTTTCATCCTCTTATATGTCAATAGATAGGAGTAAATTTACTTGATCACTTGTTTAACATTTTGAGGAAATGCCAAACTGTACTCTAAACCACAGTTTACCCCAAGGCCTCAAAGACTTACTTCTCTGTTTTCTTCTATGGGTTGCAAGAATATGGCCTTTACACTTAGGTCTATGATCCATTTTCAGTTGACTTTTTAAAAATCGAGTATGTTGTAGGTGTTCAATTTCAATCTTATCATGCAGATATCAAATTGTTCTATCACCCTTTGTTGAAAAGACAATTGCTTTGCCTTCAATTGTCTTGGCACCCATGGAAAAATTAATGTAAGGGTTTATTTAGGACCATCAATCTCACTCCATTGATCTCTGTATCTGTCCTTATTCAGTATCACCCTGCCTCGATTATCATAGTTTTTGTGGTTAAGGTTTGAAGACAGAAAGCATGAGGTTTTTCAAAATTATTTTGGCTATTTTTGGTGCTTTTCAATTCCACATGAATTTTAGGAACAACTTGTCAGTTAACACAAATAGGATAGCTGGGGTAATAGAAACCTCATAGAATGAGTTTTAAAGTGCTTTATCATCTGCTAATTTTTGGAAGAGTTTCTGAAGGCTTTGAATAAATCATTTGTTAAACATTTGTTAGAACTCACAGTGAAGACATTACATGAGCTTTTCTTCATGGATGCTTTCATTTTTCATTACTAATTCAGTATATTTACTTTCTAAAGATCAATTCATTTTTTCTATTTCTTCATCAAGCAGTTTTGGTAGTTGTATCTTTCTAGGAATTTGTCCATTTCATTGGACTCTCTAAGTTATTAGTATCCAATTGTTCACTGTATTCCCTTATAATTATTTCTATAAAGTTGGTAGCGATGTCCCCCTTTTATTCCTGATTCTGTAATTTAAGATCACTTTCTTTTTCTTCATAAATCTAACTAAAGTTTTGCCAATTTTGCAAATATTTTCAAAAAACAACTTAACTTTGTTGATATTTCTATTTGTTTTCTATTCTGTCTTGATAATTTCCATTTTACCTTTTATTATTCTCTTTCTTCTGCTTGCTTCACATTTAGCTTGCTCTTATTTTTTTCTAATTTCAGCACGTAGAAATTTAAGTTAATGACCTTCTTTTTAAATTTGTCATTACGCCTCTAAACACTGCTTTAGCTGAATCCCATAAGCTTTGTTATGCTGTCTTCTTTCTCCTCAAAATGTTATCCAATATCTCTTCTGATTTCTTCTTTGACCCATTTGTTGTTCCGTAGAGTGTTTAATTTCCACATATTTAAGAATTTTTCAATTTTCCTTCTTATTGATTCTTAATTTTCTTCTGTTGTAATCAGAAAACAAAATACTTCATACAATTTTAGTCTTTTACATTTATTAACATATTTTTGGCCTAAAAAATGGCCTAATCTGGAAAATGTTCCATGTCTGTCTGAGAATAGTCTGTTTCTGATGTGTTGAATGTGCTACAGATGACTGCTGGGTCTGGTTAATGTAGGTACTTCTCAAGTCTTCTATTTTCCATTATATCTGCTGCAAAATAGTATATACATCATTAAAAGTGGGGTATTTTATTCTCCAACCATTATTGTTGAATTGCCTTATCTTTCCCTTTTATTGTATCAGTTTTGCTTTATGTACTTTGGGTTTCTTCTTATTTACATTTACATACAGTTGTTATATCTTTTCAATGGAATGATCATTTATCTTTATAAAGTGTCTTTTTCCTATTCACAATTTTTCTCTTAAAGTCTAGTTTGTCAGTTAGTATAGATACAATGGACTGTCCCTGTGACTTGGGAACAGGCAAAGTTTTCTTAGGAAAAATAACAATTTAGATTTCACCATAATTAAAAAATTCTGCTCATCAAAAGATACCATAAAGAAAATGAAACAGAAGTACAGATTTGAAGAAAATATTTGCTAAACAAATATCTGACAAAAACAGCCTTGAGTATATATGTTATTGTTATAAGTCACTAATAAAAAAGTAAACATCCAAATAAAAACAGGCAAAACTATTAACAGATACCACACAAAGGAGGATATGTGAATTAGATTGCAAGAAAATGAAAATACATTCAACATCAATAGTCATGAGAGAATTTCAAATTAAAACTATAAAAGATTCCAGTACTCAACCACCATATTGCCAAAGTGTAAAAAAAAGAAAAAACTGACAAAGCCCAATTATGGATAGTATCTTGTAAAACCAGACATTTTATACATGATTATTAAGCACTTTGGAAAATTTAAACATTCATCTGTCTCATCCCTGCAATCCCATTTCTATTTATCCAAGTAAATTATTATCATTTATTCAATTTTACCAAACATCACCCAAGTAAAACAGTATATACCTATGAAAAAAATTTTAAAAATAATAATTCAATAATCAGATGTCCATCAAAAGGTGAATGCATAATCTAACTGTGATATGTAAATACAATGTAATATTATTCAACTTCTCTTTCTAAAAAGAAAAAAAAAATCCAACATGCAGCAATGTATGTATATTTCAAAATAGGGAACAAAGAGAAACACTGAAGAATTCCTACTGAGTAAAGTCCCGGGTTTGAAAAAAAAATGTACATTGTTAGAATAGAAGAAAAAAGCAGAATATTAGTTCCCAGGAGCACATAGGAGATGCTCAGTCACGTTGGCTGCTCATGTCACGAGAGGAGGTAAGTTCCTAGGTGTGAAAGATTAGTACACTCATTTCAAATTGGTTAGTCCAAGGGAGCCGAAGGGAGACTTGCATTCAGAGTCTAATCATATATAAACATCCAAATGTGAATCAGCGCTCGATAAGTGCTTCCTTTAATTTTCCTAGGCTTAGGGAGGCAACGGTGTTTGGCACCCCTACTCTTTCAGGAGGAATAACGGAGGCAAAGCCAAGTCCATTATGTGACAGTGACACTGAGGATTATTTGTGATGTAACAGGACGGAATGACCCCGTAACATATCCCAGGAAATACCTCGTTGTATAATGCTACTTTTAGGCAATTCCAGAGAACATACTCATATCACTCAAGGGAATAACTTACACCATCTATGGTTTTCAAGCTTTCAGCACTCTCTGCAATTAATTTTGAAGACTCACTCACGTATATAATGTGTTTGACAGTGTACTATGAATCCTACCTGTGTTTCAGTGTGCTTTCTCATTTTCAAATAAATTAATTAGAATAACAGATATATAGCATATATAAAACATCAGTGTTCTATTATTTAGTAAATCATCCCTTGCTTTGAAACAAATGTGCATATTTCTTTAAAATATATGGAACTCAATTACTATTCAACAATAGTGTAGGAGGGATTAAAGAGATCTGAATCTGTACTTGACCAATCAGGAAACTATGAATAGTATAAGCCATCTCCTTGGAAATGCATCTTCCCTTGGGGGCTGATTCCTGCATACATACAGAGGAGTTAATCATTTGCCATTGGCAAGAAACAAATAACAGCCATCTTCACACTGACATATAGTGTCTATCGCTCTATGGATTTTTCAAAGTAAATAGATTCAAGCTCTATCAGAATGAAGGCTTAGAAAATAATAATCACAGATTCTACTCTTTAAAGTCATTTGTCCTCTTGCTCCTGATTTTCATCAATTCTCTGTAATTTTCACCCACTCTGTCTTGGGATCATGAGTTATCATTGGTTGCCACCAGAACACTCCAGGGTAATTTGTCTTATTGAAACATGGTTTGGCCTCATGGCTGTGAATAATCATTCACTCTCTAATATATTATATATTCTCTAAAATTCTTTCATGCTAAGGACAACATAATGCTGTCCTGGAACTGATGAGCCCAGGATTTAATGTTTTCTTATGGTTTGAAAAGTGCTACAGTTAGTTTAATACATTCAATTTTTTTTTTTAATTTGCACCAGATTAAATGGGTCTTCTGAAAATTAAATAGTTAAACTATATATTGTGTATCAATAAGAATCACTTTGGTGCATACAGAAGTCAGGACAGGTCTGGAAGTGGCAATGGAGTAGATCAGTTTAGTTCAGTTCAGTTGTTCAGTCGTGTCCGACTCTTTGCGACCCCATGGACTGCAGCACACCAGGCTTCCTTGTCCATCACCAACTCCCAAAGCCTGCTCAAACTCATGTCCATTGAGTCAGTGATGCCATCCCACCATCTCATCCTCTGTCATCCCCTTCTCCTCCCTCCTTCAATCTTTCCCAGCATCAGGGTCTTTTCCAATGAGTCAGCTCTTCGCATCAGGTGGCCAAAGTATTGGTGTTTCACCATCAGCATCAGTCCTTCCAATGAATACTCAGGGCTGATTTCCTTTAGGATGGACTGGTGGGATCTTCCTGCAGTCCAAGGGATGCTCAAGAGTCTTCTCCAACACCACAGTTCAAAACGTCAATTCTTTAGCATTCAGCTTTCTTTATGGTCCAACTGTTACATATGTGACCACTGGAAAAACCATAACTTTGACTAGACAGACCTTTGTTGGCAAAGTAATGTCTCTGCTTTTTAATATGCTGTCTAGATTGGTAATAGCTTTCCTTCCAAGGAGCAAGTGTCTTTTAATTTCATGGCTGCAGTCACCTTCTTCAGTGATTTTGGAGTCCAAGAAAATAAAGTCTGTCACTGTTTCCTTTGCTTCCCCATCTATTTGCCATGAAGTGATGGGACCAGATGCCATGATCTTTGTTTTTTGAATGTTGAGTTTTAAGTGAGCTTTTTCACTCTCCTCTTTCACTTTCATCATGTGGTTCTTCAGTTTCTCTTCACTTTCTGCCATAAGGGTGGTGTCATCTGCATATCTGAGGTTATTTATATTTCTTATAGCAATCTTGATTCCAGCTTGTGCTTCTTCCAGCCCAGCGTTTCTCATGATGTACTCTGCATATAAGTTAAATAAGCAGGCTGACAGTATAAACCCTGATGTACTCTTTCCCCAATTTGGAACCAGTCTGTTTTTCCATGTCCAGTTCTAACTATTGCTTCTTGAAATCTGTATACAGATTTCTCAGGAGGTAGGTCAGGTGGTCTGATAGTCCTGTCTTTTTCAGTATTTTCCACAGTTTGTTGTGATCCACACAGTCAAAGTCTTTGGCATAGTCAATAAAGCAGAAGTAGATGTTTTTCTGAGGTCTCCTACTTTTTCCATGATCCAGCAGATGTTGGCAATTTGATCCCCTGCCTTTTCTAAATCCAGTTTGGACATCTGAAGTTCTCAGTTCCTGTACTGTTGAAGCCTTGCTTGAAGAATTTTGAGCATTACTTTGGAGTAGATAAAACTCCTGAGTTGAATATGGCTACTTTTTCCTTTTTTTTTTTTCTTGATGAATCTAGTTCTGCTGAGAATAAGGTGATTTGAAGGATTGTCACTTTGCTGATTCTAAAAGACATAACAATGCGTTTTTTGGTCTGCTAACACTCCAGTATTTAAACAGCGATATAACAAACATCCTAATATGCTTTAAATGGCATTCCTGTCCTTTCAACATATAACAGCAGTTCAAAATTTCAATAGTAACAACACTGTATGATAGTGGTGGGGGAGACCCTGGCCAAGTTTGAGGTCCATTTTATGGTTTTGATAGTGTGAAATGTACTTACAACATAATAGTATTTTATTCTGATTAATTGACCTTTTTGGGTAGCTAGCCTTTTAAAAGGAAGATAGCTTTTACAAAGCACTTGTAAAATTATATTTAAAATACTTATGGATATCAATATAATTTCTTTAAGGCAACTGGTGAGTTAAATGCAAACATATCAGAAACATATGGATTGAATATTCCTCAAAGTACACATGGGCTCAAGAATTAAGAGCAGTAATGTTTGGAAAAACCTGTCTTGGGGGTTCTGCCAAAAATAAAACATTTAAAAAGTAGTTTGAATATTTTCAGCAACATTAATTACTAGACAACTATGGCAATGCCCATTTTAATTACAAAACATACTACCATGTTAATAGTAGGCAAATTCCATTCAACATGAATTTCTAATGGGCATGATATTTACCAGAATCAACTGCTGACATCATATAGGTGTATCCCCTTGTCACTAATAACAACCACCAGTAGGACTGTGGGACCATGATAATCATTGTAATTTGCAATGGGTAGAAGTAGCTAACAGTTCCAATAATTTTCAGGTTCTCATCAGAAGCTCTTGTCTTCACATTGAGGTCTTAAGGGGAGCTAGAAACAGTGCTTGCAATGGCAACTCCCTGGTGGGGTAACTAAGCAGGAAGATGAACATGTTTCTATTTGGAGTATTATATTTAATGTTGTATCAGGTTAAGCATTCTTTTTATTTTTTGTTGAAGGATAATTGCTTTACAGAATTTTGTTGTTTTCTGTCAAACCTCAACATGAATCAGCCATAGGTATACATATATCCCCTCCTTTTTGAACCTCCCTTCCATCTCCCTCCCCACCCCACCCCCAGGTAGATACAGAGCGCCTGTTAGAGTTTCCTGAGACATACAGCAAATTCCCATTGGCTATCTATTTTACATATGGTAATGTAAACTTCCATGTTACTCTTTCCACACATCTCACCCTCTCCTCCCCTCTCCCCATGTCCATAAGTCTATTCTCTCTCTCTGTTTCTCCACTGTTTCCCTGTAAGTAAATTCTTCAGAACCATTTTTCTAGATTCTGTATATATGCGTTAGAATACAATGTTTATCTTTCTCTTTATGACTTACTTCACTCTGTATAATAGGTTCTAGGTTCATCCATCTATAATGTATTATTGCCACTAGGAAGTACACGAAACCAGACATGTTTTTTGATTTGAGAACCAAGAGAAGAAGACCTGGATTTTCTGCTTTCTAGTTTTGTGTCCTTGTGTAAGTTATTTAAGTTCTATGAAACTTTCAACAGATTTTCTACCAAATAAGGTCAACAATCTGTGTAGAACAGAGTTTTTCAAGGTCTAACAATGACATCTGAACTGTGCCTAGCAGAGTGCCAGGGCACACAGGACAGTGCGCAGTCAATGGATGCTGCTGTCATTAGATGAGTTAAGTTTCTAGGTGTTAAAAATCAGTCCACTCCTTTCAAATTGATTACATTTGATATATTATTTAAGTTATCAATAAATATATATGGTATAATAATTAGAGATTATCCACTAAATATTAGTAATTACTATACTGCATAAAGTCATCTGGCTATTTTAAGTATTAAAATTACATCATAAAATTATGCAATAATTATCTAGTATGAACATTTTTGAGATTGTCACTTTAACAGGGTTCTATTTTTCAGGCCCGTTAATGAGAATGAGTAAATAGGCTACCTCAGATATTTACTACTGGAGATGAAAAAGGGAGGTGAGTTTATTATGTTTACAAATATTGTTATTGAGTTCATAGATTTTCCCTGGTCTGTTTATGCTATTTTTATATTTAGATACAGTTATACATTTTCAGTTTGTCAGGCAATCATTAATTCAAATAAGCCTTTAGTCTCTACAATGCATATTGGCACAATATACTCCCCCTCACACACACAAACGCAACTTCATTTCCTATGATTAGCATCCTCACTGACATACCAATTAAACAGCTCTTACAGTGATTTAAAATACACATGAAGTGAGCTGAAGAAAATACTTAGTCTTCCAACCAACAATCACATGACTCCCACATTAGTGCAATCTTTACTTCTGAGAAATAGCTAAAGAAATTATCTGCAGAGAATTTTTAACACCCAGGAGATTTTACATGTGAATTATACTGGGGTTGTAATTTACTTATTGTAGCACCCTTTCTCATCAGAAATCTCTGATCTATAACAAAGTTTTGATTCATGGTAGCTAATTTATAGTTTTTAAAAGAGAAGAAAACAAGAGAGTGAAAATGACATCTTAGAATTTTTTGCATTCACTCACTTGGGAACCAGTTGATTCAGATGCAATTGAACTGAATACACAAATGAACTGGGCCTAACATGGCCTATAGGAGTGCATTTTTTAAAAAAAAATGTGTCTCAGTGTATTGAAAACCCTTTAGTGCAAGGTAGGGGGTTCTCTGTCTTTTTCAAACCATGACCCCACATTCAGGCACACACAAGCAGCTCTCTTCAGATGTGCCGAAGAATCTTTTGTTCTCCCGGCTTCTCCAAAGATCTGCTCACAGAATCCTACAGTGAGACACAGAGGATGTCATGGGAATTAGCACAAAGGTTATGGGGTGCTCCTGGCACATGAAGAGGTCCTCACTGCAAGTGACAGAACAAATCCACTTCAACAGAAGGGAGGTCAGCGCCTGGGAATGGGTTGCAGCCCTGTGACACCCCTCACCCTGATAAGTTGCAACCCAAAGACCCTGAGATTGAGAATCTCCACGTCAGTGGCACCAGTTCCCCAGCTATGGGTCCTGTGATGGTCCCCCAGCATGTGCTTAATTGCTGTTCGAGAAACACTTTGCAGCTGGCAACACAAAGCGTATGGGATGACCCTCCATTCTCTTGTATTAACTGTCTTCAGCTTCTGAAGAGAAGTAGCCTTGGGCCTCTTGTGAATACGGTCACAACGTATAAATGTGCATCAGAGAGAGGCAGCCCAGGTGTGTGCTTGGTCTTGCTGTCTTCTTTCACTTATGTATGTATGTATATGTGTATTTATTCATTTCCTTTTCTAACCAGGATTTCTCCTGAGAATTAAGTCTAGCACCTGTGGTGCCTCAGTATTTCAACAGGATGCGTGGGAGTGATCAGGGCTCAGGCAGTGGGAGTGGGAGGTCAGCTCCAGATGCTTTTTCTGGAGGTTTGATTGCAGGTAAGATCACCCCAGTTTGCATTTCCACTGTGCTTATTTCTAACCCAATCAGTTTCTTTCCTCGATATTAGCAGTGTTTATGGAGGTGTTAAAAACATATCTTCATGTAAACCATGGCTGGTAAAGCAGAAAACCTGTCTTGGATTCGTTATATTTATATATTCAAAGCAAGTCATTACTTGGTGGTTAAAACAAACAACTTTATTTCCCGTATAGTTTATTATTTTGTACGGAGGGTCTCTCTCATACTCTTTTTTTTTCACATAACAAATTTGTTTCTTTTATCTTTCATAAGAGTTAGGGCTAGAATTTCCTTATAGTTGGGATGTGACTAGAAAGAAATTTTTTAAAAATCTGAAATTTTTATATCAGGATTGTGACTCTATAGAGCCGTCTGAGAAAGGAGGGCAGTTGCATGCTCTTCATTGCAGAAGGATGAAAACAGCTTTTAAAATCTATTTCATATGCACTTAGAGATGAATACCCACATTGCTTTTTTCTTCTGATTCTTGGCTAGCTCCTAGCCACGTTAGACTTTTGTGTTTCTGTATTCTCAGGATTCCTTTTTTCTTTTTCTTTTTCTTTTTTGAGCAGGGGAATCTTTCTTTAAATGAGTAGTTCAGATTTCAAATTTAGTACATTATTGTGCAACCACATCTGGTAGAAAAGACTTCACCAAAACTGGTGATGTAATTATATGTTAATTTATTTATGGAGTTATTAATAGGCTCAGAATTTTCAGCCTAAAGGGACCGTGTGACTCTCCAGTTCTTGTGATAGCTACTATTCTTTACTTCACTCTGCAGTTCTACTGTAGTGCTTTACTAATAAGGATTTTCCTGCAATTTAACTCAAAAAGAAGTCTGAAAATATAAAACCACAGAGGTATATCCAGTAGTCGTTAGGCAATTCATTTGAAGTTGATGCTGAAGAATTGCCCCTTATATATCTCTCTGCTTTCTCAGATACCATAATAGACAATAAGTCTTGTTTAGGAGTTCCCATACTTTTATGATTTTTCACTGCATGCTGAAATCTTTGATACATATTTTTTCTTCCTTTCTGGAAATAAATATACTTGGAATGGAAATATTAAATCTGTTCATCACAGCACAAACACTCTGAGCAAAGTTCTTTCCTCAAAGCATGACACTTGGGGAGAGGAGAAATTCCTTGGATTTGCTTTATAGGTGAATACCTGCACTGTTATCAGCGGAAGTAAAACAGTCAGCGGACCACATGGAGATGTACTTACCTAGATAAGACAAAGGAAGGCACCAACAAAGAGATGAGGTTATTAAGAGATACTGTTGCACAAGCAGTACTCTGAATTCAGAATCAAATAAAGAATTACTAAAGAACCTTCTTATATTTTGCAGTTTGTCTTTTGTCTTTACATTTTGACTATATTTTTACCTTATTAAAAAGCTTCCCCAAATTTGGTAGTCCTCTTAAAAAATAATAAACATTAAAAAGAAATATGGTTTATATGTCAAGTTATTCAGTGACTGAATTTAAGTGGGACTTAGCTAAGAGTCTATAAATACCTCTGTCTTACCTATAGCAGTGAAGATGGGGTGGGAATCTCTTTAAGGGCTCTGTTTACTAGCAGGTATGTATAGAAACTAATATTCTTAATGCATATTTAGGGTCCATTATTAAGGTGTGTGTTCAAATCATTTAACAGATTCTTTCCACAGAATCTAGTATACAAATCCAAGTCCTTAGAATTTTAACTTAGAAGTGGGCCCACTTTGTGAAAATGAAAAACAGATCACTTTAAACTGTGAAGATATACACAAATACAAACATCAATCATCATTACCCTCATCATTGCTATTACTTATTTCTCCTCAATTTACAAAGCCCTTTTCCATGAACATTTTCTCCATTAGTAACTATTTACTTGATAAAATTATTTTGGGACTTGTGTTTGCAGTCAAAAGGGAGGAACTCAGATCAGACTGATCCTCTTTCCCCATAAGTAATAATAAATAAATGCAAATCACTTTTATTACTGGTTTTCAAGACACTGGACATCAGGCAAAAAAGGACATTTATTTCTGAGAAATGGCAAACAAAGGTGGTAAGTCCTATGATTTCTCAAGACCACTAACTTGTGGGAGTTTCTAGGCTGTAGCACAGAGAGGTCAATTTCCTGAGTTAAGGAGATGGCTTTTAGAATTCAGGAAAACCAGTACAATTAAAATTTTCAGAACCAAGTACTTAAGGGAGTCTCCACGAATATTCAGCAAAGTGGTGATCTGCCCATAAAACCAGGAGAAGATCCATTCAAAGAGATTATAAAGAAGAACATGGTTCCTATACAGGGCTGGGAGTAGTTCCTATTTCTATCAGTGGGGCACTGTGTAGAGTATTCAGAAAGGTCTTTACTCGGTAACAGGAAATAATTAAGCACAGACAAAAAAATCTGATCTCACCAGTAAATGCTAAAATTAAGACCAAAAGGTTCAAACGGTTGCCAAATAACTGCATCCCACAATACAGCTCAAGAAGTTTACCAGAAGAAAAAACATATCAAGTACCAATAAAGGTAGAGTTTCTAATATCTGGCATCCAAAGCTACAAATCACACAAAGAAACAGGAAAATATGGCCATAATAAAAAGAAAAAATCAATCATCTGAAACTAACCAAAAACTGATGCAGAATTAGAATTAGTATACAAGAACATAAAACAGCTATTTTAGCTATATTCCATAAGCTCAGAAGTTTTAATAGAAACATTAAAATATGAATAAAAAAACAAATCAAACTTCTAGAGGTTAAAAATTACAAGTGAGGTAAAAAATATGCTGGGTAGTATTAATGACAGATTAGACAATTTAAGGACAGAACAACAGAAACAATCCAAAAGGAAATCAAAGAAAAATACAACAAATTTAAAAAGAACATCAAGTAGCCTAACACACATCTAATTAGAGACTTTCATAGAAAAGAAGTCGTCGGTGGTGTTTATTCACTAAATTGTGTCTGACTCTTCACAACCCCATGAACGGTTGCCTGCCAGGTTCCTCTGTTCATGGGATTTCCCAGGCAAAAATACCGGAGTGGTTTGCCATTTCCTTCTCTAAGGGATCTTCCTGACCCAGGGATTGAACCCACGTCTCCTGCATTGGCAGGCAGATTCCTTACCACTGGGCCATCTGGGAGGTCCATATAGGAAAGAAGAAGGGGAACCCAAAAAGATGATCCAAGAAACAGTGGCAGAAAATTTTCTAAAAATAATAAAAGTTATAAGCCCATAAATGCAGGAATGGCAATCCACTCCAGCACTCTTGCCTGGAAAATCCCATGGACGGAGGAGCCTGATAGGCTACAGTCCATGGGGTCGCAAAGAGTCAGACACGACTGAGCGACTTCACTTTCACTTTCAAAAATCATCAAGCACAGGAAACATGAAGAAAATTACACCAAATCATATTATATCCAAAATTATGAAAATCAATAAAGAAAGAAAATCTTACAGTATCTAGAGGAAAAAGTCACCTTAATTTCATAAGCATCTAGGTAAGAATTATACATTTCTCCTCAGACACAATCCAAACATGCAGATAGTGAAGAATCAAAGTACTGAAAGATAAATCAAAAGCAAAAGAAATACCATTTCAGACCCTTTTTGAATTACAGATAATAAACCAATAGAGAAGATAAAGTTGAGGTGGTGTTGTTCAGCCGATAGGTTGTGCCCAACTCTTTGCAGTGCCAGGGACTACAGCACATCAGGCTTCCTTGTCCTTTACTATCTCTCAGAGTTTGCTCAAATTCATGACCCTTGACTCAGTGATGCTATCTAACCATTTAAGAACACACAACTGATACACAAGAAGGCAATGAAAGAAATAAAAAAGAAATAGAGGAGACCAATATAAAAATAGTGAGAAAATAGGTTTAATCTAAACATGTTAATAATGAGGTAAGTATAAATGGTTCAGACATCCCACTAAAGGAAAGTATGAGAGATCAAATGTAAAACAAGTTTATCCTGACTATAAAGACATAGCCAGTTAAAAGCTAAAAGGATAAAAAAGACATACTATTCTAACACTAATAAAAAGAAATCTATAGTGATTTTAATATGATCAGATTAAGTAGACTTCAGAGCAAAGAATATTACCTGAGAAAAAGAAAGTCATTCTTCCATAATGATAAAGAGGTTGACTTTTGTTAGAAAACATTATAGTCATAAATATCTATGTGCCTAATGATGACATTTTAAATAACCAAAGCAAAAATTTATACAACTTCAAGGAGAAATAGACAAATCTAAAATAATAGCTAGAGAATTCCATAGACTTCTCTCGATCATTAATCAAAAAACCAGAGAAAAACCAGTAAGGATAGAAACAAAACAAAATTATCAATCCATATATTTTAAACTGATACTTTAACAACAGTAAAATACATATTATTTTAAAACACGTGGAACATATGTCAAGGTAGGTCATGTTCTGAGCCTTAAAAATTTAAATAAATTTAAATAATTCAAGGCTAACAAAGTATTCTTTCTGACCATCATTGGATTATAACAGAAGGAAATAACATAAAGATCTTTGGAAAATCTACCATATACTTGGAAACTAAACAGCACACTCCTAAATAAGAAGAAACCAAAGGGGGAATGACAATATTTCAGTTAAATGTAATAAAAACAGAAACTTTCTAAACCAAATATAGAACATCTATGATAAACCCAAAATTAATATTTTACTTGATGATTAAATAAATACTAAATGCTTCTCACTAAGATCAGAAACAAAGCATTTTCATTCTTACCATTTCTCCTTAACATTTGCCTAGAAGGTCTTGCTAGTGTAGTCATGTAAATGCAAATAAGTAAATAAATAATGAACATCCAGATTGAAAAGAAAGAAATATAATTTTACTAAGGAATTAGATGAACAAATCTATGGTAATTTCAATGGAACTTATAAAATAAAGAACTAAAACTAAAACTGTATTTAGCAAAGTTGCAAGATACCATCAGTTCAGTTCAGGCAAGGCAAGGCAAGGCTATGGTTTTTCCAGCAGTCATGCATAGATGCGAGAGTTGGATTATGAAGAAGGCTGAGTGCCAAAGAATTGATGCTTTTGAACTGTGGTGTTGGAGAAGACTCCTCTTGAGAGTCCCTTGGACTGCAAGGAGATCCAACCAGTCCATCCTAAAGGAGATCAGCCCTAGGTGTTCTTTGGAAGGAATGATGCTAAAGCTGAAACGCCAGTACTTTGGCCACCTCATGCGAAGAGTTGACTCATTGGAAAAACTCCGATGCTGGGAGGGATTGGGGGCAGGAGGAGAAGGGGACGACAGAGGATGAGATGGCTGGATGGCATCACTGACTCGATGGACATGAGTTTGAGTGAACTCCGGGAGTTGGTGATGGACAGGGAGGCCTGGTGTGCTGCGATTCATGGGGTCGCAAAGAGTTGGACATGAGTTGGGAAGAGTTGGACACGAGTTGGGAAGATCTCCTGGAAAAAATTAACTACCCACTCCGGAATTCTTGCCTGGAGAATTGCATGGACAAAGGAGCCTGGTGGACTATAGTCCATGGGCTCGCAGAGAGTAGGAGACAACTGAGCCACTAACATTTTCACTTTCTTTCATTTTCAAAGATCTAGAGTATCCAAAAACTTTAAAAAACAAAAAAGTCAAAAGATTAATACCACCTGGTTTAATTATAATGAATGGTAATTGAGACAGCATGACACAGGTGTAAAGATAAATACACCAAAGGAACAGAATATCATCCAGAAACAAAACACGCATACATACATGTGAACATCTGGTTTTTACAAAGATGCCAAGTCAATTCAGTGAAGAAAATATAGGCTTTTCAACAAGTGATTTGGGAGCAACTGGATGTCTCTGTGCAAAAATAAATAACTGATTTACTTCTTGTACCACAGACAAAAATAAACACGATATGAATCACAGACATAAAGGTAAAATAAAAGATAACAATACTTTTGGACAAAAACATAGGATGAGGGAAGTACTGGGGAGTACTATAAACTAAGAATTTGTAAGGTGCGTGAAGAAATTATAAAGAAATGGATAAATTCGCTATCTTAATTATACTGGTTTCATGTGTGTATGTCAAAGTAAAAAACTGTAATATTTAATTATGGGCAGTTGACTGTATGTCAATTATACTTCAATAAGTCTGTTAAAACATGTTTTGTTTTAGGAAGTCACAGAGAATTGAAAAGAACTAATGATTATTAAACACTTATTGAATTCAACTCCTTCATTATGATTTAAGTTCTCCTTGATAACAGAGATTGACATTATTTTTTCAAACATAAGTAAAATGAAGTTCTAAAAGACAGGATATATTTCTCAAAAATACTCATTTATGATAGTAAGATAATACTCATTCAGATAATAAGAATTTAAATGCACAGATCTTTGATAAATTTAGCTGTAATATTACTGAGATGGGATAAAAAGAGCATCATGGTTATCAACTGGGAAGAACTGAGTTGAAGTTTCAGTTCTGCATTTGCCTACTTTGTGAACTTGACTAATTACTTAACTAGCCTAAAGATGTTGAGGGAATGTATGAAAAAACAACAGCATTAGTCTCAGAAAGTTTGAGAATTACATTAAATAAGGTACGTAAAGGTACAATAATATATCTAGTTGCCTTAACAAAGCAAAACCACAGAGTGGTTGGCTTAAACAACATAAATTTAGCTCTGACAGTTCCAGTGGCAGCAGGTTTGGTGTCTCTGAGGTCTCCTTCCGTGGCTTACAGATGTGTGCCTTCTTGTTGTGTCCTCACACGGATTTTCTCTGTGGATATTTACCCCTAGTGTCAGTTCCTTTACTTGTAAAGACACTATTCATATTGTTATCCCACATTTATGACCTCATTTCACCTTAATTGCCTCATTAAAGCTTCATCTCCAAACAAGTCATATTGTAGGTTAAGGTTTCAACATATGAATTTGGGGGTGGGGAGTGAAAGCGAAAGTCACTCAGCCGTGTCCAATTCTTTGCAGGCCCATGGACTATGGCTCACCAGGCTCCTCCATCCATGGAATTCTCCAGGCAAGAATACTGGAGTGGGTTGCCATCCCCTTCTCCAGGGGATCTTCCTAACCCACGGATTGAACCAGGGTCTCCTGCATTGCAGGCAGATTGTTTACCACCTGAACCACCAGGGAAGTCCAGGGCAGGGGTGGGTGTGTGGACACAATTCAGACTATAACAATATCCAAGCATGGAAATTGGTCTAGGATACCTCTTGCATTTTCACATTCCTTTCTCCCCCAAAGACAATTATTATTCTTGGTTCTAAACTTACACTCTTTACACAATGTTCCTAAATGTTATTAAAGTTGTTACAATCTGAAGCCAACATACGTAAAATGGATTTTAAACTCTTGAAGACTAAAACCAATTTTCGGTTACCAAGTCAGTGAGCAGAACAAGTGAGAAAGTGTAGATATGCAATTACTTCATTTATTGGCACTGGTTCCAGAAAACAGAAGAAAAACTGGATGAAATGTACTTAGATTCTTCTTCAAGCTTTCAGTTCAGTTCAGTCACTCAGTCATGTCCAACTCTTTGTGACTCCATGAACCGCAGCACGCCAGGCCTCCCAGTCCTTCACCAACTCCCGGAGTTTACACAAACTCATGTCCACTGAGTTGGTGATCCATCTAACCATCTCATCCTCTGTCGTCCCCTTCTCCTTCTGCCTTCACTCTTTCCCAACATCAGGGTCTTTTCAAAAGAGTCAGCTCTTCAGATCAGGTGGCCAAAGTATTGGAGTTTCAACTTCAACATCAGTCCTTCCAATGAACACCCAGGGCTGATCTCCTTTAGGATGGACTGGTTGGATCTCCTTGTAGTCCAAGGGACTCTCGAGAGTCTTCTCCAACACCACAGTTCAAAAGCATCAATTCTTCAGCACTCAGCTTTCTTCATAGTCCAACTCTCACATCCATACATGACCACTGAAAAAACCATAGCCTTGACTAGACAGACCTTTGTTGGAAAAGTAATGTCTCTGCTTTTTAATATGCTGTCTAGATTGGTCATAACTTTCCTTCCAAGGAGTAAGCGCCTCTTAATTTCATGGCTACAATCACTATCTGCAGTGATTTTGGAGCTCCCCCAAAATAAAGTCTGACACTGTTTCCACTGTATCCCCATCTATTTCCCACGAAGTGATGGGACCGGATACCATGATCTTAGTTTTTTGAATGTTGAGCTTTAAGCCAACTTTTTCACTCTCCTCTTTCACTTTCATCAAGAGGCTCTTTAGTTCTTCTTCACTTTCTGCCATAAGGGTGCTGTCATCTGCATATCTGAGGTTTTTGATATTTCTCCCGGCAATCTTGGTTCTAGCTTGTGCTTCTTCCAGCCCAGCCTTTCTCATGATGTACTCTGCATATACGTTAAATAAGCAGGGTGACCACATACAGCCTTGATGTACTCCTTTTCCTATTTGCAACCAGTCTGTTGTTCCATGGCCAGTTCTAACTGTTGCTTCCTGACCTGCATATAGGTTTCTCAAGAGGCAGGTCAGGTGGTCTGGTATTCCCATCTCTTTCAGAATTTTCCACAGTTTATTGTGATCCACACACTCAAAGGCTTTGGCATAGTCAATAAAGCAGAAATAGATGTTTTTCTGGAACTCTCTTGCTTTTTTGATGATCCACCGAATGTTGACAATTTGATCTCTGGTTCCTCTGCCTTTTCTGAAACCAGCTTGAACATCTGGAAGTTCACAGTTCACATATTGCTGAAGCCTGGCTTGGAGAATTTTGAACATTACTTCACTAGCGTGTAAGATGAGTGCAAATGTGCAGTAATTTGAGCATTCTTTGGGACTGCCTTTCTTTGGGATTGAAATGAAAACTGACCTTTTCTAGTCCTGTGGCCACTGCTGAGTTTTCCAAATTTGCTGACATATTGAGTGCAGCACTTTCACAGCATCATCTTTCAGGATTTGAAATAGCTCAACTGGAATTCCATCACCTCCACTAGCTTTGTTCACAGCGATGCTTCCTAAGGCCCACTTGATTTCACATTCCAGGATGTCTGGCTCTAGGTGAGTGATCACACCATCATGATTATCTGGGTTGTGAAGATCTTTTTGTATAGTTCTTTTGTGTATTCTCGCCACCTCTTCTTAATATTTTCTGCTTCTATTATGTCCATACCATTTCTGTCCTTTTTTGAGCCCATCTTTGCATAAAATGTTCCCTTGGGGTATCTAATTTTCTTAAAGAGCTCTCTAGTCTTTCCTAGTCTATTGTTTTCCTCTATTTCTTTTCATTGATTCCTGAGGAAGGCTTCGTTATCTCTCCTTGCTATTCTTTGGAACTCTGCATTCAAATGGCTATATCTTTCCTTTTCTACTTTGCTTTTTGCTTCTCTTCTTTTCAGAGCTATTTGTAAGGCCTCCTCAGACAGCCATTTTGCTTTTTTGCAATTCTTTTTCTGGGGGATTGTCTTGATCCCTGTCTCCGGTACAATGTCATGAACCTCCATCCACAGTTCCTCAGGCACTCTGCCTATCAGGTCTAGTCCCTTAAATCTATTTCTCACTTCCACTGTATAATCATGAGGGATTTCATTTAGGTCATACCTGAATGGTTTAGTGGTTTTCCCCAATTTCTTTTCCCCAATTTCTTCAATTTAAATCTGAATTTGGAAATAAGGATTTCATGATCCGAGCCACACAGTCAGCTCCCAGTCTTATTTTTGCTCACTGTATAGAGCTTTTCCGTCTTTGACTGCAAAGAATATAATCAATCTGATTTCAGTGTTGACCATCTGGTGATGTCCATGTGTAGAGTCTTCTCTTGTGTTGTTGGAAGAGGGTGTTTGCTATAACCAATGCATTCTCTTGACAAAACTCTATTAGCCTTTGCCCTGCTTCATTCTGTACTCCAAGGCCAAATTTGCCTGTTACTCCCAAGTATTTATTGACTTCCTACTTTTGCATTCCAGTCCTCTATAATGAAAAGGACACCTTTTTTGGGTGTTAGTTCTAAATGGTCTTGTAGCTCTTCATAGATCCACTCAACTTTTGCTTCTCCAGCATTACTGGTCAGGAAATAGACTTGGATAACCGTGGTATTGAATGGTTTGCCTTGGAAACGAACAGAGCCAGATGGAAACTATGTTCATTATTGAAATTACTATTTCTTCACCTGCAGATTTGTCATTTAATTTTTTCTATATTAATTTTTGTTTTATTATTTATCTGCAGTGGTGGGGGTGGGGTCACACTGAGCAAGGAAAGTTGGGCAGCTCAAAATGTCTTAGTCAGATTAACTTGATTTTGGTTAACCTGGTTTTGTGCTTATGAGAATTCAAAAAAATTAAATTCGACATTCTACAGTTCTGATACAGCCATTTTCTTAAGCCTTTGTCAATTTGCACACTGTTGGTGCTTCCTAGACTGTGCTAGTGATAAAGAATCTGTGCAGGAAACACAAGAGATTACGCTTTGGTACCTCAGGAAGATCCCTGGAGAAGGAAATGGCTCCCCACTCCAGTATTCCTGCCTGGGAAATCCCACGGACAGAAGAGCCTGGTGGGCTATAGTCCCTGGGGTTATAAAGAGTCAAACATGACTAAGCATGCATGCATATATAATTTTTTAACTTAACACATTCTACTTCTAAATAATGCTGATGCCTGCCTCTTTTATGATAGATCCCTCTCTCTCATCAATGTGTCAATAGTTCCTCCAAATTCCCTTATGAATATCAGTGACAAGAAGCTGGCATCTATAAGGACTGGGACTGAGGGTTCTAATTTCTTCTCCCACTCCTGGATATTTAAACTGTTTAGAAAAGTATTCAAACTGACAGAAAAATTATTCAAACTGATAGGAAAGTATTCAAAGTGCTTGTGAGAGGTATATTTGGATATGATCTACAAAGCTGTTTTAAAAATCCTATGAACTGTAAGCCACTGTAGAATTACATGTTAATAGTTCTCAATTGAAGTGTCCCATATGAGGATGGAGAATTTCAACCTTTTCAGAAATCTATTGGTGAACTGAATCAAGGGTTCAATAAGAAGCATTTTTGTTTATTATTTATAATTTTAAACTTTTGCCAAATTTGTGGTGCCTTAACTGACTTAAATATATGTGGTATTACTTAGTTTCAGTAGATTCAGAAGGTCGCATTTTCTCTTGTATTTACAAAGTCAGGATTTGAAAATCAATGTTAATATGACACATGAATCTCTTAAGTCATTAAAAATAGTATTTCTTTATGACTATTTTATAATTATATTTTGCTTTAGTCAATATAGGCTTATGAAATTACAAGTGGGAGATTATAGCATGTTCACCCTTCAAATATATTGACACACTAAAAGAAATTTAATTCAAAATAATATTTGATAGTAAAAGCTCCAGGAAAAGCAAAGTGTGTTAGAGTCTTTCATGATCCTCTTTGAATAATGGTGAAGTTCGTTTTTTTTTTTTCTTCTTTTTCTCTTTTGCAACTTAGTATTTATTTGAATATGTCTGGGAAAATCATTGCCCATGCTTGTGATAGAAAGTTTTCTTGGTACATCAGAAAACCAACGAGTTTAGTGTTTCCTCTCTTTCAAGACTAAGGAGACTAATGTTGAATTAAAGCAAAAACACAAACTGCATGAGCCATCCTTCCTTCTATGTTTGTGTGTATCAAACTGCAAGCATCAGTTTGGAGTTGAGGAGGTGTGGACCAAATCCTAAAGATTCCCCAAGCTGTTTACTCTAGGGAGACCTGAAATGTCAAACTTTATGTCGTCCCAGTTATCATAGCCATCTTGCTACAGACCACGTAACCTATGAGGGCTGCTGCCATGAAAACCCATAAATGTTCCATCTCTATGAATAGCATCTCTCCAATTAAAGCCATCTTTACTAAGTCAGCTCATTTTCAGACAGAAATATCGATTAACTCACCTATAGTCAGTACATAGAAACATTCCTTAATGAGAATTATAATGACCTCTGAACTCTGCTCTTTAACCTTGTAATATACTCTCTCAATTTTTGGTTAAGTGGTCCAGTGGCATATCACTAGAGATAGAAAGACACTCTAGTTCTTTATTGTTGACATGAGAATGCACAGAAGACACACTCAAAGCCTCATTTTAATGGGGATTTGAGTTGGGAGTGGTGAGTAAAAAGGTCACTTCTACAGAATGCTTTCTGTTGTTTGACAGGGCCCTGCTAATCAACTGAACATTACTGGGCAGGGGGTGCATTTGTCCATCAAATAATATTGTCAGTAAGGAGACATACTATTAAAAAAACCACAGATTGAACTTTCAGGCTAACAGTTATTTAAGTTGCATAATTCTCTATGACAATGAATATATTATTTACAGTATTCCCCAAAATAACTTCCAACTGCCAGATACAACCCTAGGTTCCTGTTCAGGAACTGGATACCATGCCATTAAATTAACACTGAAAATTCATGCGCTGGACAATTAAGTCAGCATACCAACCCAATGCATCCTTCTCTCACTTCACCTGTCACAAATTTGATCACCATTTGACATATAAGGCATTGCTGACACAGCTTGCTATGGTGCCGGTTTACCAAAGAGATTAGAAAATTTGTTTAGAGAGTGCACACACTTCTTCAACGATAAATGCACACCAGAGAAAATCCTAACAGCTTTTAATTTCCATGCTTTTCAGTTTTATTGTTGTAAATGCAACTGTTTATAGGACTAATGACACAGGCTGGCTCTGTCAAGTCAATTACACCAGTAGGCAGTTGGATCAGATTCTTTACTCATGTTCCATTTACACTATGTGGATGTCTGATATTTGACTAAATTGAATTGCTCCAGAGCGCCATGGTGCTTTCCGTACTCTGCATCTCCGAGCACTTTACAGAACAATGAAATAAATGATAATACGCTAGACGCAGGATGGTGACTGTGCACAAGCATGTGAGGCCAGAGCTAGGCAGTGAGTAATAGTCAATCGGCAGCTGGGTTTGCTATATTAGATGCCTCAGCAATGGCAGTATTCCATGAGAGGAACCTGCTCATTGTGTGTGTGTGTGTGTGTGTGTGCTTTGATTTTTAGTTTATTATTGCTTGTTTGTTTTATAGGGTAGAGAGGAAGTGGGGTCAGTGAACAGGAAAAAGGAGAGATTTGTGATGTCAAATGCTCATATTAGTGACGGTACAGCAGGAGCATCTGGACTCTGGTAACGTGTGGACAGATGCTGAACCGGCTCCCCACACACTCCTAAATGCCAGAGCACTTTGCAGCTGACCCACATCTAAGCATGCAATTCTGGTAATGAGACACCCAGTGTGCAGAGATCTTGATGGTCCCAACTGATGCCAAATTGTGGGAAGAGGCACAGTGCAGGGAGGGCTCTTTAGGGGCCTGTGACTTGCTCACTCATTGCCTTCAGGAAATATGCCACGATATTGTCATAAACTGTCGAGTTCTGAAATGTGGACCAGACACACTAATTCCAATAGCAAACCTCGAGCAAGTAGTAACGTTCATCATGATACATAAAGAACTGGAGACCTGGGCACATTCATTTGTTTGCTCTAGAGCACCTGGCATTAGAATTTGAACCCAGATCTGTCTAAACCAAATCATATTCTTTTAAAACTCTGTCACTCAGCTTCTCCTACAAGCATATTATTGTGCAAAACTTGGTTGTTTTCTAGGGCCAGAGCCTTGATAAAACTCACAGCATCATTTTCAAAGAACTAGCCATAACATTTGCTAATTTACTATTTTATCAATTCAAATTAGATCTTATTTTTAAATTAATTTTCTTCCCTTGTTGTTGAGAGGTAACTGATATACAGCATTGTATAAGTTTTAGCTGTATAGCAGCATGGTTTGATTTGCACATATCACAGAATAATTACCACAATATGTTTAGGGACCATCCACATTAATTTTATTTTTTAGCATTTCTGCCCTAAAGTATAGTGTCAAAAAATAACCTGTTGAACAATAGTAAAATATTCTAACAACATATCTTGAAGAGAATTAAATAATCTAGACTCAACTAGAAAGCTCTCATTTGGGAACTGAAATTCAACAATCAATTTGTAATTAATACTACTGATAGGAAGAAGTCACTTACTAAGTTTTCAGATTTTTATAATCCTAAGTATGTATGTAATGAGGTCATCAATGTAAACAGACAAATCTGGGGATGTTCATTCTGTGGGTGTTCATCAATCTTGGGCTATCATTTATCTGTTAGTTTGAGCTAAATAAAGAACAATATAATCACCTTAACAATAATAGAAGAAAACCAAAGCTATTTTTTTTCCCACTCTCTCACAAGGAAACAAGGGATGTGACCTTCCTCCTTTCCTATTTCTATCTACTGGAGGCCGTGCTAACTTTCTTTCTCCAGTGTATTTTCACCATCTTCCATGTATTTCCAAGGGACGACAGTCCTGGAAATGACCTGCCAAGGAGAGGAAGCAGTTTGGACCAGACCTGTAAGGCCCAGGAAGAACACATGTAAGGCGATATTTTCAGTGTCCCCTCTCTCCCATCACCTTAAAAATAAGCTCAGTCTGAGAGACCTAAGATCTCACTTCACACTAAACCCTTTCTCTCTTTGCTGACCTATCGGTTAAAGTTTTATATAAAGAAATGTTTAGAAAGCCACGACCACAGCCCAAGGCCTGTGTTGGGCCCTTACAAGGAATAGCAACCCTATAGACCATAGGCTGCCAGGCTCCTCTGTCCATGGGATTCTCTAGGCAAGAATACTGGAGCATGAAGTTGCCATGCTCCCCTCCAGGGGATCTTCCCGACCCAGGGATCAAACACATATCTCTCACATATCCTGCACAGGCAGACAGGTTCTTTAGCATGAGCGCTACCTGGGAAGCCCAACGTATTGATAGGCATTTTAATAAAACTCCTCAGGAAGTTTAGTTAAGAGCTATAATTTTTGCATCAGTTAAAAGCATGGTGAAAAAGTATGCTTTAAATAAACACAAGATTTATCACCATTACATTTTCAAAAAATTTAAAAGCTATATAATGATGTGATTTGGCATGGGTTGATATATTTTAATAACCACCTTCTCATTTCCAAATGAAGAATGATAAACAAAATATATTAAACATGTAAATTTTAATCTTCTGCAGTAATCTGCTGAGTAAATTTGTGAATGTGGCTTTATCTCTTTGCTTTCATTTTTCTGTTTCCAAAACTCAATACAGTTTGTGGAAGTTTCATGGTAGGTTATAAAATAAGAACCTTCAGTAAAAACCTAGTAAAATTTCTAAATAATAAAGAAATGTCTCAAATAAACTGTCATTAATCCTCGAGATTTGCTACTTAATAATTGTCTCAGATACTAGGACAATCTGGGAAAAACGATTAAAAAATGGTTTTCAAATGCATTATGGCAATTGTGACCATTAATAATTGCAAACATATTTTTTGAGTTTGCAAAACAAAGACATCTAGAATAATCTGAGATCTAAATAAAGCTGAGGGAACTGTCCTGAGTTCACAGAAGCCAAGGAATTCAATAACATTGATGACAAAACAGCCACCAATAAAAATTGAAAACTGGCTTGGAACTAAACACCGTGTCCTAGCACCTCTGAAAAGGGAGTATTTCATTATTTTGCAGATGAAGAGACTGGTTTAGTGAGGCAAAGTACCTTCTCCAAGGACATCTGACTAGCAAATTTAGGAGAAAGAATTTGTTTTCCTTATTCCAAGCCCAAGTTATCAGTTCATTTGTTCCATCCTCAAAAAATGTATTTTCTTTATCTAAAAACGAATCAGATAATTTAGTTTTAAAAAGCAAGTAAAATTTGTGATCCAGGTTTTCCCCCTACTCACTGACGTCCAGCAGTTCCTGAGAGCAGGAGAATGGTGCATCGTTGCTCCTTCCAACATACTGAGGAGGTAGTACTGAGTCCTGTTGAAGCCAGCAGACCCAGGGTTCAGACTGTCAGAAGATAAAGGTTGGTTTTACCACTTACTAGCTGTGTTATGTTGGGCAACTTGTATAACCTGTGTTTGTACTACTGTTATCTGTATAAAGGAGGCCATAAGAGTTCTGATCACAGCAAACACTCTCTTCCAACAGCACAAGAGACAACTCTACACATGGACATCACCAGATGATCAATGCTGAAATCAGATTGATTCTATTCTTTGTAGCCAAATGGAGAAGCTCTATGCAGTCAGCAAAAATAAGACCTGGGGCTGACTGTGACTCAGATCATCAGCTCCTTATTGCAAAACTTCAGGCTTAAATTGAAGACAGTAGAGAAAACCACTAGACCAATCAGGTAATACCTAAATCAAATCCCTTAAGATAATACAGTGGAGATAACAAATAGATTCAAGGGATTAGATATGGTAGAGTGCCTGAAGAACTATGGATAGAGTTTGTAACATTGTACAGGAGGCAGTGACCAAAACCATCTCAAAGAAAAAGAAATGCAAGAAGGCAAAGTGGTTGTCTGAGGAGCCCTTACAAATAGATGAGGAAAGAAGCAAAAGGCGAAGGAGAAAGGGAAAGATATACCCAACTGAATGAGAGTTCCAAAGAACAGCAAGGAGAGATAAGAAGCGTTCTTAAGTGAACGGTGCAACGAAATAGAGGAAAGCAATAAAATGGGAATAACTAGATCTCTTCAAGAAAATTGGCAATACCAAGGGAACATTTCGTGCAAAGATGGGCACAAGAAAGACAGAAATGGCAAGGACCTAAGAGAAGCAGAAGAGATTAAAAAGAGGTGGCAAGAATACACAGAAGAACTATACAAAAAAGGTCTCAATGACCCAGATAACCACGATGGTTTGATCACTCACTTAGAGCTGACATATTAGAGTGTGAAGTCAAGTGGGCTTTAGGAAGCATTAGTACAAACAAAGCTAGCAGAGGTGATGGAATAGCAGCTGAGCTATCCTAAAAGATGATGTTGTTAAAGTGCTGCATTCAAATATGCCAGCAAATTTGGAAAACTTAGCAATGGTCACAGGACTGGAAAAGGTCAGTTTTCATTCCAAACCCAAAGAAAGGCAATGCCAAGGAAACTTCAAACTACCATTCAATTGTGTTCATTTCACATGCTAGCGAGGTAATGCTCAAAATCCTTCAAGTTAAACTCCAACAGTATGTGAAATAAGAACTTCTAGATGTAGAAGCTGGATTTAGAAAAGGCAGAAGAAGCAGAGATCAAATTGCCAACATCCACTGCATCACAGAGAAAGCAAGGGAGTTCCAGAAAAACATCTACTTCTGCTTCATTGACTACACTAAAGCCTTTAACTGTGTGGATCACAACAAACTGGGAAAATCTTAAAAAGGTGGGAATACCAGACCACCTTACCATGTATCTCCTGGAACATGGAACAATGCGCTGGTTCAAAACTGGGAAATGAGTACATCAAGGCTCTGTATTGTCACCCTGCTTATTTAACTTATATGTGGTGTAAGGGTTAGTCACTCAGTTATGCCCAATTCTTTGCAACCCCATGGACTGCAGCCAACCAGGCTCCTCTGTCCATGGGATTTTCCAGGCAAGAATACTGGAGTGGTTTGCCATTTCCCTCTCCAATATGTGGAGTACATCATGAGAAATTTCAGGCTGGATGACTCACAAGCTGGAATCAGGATTGCCAGGAGAAATATCAACAGCATCAGAATTGCAGATGATACCACTCTCATAGCAGAAAGTGAAGAAAAACTAAAGAGCTTCTTGGTAAGGGTAAAAGAGGAGAGTGAAAAATCTGGCTTAAAACTCAACATTCAAAAACTAAGACCATGGTATCCAGTCCCATCACTTCATAGAAAATAGATGGGGAAAAAATAAAAACAGTGGCAGATTTTGTTTTTCTTGGGCTCCAAAATCACTGTAGATGGTGACTGCAGCCACAAAATTAAGACACTTTCTCACTGGGACAAAAGCTATAACACACCTAGACAGTCTATTAAAAAGAAGAGACATCACTTTATAAAGATCTGTATAAATCAAAGCTATTGTTTTTTCAATAGTCATGTACCAATGTGAGAGTTGGATCATGAAGAAGACTGAGTGCCAAACAACTGATGCTTTCAAATTGTGGTGCTGGAGAGTCCTTTGGAAAGCAAGGAGCTAAAACCAGTCAATCCTAAAGGAGATCAATCCTGAATATTCATTGGAAGGGCTGTGCTGAAGCTGAAGCTCCAACACTTTGGCCACCTGATGCAAACAGTCAACTCATTGGAAAAGATGTTGATGCTGGGAAAGATTGAGGACAGGAGGAGGAGTGGGTAACAGAGGATGAGATTGTTGGATGGCATCTCTGACTCAATAGACATGAGTTTGAGCAAAGTCTGGGAGATTGTGAAGGACAGGGGAGCCTGGCATGCTGCACGCAGTCCATGGGGTCCCAAAGAGTCGGACCTGACTTAGTGACTGAGCGACAAGAACAGCTCTTACTCTGAAGGATCATTAAGCAGATTGGATGAAATGAACTCATACACTCACACAGTAAGTACGGTAGTTAAAAACACAGGGAGACATACATCAGCAAAGAAGATACCCACTTCAATGTTTTCATCTTATTCTTTACTTTCCAAACATTCATGCTTTTGTCCATAAATATATATCCTTTAGGTTTTTACTTTCTTGATGTATGATCCTGGTGATTTTTCCAAGTCAGTGGAAATAATTTTGGGGGATAGTTTTGACTATGATCAATGGGTTATGTGAGATGAGGGAGTAGCAGTTGCCCTTAAAGGCATCTAGGCATTTCCTGCAGTAGCATCTGAGCCAGGGCATTTGATGGCATCCGAGGGCCCCAGTACATTGTTTCCATTACCAGGGAAGCCCATTACTGGAGGGAAATTCACTCACCTGATCTTCCATTAGCATTGCTTCACCAACCAGAACATGTGTTATTTTTCACGAAATGACCATCCTGCTCCAAAATACAAACACATTAAAGATGCCTAATTATGTATCATGGTCTTATTTAGTTGTTAAGGGAACAGGACGCAATAGGAATTTGTGAAGCTAAACCACTAAATAGCAGGAAACTTGTTTTGTACAGGTAAATCGTGATTTAAAAATAAGTGATGACGAAAATGCAAACACAATCATTTTAGGAAACTTTAGGAAAGAATGAGAATTTTGCATCTATCTGGCACATTCTCAGCTAAATTGACCTAACATATTTCCAGAAATATGTCAATTAAAAATGTGCCCTTTGGAGGAGAGGGAGGGAGTACAGATTCCAGAATAATAAATACTGGGAGAAAATCAGACTATTGGCTTCCAGCTGGCATAGCAGAGGTGGTCATAATTGAGAAAAATAGAACTGGAGTTAGGCAGCCATTCAGTAGAGTCAAGCTGCTCCTCTCCTACCACAAGACCAGGATGTCTCAAATTCAACTTTCATTAATTTGTTACCACTGTAGCCTCCATACTGCTATAAAAGAACCTTCCTCCCATTACCATATTTTCTTTATGAATGTCAGTTGCCTTTCTAGACTTCAGTAAACATCTTATTTTTTTTTTTGTTTGTTTCTTTTCTGATCCAGAATTTTAAAGACTATTTTATGTGCCTCTTCACTAAAAGTCTCTAGCCGATCAGGCTCCTATCTCCATGGGATTTCCCAGGCAAGGAGACTGGTGTGGATTGCCATTTCTTTCTCTAGGGGATCTCTGTGATCCAGGGATCAAACCCACGTTTCCTGTATTGGCAGGTGGATTCTTTATCACGGATCCATCTGGGATGCAAAGAACTGGACATAATTCAGCGACTAAGCAACAATAACAAACTAAAAGTCTATTAGGCTGACAAACTGAAGCAGTTGGGGCAAAAATCAATCCAGTTGCTTCATGCTTAGTACTAAGACATGCATACTCACCAATTCTACAATAATCTGACAAAAGAGACTGAATTTGAAGTAGGTATTCATAAAGAGGGCTTCTCCAGTGGCTCGGTGATAAAGAATCTGCCAGCAATGCAGAAGTTGCAGGACACCTGGGTTTGATTTCTGGGTCCAGAAGACCCCCCTGGAAGAGAGCATGGAAATCCACTCCAATATTCTTGTCTGGAGAATCCCATGAACAGAGGAGCCTACAGTCCATAGGGTCACAAAGAGTCGGAGACCACTGAAGTGACAGCATGAATGCACGCATGTATAAAAATCTTTCAAACATCCTAATTTTAAAATAATTCTGATTTTAAGACTGCCACTCACCTTCCTGGGGACAAAGGCCTCTGTGGGATTCCTTGTTCAACCATGCCATCTGTCATCAGGATTTTAAAGAGAAGACTGTTTGGGATCTTTATTTGCTTTACTGAGTCACTTAATGCATGTACATGTATTTTAGAGACAAGAATACAAGTTAAATTTTATCTTATCCTGTGCTATTTTAAAATCAAGCATCTGTCTGGCTGAAAAAGGCTATGGTACTATTTTGTTTTGTAACTGAGAAGGTGCTGAACTTCATGATGAAGGAATTAAGTTCTCATGGGGTAGTTGGCTGGTGCTGTCTTTCAGGGACATCATCATCCTGAGCTTCATTTCCCACCAGAATCGCTCTTCACCAAATGAAGTCAGGGGAACTCAAAAATCCAGTGTTCTAGAAATAAAGACTCCAATCTGCGAAGCAGACCACAGTTGCATTGATGTCAGAAACTCTGAATTGGATCGGCTCACTAAATCCCCTCTGTAATTTTGTCAGGCACATCTGCAGCTCTGTCTGTATAACTGTATTCTGACCATTCAGGAACCATGTGTCTGGTACTCCTTTCTTTCTTTTTTTTTTCCCTTCTTGTCTTTCCCTGTTTTTTTTTTCTTTTCTTTTCTTTTCCATGTCTTTTCTTCTACTGGCAGTTGTTTCCCTGACCTCTTATATCTAGAACGGCTGGCTGTGTAGTTTCAGCCCACCTCATGGGGCTCCTGCAGAAATTGTCTTGTTTACCATCTCAAAGAAACGCTATCTTGTCAACAGATCACACAACATGAAGTGATGATGCCAGAAGCTTCCTCCATATACTGACCATCTTCATTCCATGGATGGATGGTGTCTGAGGAGGCAGTATTTTTCCCCTATGATATTGAGTAATATAATTTCTATTCACATCTCAACTGCCTACATTTTACTTCCAGAAACACCCTGCTCTCCATTTTGAAACTTGGTTCATTCATGTGTTGGGGCTAGAGTTCGCTTTCGTAAAGGGAACCGTCAGCCTCTATGGGTCTTGCTGAAAGGAACCATGGTCTCCTCGTCGCCATCTCCTGTTACAATGGGAGGCTATGGAAAGCAAGAGAATTCTCCACAGCTCTGTGTTTTAGGAAACAGATTTCTCACCATCCAGGGCTGGGCAGAGTAAGCCTCATGCTGCCTGACAAGGCTGAATTGTGGCCACTTCTCCAGAGGAGACAGAACACGGTTTTCACTGTAACAAGATAAGGCGGCCAAGCTCTATCTCCTGAAACATGCTTTATTTTTGTTGCCGCTGCCCTCTCGCCTCCCATCGCCTCCCCCTGGTCTGCTCCGGGTGCCCTCCTGAGAAGCGCCTGTGCTTCGTGACTGCACTCCTTTCTGTGAATTAGAGCTGCCCTAATGCCACAGCCACGGGAGAGTGAGTGAAGGGCCCCAGAAGCAGCGAGGCCGTTTCCTGCCCTGCTCCATCAGTGAGGCGACCTGATGGGAGAGGCGTTTCACTCCATTCCAGCCGGTGCCATCTTCCAGAAAGGGAGACATTCTGTTAATTTCACTGAAGGCGAATATTGATTTTCTTAACATAGCCCTGCATTTTTTTTAATGCAGTGATTTTATTTTACCGTGTGAGCCTTCACTGAATCTATTCCCTGAAGCCATAATATTAAATTTAAGACAGCAGATGTATATTTTTATGCTTAAATTTTCAGCAGGTCAAAGGCATGATTTTTATCAGCCTTTCTCCTCAACTAATATCATTTTAGTTTTTAAAACTGAGAAAGTTTCCTTAATCATTATCGTTTATGGTTAAGAATAACCATATGGTTAAGGATAATCATTATCTTTTATGGTTAAGTCAGATTGCTAAGAATTTTTGAAGTAGACAAAAGGTCTAAAAAAATCTAGTATTCATGTTAAAACATAATCAGGATTGGGATGAGAAACCCAAAGGTTTCCACATTTTTCTCTGCTTCTTTAACAGAAGAGGTAAGGAGCAAGTAATTTACAAACATTTTTTTATCTTTTTCCAGAATTCACATTTCCCTTGATTATTTTTTTAATGTATCAGTTTGCTCATTCATCACAAGAATAGATAAGCTGCTATCTAGTTTTAATTTCAGATATCCAAAATCGTGCAGCAAGCTAAACTATTTCTGCTTTTGCCAGGAGAGGATGCAATTCTTTCAGAGGGTCATGGATGAGAATAAGCCTCATTCAATGGAAGAGCAAATCCTAAATCTTGGCATTCTCCGGCTCTGCTGTAAAACTCTATTACCACTTCCTCAAAGGGTTAATGGCACTACTGTAAGGGGGACAATTCATTCTCCTGCTAAACGCGATGACAAATAACCATTATTCTTTCCAACTGCACTGATAATCGGGACAGCTTAAACATTTTCGCCGGTATAAGTGAAACCATTAATCCTCTTGGATTTCATGATAAGTGGTGACTGGGAAATAATGACTGTGTCATTGAAGGCAAGAAAAAAATGTTAACAATTAAAACAAGTTAGCCATTATCTTACCGGGTACTGAATCGCTTTCACATTTCATTAGCAATATTGTAAATGATATGTACCTTATTAAAAAGCTCTTATTATCCAAGAAACCTAATTAGTCAAAAATTCTCAGTCACCACTATCATTTTCTAATGATACAAGTGCTACCATGGGTATAGCAATGTGGGGAATGTTTCTGTTTATCCATAAATGATACACAGTATGAAACTATCTCCCCAGAAATATCACAGAGCATAGGTATGACTCATTTTTTTAGAATACATGATGGTTTATTTCAAGTGATCCACTCAGCTATTATTGGACAAAATCTGAAATCTTTTTCTTAGCTAGCAGTGTATTTAAGCCAAACATTCGGCATTTTGCCAAAGGATTATAAAAATTAAAGAAAATAACAATTACAGTTTCATACGGTGTTTTGAAGATATTGTGTCCTCTCCTCATGTTCAACCCTTAAGCTTCTCATAAATGAAACTGATGAACTGACCCTGAGAATTGCTAAACTGACATGCTTGAAAGGAGGGGTCTCAAAAAAAATACCCAAGATCAGGTTTAAATCCAATAGCTTTATTCTCTAGACCCTCAAAATCATGAAAAGTAAAACCAACATTTCTGTGGGAGATAGTATGAATACAGAAAGAGGTACCCAGATAGTATTAAATATTTACATGTTTATTAGAATGAATTAAGCATTCTCAGGACAATTCTACTCTTCAACATGACTATATATTTTTTCTTTGCAAGTCAAATTAGAAAGAGGGGTATGTGTGCAATATATGACACGCGTGGTATACAGCATAGCACACTAACTTATTTAACACTGATTGAAATGATTCACGTCAAGCACTTAGAATCCCTGACATTTATAAATGCTCAATAAATGGTAGCTATTTTATAATCATCAATATATCAGATTACTCCAGGAATATCTAATGGAAGACGCCTGCATATATATGAATATGAGATAGGCATAAATGGGCTCTCCTACAGAATATGTGTCATAATAGAAATGACAGAAGTCAGAGGCCTTCTTTCTGAAGTCAAATTCTGCAGTTGTCAGTATCACCTATCACGTTACAGAATTTTTAAATCTCCCTTTCTGTTCTCTTTCAGTTTAAGTTGCTCTTAGTGCCTACTTTGTGCTCTCCTCTGTCCGTAATTGTCCTAAGAGGGAGTGTTAGCAGCTCAGTCATGTCCTCCTCTCTGTTACCCCATGGACTGTAGCCCACCAGGCTCCTCCATCCATGGGGATTCTACAGGCAAGAATTACTGGAGTGGGTTGCCATTTCCTTCTCCAGGGGATCTTCCCGACTCAGGGATCAAACCTGGTCTCCTGCATTGCAGACAGATTCTTTACTGTCTGAGCCACTAGGGAAACAGTAAGAGGGAGGGGAGAATAAAATAAAGCCTCATATGTGGCCCTTCCCCTCAGCTTATCTTTGATCTCTGGGGAATTTCCCCTAGAAGTCTTGCATTTAAAAGTCTATAAAATTTTGTGCAGTTATTTTAGAAAATTATATATTTTTAAAGAGTTTGTATAAAATATACTAGAACCATTTAAAGAAATAGCAGAAAGACTGGGAAAAGTGCATGGAGAATGAAGATGGGTCAAAAGAGAGAAAGAAATTCTGGAAAGAGGAAGGAAGAGAAAGAATAAAAGTTTATTCTGAGTGTTTGTGCATTATAACATCTAGTTAAGTCCTTAAAAATCTATGAAGACAAAACAAAAAATGTATCTCATATATAATGCTGCTGAAGACAGCATTATTACCGCCACCTTACAAATGAAAAATCCTGTTCTATTTACCTTTGAGATATGTTTTAAAATTATTCAATTAATTATTGGTTCCAGCTGAGGTGATGCTAAGGCAATTGTCAGCGACTAGCTTCAACAGAGGGGCTCCAAGGAAATCACAAAAGTCTGTTGAATGAATGATGGTTTTGAAGCCCAAGAGTTGAGAATGGATCTGATCACTGGTCTCAATAATGGTGAACATTCTTCATGTTCCCTCTTGAGGAGAAGGCTCTAGAGCTTCTGCCTCTAACTACCTTGAGGCCAGTTTCCCTGTCTTCTTTATTCCCTAGTCTCTTGCTATCTTTCTACCAGAACAAGAAGTCACTCAGCTGTTTCCCGGGTAATTGTCACCAGCACACTCAATGCCTAAACTTAGCTTAGAAACACAGTAGTTTAAAAAACACATACATCAAGACCGAAAAATATATAACCTGGAATATGAAACAACAAAATGGGAGTGAAAATAAATTCTATCAAGAACTCTTTTCTTAGGAAAACTACAGAAGTTGATGATGGACCTTGGAGCTTCTTAGCACTGACAGCAAACGCAGAGCAAATGCCATCTAGACCTTATGGTGAGAGGTTCGCCCCTCTGTTGCGGCCAGGATGTAGAATGCCCCCAGCTGACTCCTCTGTTCCTTCTCTGGAGAACCAGCTTATTCGGTAAGTCCCAAAGCGTTCTGCCCTTTGATAATAACAGTAAATATAATGGAAAAGTGTTTCCACTCTCTTCTTTCTTTAGTTGCCAAGTCACGTCCAACTCTTGCAACCCCATGGACTGTAGCCTGCCAGGCTCCTCTATCCATGGGAATCTCCAGGCATCTCCTAACTTTCTCTCCCTTTTAAATTTATGTCATGCCAGTGATGGTTCTTCCAAGAGTTAAATAACCATTGCAAATGAAATAAACACGTATTTCACAAAAATAAACTGATCTCACTGCCGTGGCTACTTTGTCATAGAAATGGGATGGAGAAAGGGTTCTCTATGAATTGAATTTTGTCTCCTAAAATCCATATGTTAACGCCCTAATGCCCAGTATGTCTCTATTTGGAGATAGGACCTTTAAAGATATAATTAAATTTCACTCAGTACGACAATCTCTAGGTCCATTCGCATCTCTGCAAATGGTGCAATTTCATTCCTTTCATGACTGAATAAATTCCAGTGTGTGTGTGTGTGTGTGTGTGTGTGTGTGTGTGTGTATAAATAAATAAACATATATATACATATATATATATATATATATGACATCTTTGTCCATTCATCTGTTGATGGGCATTTAGGTTGCTTCTATGTCCTGGCTATTGTAAATAGTGCTGCAATGAACATTTGGGTATATGTATCTTTTTGAAAATAAAAATCATGTATTAATGCATATGTGTAAAATCTAGAGAAATGGCATGGATGAACTTATCTGCAGAGCAGAAATAGAGATATAGACATAGACAACAAATGCACGGATATCAAAGGAGGAAGTGGGGAGGTGAGATAGATTGGGACTGACACTGTATACATAATAATACTGTGTATAAAAGAGGTAACTAATGAGAACCTACTGTATACACAGGGAACTCTACCTAATGCACTATGGTGATGTGAATGGCAAGGAAGTCCAAAAGGGAGGGGGATACATGTGTATGTAAAGCTGATTCACTTTTTATGTATAGCAAACAATAACACAATACTGGAAAGCAATCACATTCCAATAAAATAAAATAAAAAATAAAGATGTAATTAAGGTTAAATGAGACCATAAGAGTGAGACCAGTCCAATATGACTGCTATTCTGACAAGAGGAAGAGGTAACAGGGACCACACACACATAGGAAAGACCATGTGAGAACACAGAGAGAAAGGTGTCAACTGCAAGCCAAAGAGTGGGGGCCTCAGGATAAACCACGTGAGACGGCACCTTAATTTTGGACTTTCAGCCTTCAGAAATGTGAGAAAATAAAACTTCTGTCACTTAAGTCACCCAGTCTATGGCATTTTGTGATGGCAGCTGTATCAGACTAACCCAGTGCCTCTTGCACAAAAGGAAAAAAGGTGCAGTGGTGACGTGATGTTCAAAAGAAGTAGCAATGCCAGGAAGAGATTGTGTTTCCCAAACTGTGTTCCTCAGACACTCTTTCCCCAGGATGTTGACAAGGATATAGGAAAAGTGACATCAAAGGAGTCTGATGAACACATGATTCATCAGATTTCTTTGCTATAGCAAAGAATTTCCCAGAGTTTTAAACAGTGTAACATGCACTGGAGTCCCCAGCATGAGAAGATCATGGACAGAGTTTCCCAAAGTAAGGGCAGACTTTCCTTATAATGCTGTTGGACCTCTTTGAGGTGCTGGTGGGAAGAAAAGGTTTGAAAAAACAATAGCAACTGGTGGATTTTGAGAAAGTCGCTTTAATTTTCTCCCCCATGCTCACCTTCCCCATCATGAAGACCTGATCTGGCAATGTCTCTAAGCAGTGAGACAAGGCAATGGGGGGTATGTGGGTAAGGTTCCATGCAATTATTCAGGCAAGGAAGTGAAGGAAGGGGTTGAGGACCTGGCTGTGGAATCACTATGGCTTTGACTGACTGCACCACATTTTCTATGCAGTCATTCACTTCTCTGTCATTGAACAAGGGACTGAGCCTTGGCTTCTTACTTTAATAATGCAGGTATCAGTGCCTTAGACATGTTAGGTGCTCAGACTGAAGGAGACCATTAAGAAGAGGACAGGTAAGGAGGTATGTTGCTTCCCCAGTGGTTCAGTGGTAAAGAATCTGCCTGCAATGCAGGAGGCGCAGGAGACGGGGGTTCAGTCCTTGGGGTGAGGAAGATCCCCTGAAGGAGGGCATGGCAACCCACTCCAGGATTCTTGCCTGGAGAATACCATGGACAGAGGAGCCTGGCGGGCTGCAGTCCATGGGGTCGCAAAGAGTTGACCATGACTGAAGTGACTTAGCACACACGCAAGGAGGTATGTCAGGGATCACAGGGCGGTCCCCCTGGGACGGTTGCGCCTGGTGATCATTCCCTGCGCACGCTAACCATTTTAACGTCATAGGCTGCTAAGAGTTTTGCATTCTTCTGTCAGAAGTGTAAGTCCGTTCTTGTGAAAGAAAGTGTGTGTTTTCACTGGTGTGGGAATTTCTGGTGAACTCACCAGTGCACCCAGAAAAACGATGTTTGTTACATGCTTCCATCGTACCTCCAAAACCTTCCACCTAATGTTTTTTTTAACTCCTGGGACTGCCTCCTCCCTGTGCTCTCTCCATCTGACAACCTCCTACTCTGCCTCCCTGTGTGCACGCGAGCATCGCCTCTTCAGGAACATTCCCCAGCAAGTCCCCAGCAAGTGTGACACAAGTTCTCTGCCCTTCTTCCTCAAGTGCTCTCCATGAGCAGACCTTCTTGCATTGAAAGCCTAATTGCCCTCCTGTTTCCCCAATGCGGGACACACACACCACGGAAACATGAAGAATGTCTCATGATCCATGTGCTTCAAGTACTGTGGGCATGCAGTGTTGAGCAGACAGAATAAAAACAATCATTCTTTTCAAACCTCCACCTGGACTGTGTGATTTTTTTTTTATGTACCCTTGTATCTATAAAAGGAAAAAAAACCTCCCCAAAGCTATGCATGTTAAATCACTATCTATATATTTGATACATATTTTCATTAAATGAATGAACTGCATACAGTCTGACCTGTCTTGGCTTCAGGTAGCCATTGTATAAGAGAAGGAGATATCGCCCTGTCTCAACTTAGTTTTGACCCTGCCACACTCATACTACACCCTCCTGTCTTCTGAAAGCCTCAGATGGGGTGCTGCCGTAGCTAAAAGGAAACTATAACGAGGGCTTTAAAGGAAACACACTTGTCAGTGTTAACAGCAATTGACTATTCTCTCATATCAATGTTCCCCATGAAACCATTTTTCCTGAGATCCAGGATATAATTTAAGTCTTCTGAGATCATGCAGAAACCCAGACATAAATCCTCCTAATGGATTCATCCCTAGAGAATCCCTTCAGTGGTCCACTGAGAATGCCTCTTCCTTTCTTCCCACAAGAAGCCTGGAATGACCCTTTCGGAAGCCACAACTTTCAAGGTCACCTGGCCCCTGAGGTCCTGCAAGTTGCCTATCCCTATTCTCACAATCTCAGTTGCCCTGAGGACAGAGATCTGGTCTGATAAGACAACATGCTGGCCATGATCAAGCTGTCTGAGCACAGAACCACTCCTGAGAGGGTCCCACATTCCAAATCATCACAGATACTTCTTGATCCTTTTAAATTGATTCTCAGAAGAAACATTCACTGTTTTACCTTTTAAAACCTTGATCACAAAAACCTTCATGAAATTTGTACTACTTTATATCAGTATTTGATTTAGAAATAACAAACCACTTTTAAATCCTGGCCTTACGTAACACTCATGACTGTGTGGGAGGATAGATTCCATTGATGAGGAACTCAAGGTTCAAAAAGATTAAGATATTTGTCAAAGTCACATGACTAGAAAGGGGTAAAACTTTAATGCAAGCATAGCATCTTTGATTTTGATTTTTTTTTAATTATTACTGAACCCATTTTTTCCTGCTTTTCAGATGCCATTCAAAGGCAAAACTAGAAGTGAATACTGGAGGAGACTGCTGTTAAGGATATGTCCACTCAATTGTTTGCTCTGGAAATATCTGCTGTAATTTTTAAGTAGGTCTGTGAAATGAAGATTATAATTCTTCTTTTTGCTTATCTGATAACTCACTGAAAGTATCAATTAGTCTGTGCAACAGAAATCTTCAGAATCTGGCATATAAGTCAGCATACACTAAGATCTTCCTGCCAAGTCTGCGTCAGTGTCAGAGTCTGAGCCCAAATGAGAAGTTGGGGTAAGATCACAAATATATGTTTAAAACAGCATTGCTGTATTTTTTTTTTTAATACAGCATTGCTGTATAACCAGGAACAGGCATGGGAAAAAGTCAACAAAATACATGTGAACTGATGGACTAATATACAGAAAAGACTTCACTCTAATGGGCCTTAACTTACAACCATCTGGGAATGCATCATGAGAGTCAAACTGTGCCATGTTAGTGCAGAAATGACTGAAGGGAAGATTCCCTGGGCTTTCCCTATCTCCCTGCACCGGCCAGGTCTGAATTACGTTCAATTCAATTTGCTCTGACCTTTCTTACTTCTTAAGAGCAAATACGTACATGCAGTTCTTTCCTTGAGGGTAGACTACTCAAAGAACAAACAGTCATTCACGGCAAAGCAACACCCATGAAAGCCTACACTTCAGGAAAGGACATGTAACCAGAGCCCCAGTGCTGTGAACTGCAAACTAACATGTTGCTTCAGGACAGGTCGAATGGAGTGGGAGTCAGATCCTGGCTCTGCTTTGGAGGTTCCGGTTTATCGGAGCCTGCCGCAGGTCATTACTCCCGAGGTGAGAGTCTTGTAACTAAGGAGATGCTACAGGCCAGCGAGGCCTGTCGTGTTCCATCTACTCTCCGGGCCTCAGCCTGTGTATGCAGGTGTTTCTCTGTATTGAATCTCTCTGGGGAATCCTTGGCTTCACAGCAAAAGCCGGCTGAAGTGAAAGTGATTTGATTTGGATCCTATTACAGGCACTTTACCTCTTCTATTTCCGTGATAATAGCAGATTGGAGTCGATTATTGTACTGGGAGGGGAGTTAATGTGATGTCGAGAAACATTGGGAAAACTGGCACAGGGAGAGAGGGAGAGATAAAACTTTAGTGCAGATTGAAGTCTGCAGCCCAGGCCAGGCGGCCACTGGTTAAGCATCCACTGCAAGCCGCGTGGTGTTTTGCAAAGGGTCGGGGTCATTTCCCTTGTTGGTGCTGGTTAAAGGACAACGGGCACTTTGGCTCCTCAACTTAATGGAACCAGCCTCTCATGCCCTCCTAATCCCTGCCTTTTCCTCTGCAGCTTTCCCCCAGCCATGCTGCCCAGTAGCCCAAGGACTACAGGTACCCCAGCCCTTGTGGCCTCCAGCTCTCTTCTCAGGAGGGCAGAAGGTGCCAGCCTTAAGCAACTCACCTCCGATGGTCACACAAGCCACAAATAAATCTAGGCTTAATTTACAAGTACTGCTTTATGTTTGTTCCCCAAACAGAGAAAACAATCTCCAAATATTCCTGCTTGGGATCCAGGCTGCATCCAAAGGCATGCCTGTCAACATTCCTTCCCTATGGTCCCCAAACCAGCATCAGAAGGAAGCAACTGTGGGTTAGAAAAATATTATGCAGCATATCAATTACCCCTAATAGAATGAAAGAGCAATGCTGGACCAGCTAAAAACTGAATTTGTCAAGAAGTAAGTAAATATCCCAGTATGATTTATCCTTTGCGTTATGATATCCATCTCTATTTATCCATTGCCTTATGATGATATATCATCATCATCACAATGATCTTACATTGAACATGGTCATATACATTATCTTAGGCCTGAATTTTCATTCCTGAAAAGTACCCACTTACAATCCTGCTTTCTGAATGTGCCATCCCTAATAAGATGCATTATGCATTTGAGACTAGATTTCCATGTCTCTGCACTTCTATAAAAGGGATATGGCAATTGTTATTTCAAAAGGTAATAGAATAAAGTGGGCAAGGAGAATCTTTCTCACTTTTGCTCCTTTCTTGTTTAACTTTGAAGTATGATATACATACAAAACAGCACATGTTTCGCTTATTTATAAACTGAACATATCTGGATCAAGAAACAGAAGTAGTAAAGAATTTCAGAAGCTACTCTCCTGCTCCTTCCCTCCACCACCAAAGTCAGCCTCTGCCTTAACAGTCAAGCAGCACAGGTTAGTTTGGTCTGTTTTTGAACATCAGTAGAATCATCCGGAGAAGGCGATGGCACCCCACTCCAGTACTCTTGCCTGGAAAATCCCATGGACGGAGGAGCCTGGTGGGCTGCAGATCATGGGGTCGCAAAGAGTCGGACACGACTGAGTGACTTCACTTTCACTTTTCACTTTCCTGCATTGGAGAAGGAAATGGCAACCCACTCCAGTGTTCTTGCCTGGAGAATCCCAGGGATGGCAGAGCCTGGTGGGCTGCCATCTATGGGGTCGCACAGAGTCAGACATCATGGATCCTTTTTATGTCTGGTTTTCCACACAAACTTGTTTATGAGATAGATACAAAATGTATACAACTGTGGGTTGTTCATTCCCAAAGTATCTATTGTATGAATATACCCCAATTTATTTATCTATCCTAATATTTTGGCCATGTGGATAGTGTCCAATGTCAGGATACAGTAAATACTGCTGTTTGGGGGTAAACATATATAAGAATTATTTTTAAAAAAATTAATTAGAGTATAGTTTATAAGATAGTACATCAGTTATATATATAACCACGATTTCTTAGATTCTATTCCCATTCAGGTCATCACAGAGTGCTGAGCAGTGTTCCCTGTGCCCTACAATAGTACTCATTAGTGATCAGTTTTATATCTAGTAGCGTGTCTATGTCAATCCCAGTCTCCCAACTTATCCCCCACTCCTGCTTTCTCCCTGGTAACCATATGTCTGTTTTATATACCTGTGGCTCTATTTCTGTTTTGTAAATAAGCTCATTTTTACCACTGTTTTAGATTCCACATACAGCCAGCCCATGGAAGCAATGCGGCATATACATATATATATATATATATATGAATATTACTCAGCCATAAAAAAGAACTAAATAATGCCGTATATAGCAACATGGATGGACCTTGAGACTGTCATACTGAGTGAAATAGGTCAGACATAGAAAGATAAATATCATATGATATCGCTTATATAAGCATTCTTAGCGGGTATATTCTCAGCTGTGTAACTGCTGTCACAAAAAGTAGGCATATGTCCAGCTTTAATAGCTACGGCTTAACAGTTTTCCAAAGCAATTGTACCAGTTTTAACTTTCAACAGTAGTGTCTAGTCAAATAGTTTGGCCAGTGTCTCCAAAACTTTGGCCACCTGATGTGAAGAGCCAATTCACTGGAAAAGATCCAGATGCTGGGAAAGATTGAGGACAAGAGGAGAAGGTGGCAACAGAGGATGAGATGGTTGGATGGCATCACTGACTCAATGGACATGAGTTTGAGCAAACTCTGGGAGATGGTGAAGGACAGGGAAGCCTGGCGTGCTGCAGTTCATGGGGTCACCAAGAGTCACACACGACTTAGCGACTGAATAATAATAACAAAGCAGTGTCTGGTAGATAGTCTTAGTTACTCCATTTCATCACCAATATTTAGTATTTTCTGCCTTGTAATCTTTTCTATAATTCTTGGTGTGTATCATATCTCATGTGAAATTAATTCCCATTTCTCCTGATGATTAAAAATTGGTGTGACTTTTGACATATTTATTGGTAATTTGAATATCCTCTTTTATTAAACATATATTCAGCTACTTTATTAATCTTTCATATTGAATTGTCTCTCATTGATTTTGTAGGAATCTGTATATATTCTGGATATGAGTTTTCTGTGTGAAGACTCAGGTTCGATCTCTGGGTCAGGAAGATACCCTGACCTGGCAACCCACTGCAGTATTCCTGCTTGGGAAAGCCCATGGACAGAGGAGCCTGGTGGGCTACAGTCCATGGGGGTCACAAACAGTCAGACAGAACTGAGCATGCAGATGCAGGTGTCTACTGCAATATATTCCTCCTCAATTTAGAGGTCATTTTATTCACTTAATTGTGGTCTTTAACAGATACTCTTGATTTTAATATAATCTAATATATAATGTTTTTTCTTATGGTTACACTTCATAATCTGTTTAAGTAAGCTTTTCACAGCACCTTGTTTAAGTAAACTCTATAATGTTTGGGCTTTATTATTAGCATTGACAATTATATACGTAAATTATATATGACAATTATATATGTGCGTGTGGTAGTAGCTCAGTCGTGTTCGACCCTTTGCGATCCCAGGGACTGTATCCCACCAGTCTTCTCTGTCCATGGGAGTTCTCCAGGAAAGAATACTGGAATGGGTTTCCATGCCCTGCTCCAGGGGATCTTCAGGGATCAAATCCAGGTCTCCCACATTGTGGGTAGATTCTCTACTGTTTGAGCTACTCAGGAAGCCATATGTGTAAATAGTACTTTATAATGTGCAAAGTAAAAACTAACTTAATTGGAAACTCAGTTCTGTGAAGTGGACAGTTATTTTTTCTCTGTCATTTCACTGACTATATTTAACTGATATTTATTGAGCTCCTACAATGTGTCAGTCATGTACTAAGTACGTGCAATACAGCAGTCCCTGTTTGCATAGAATTTTTATTCTAGTGAGGAAAGGCAGAATTAATCAAATAAATAAGAAAAGTGTTGTGTGTTAGGAGGTCATTGCTCTCAAGGAAAAATAAGACAGAGAACGAAGGTACAGAATGATGAAGAACAGATCACAAATTGACAAAATGGAGAGGGACATTTCCGTGAGACTTAAAGGGGAAGAAGTACAGCCAAGAATGAAAGATCAGATAAAAGGAAGGAAGGAAGAATGGATAAGACCCAAGAAGTCAAAAGGAGTAGATTAGGTATGAATGGAGGGGAATCAGAGTATGGACTTCTGGTTTATGCTTTGAGGAGAGTACTGGAAGTGAGACATGTTTTGGAAAGATAACTCTGGCTGTTGTGTTGAGGAATGACAGTAGAGTTGAGTGTCCACTGTGAGAGACCAGTCAGTAGGCAACTGTAGTAGCCTGGGTGAGAGCTGATGAGGGTGGCATTGGGGGTAGAAAGACATAGTCAGACACTAGATAAATCTTGAAGGGACCAACAATAGCATTTCCTAAGGCACTGTAGGTGGGATTTGAAGAAGGGTTCTCAGAGATAACTGCAAGAATATGAGCCTGACTAAGTGAAAGGATGCCTTTTACCTGATGCAAAGAACTGACCCATTTGAAAAGACCCTGATGCTGGGAAAGATTGAAGACAGGAGGAGAAGGGGACGACAGAGGATGAGACGGTTGGATGGCATCACCAACTCAATGGACATGAGTTTGAGTAAACTCTGGGAGTTGGTGATGGACAGGGAGGCCTGGCATGCTGCAGTCCATGGGTTTGCAAAGAGTTGGACACAACTGAGTGACTGAACTGAACTGAATTGAAGTGAAAGGACAGAATTTCCACTGAGATTGAGAAGACTGTGAAAGAATGGATTCAAGAAGAAAGATCCAGAGGCCAGCTCCTCCCCTTTTTTGAGTATAACTGCTTTGCAATGCTGTGTTAGTTTCTGATGAACATTTCTAGTGGGCTTGCCAGAACTGATGAATTCCTTTGTTTATTAACTTGTAAATGTGAGGATGCAGGAAGTGCCTTGCGATCTATATGAGGAATGGCAGATAAGTGAGGTGGTAATGTATGAAAAAAAATGCTAATAATTGTGAAATGAGTTATTGGATGAAACATTCCCCAAATAATAAAAACCCAAGTTGATCATAATGTTTCCTAATTGTTACAGCCCCCCCCATCTATCCATAGAGAGAAATGTAAATGGCCAGATGCTCCATTTATTTAAAATACTATGAATTTTTAAAGGGAGATGGCTTTGGCTCCTTCCACAGATGCATAGTCCAGTTGCTGTCTTATTTCCTTATTCAGTAGTTTCTATGAAAATGTCAATGTGGTACAAAGACATTGCTCTTCTGTAATCAGCTTTTCAAATCTTTTTCATAGCTAGGATTAAATAAAGAACAATGTATTGCCATGCAACGTCTGCTATGTATGTGTCCCTGAGTACAGTATTGCTCTATGTGACTATCTTTACTGGATGGGATATATTTGAATGTGGAAAGTGTGACAGAGGCTTCTAGATGCGTATTCATTACCATTCCTTCCCAGTCCTCCTACAGGAGAAGACTACATTTTCCAGCCTCCACTGTCATTTACTTGGGTCATATGGCTGGGTCCTATTAGTGGAATTGGAAAGAATCAATGTGTACCACTTCTTACTTTCAGTGAAGTCATTATTGTCACATAGATTGAACTATTATTTTTGAGCTACACCCGGTGAATAGATAGTTGGATGTGCCTATTTCCATCTTTAAGGAGCTCCAACCCCCATGTAGACAGCCACACTCCATAATATAGACAGAAAGCATTGCCCAGAGCTATAGCTGCCAGATGTATATAGAGGTACAGAGTGATAAAAATTATTTTCCTTTGTCATTAAAAATTGTATAAATAAAGAGAATTTATATAAATGAATGGCACCTGGGGAAAAAGCCAGCAGGTGGAAATGGAGAGGAAGGGAACTGCAGGCAGAGAAATAGGTGAAAAGTAGAGTGAAATTTCAAGTAACTCGATCAAGTTGGAGCTACGTGCAGAAGGAGTGTTTGGCTTCAGGTGGTGGAGGTAATCACGAAGCATGTCTTTGTCTCTGCTTGTCGTAGCTTCCAGTAAAATTCCTAGAAGAGGGAATAATGGCCTAGAAGAGAAACGGGAGTCACTGAAGGGACAGGGATACAGCCTACAATCACTCAAGGCCAATTCATCAGCAGGAGACGACTAGAAGGGCAGGTTGGCAAATGCCGGTACAGGGCTTAGCTACAAGCCTGGGATAATGAATGGCTGAGGATGACTTCATGGGACTTTTTAAAAATTAATTCAGCTGTCAAAGAAGAGGCAGGATGATGTAAGCTATAAGAGTAGGGTAATTTATGAGATTTCGGAGAGTTTTTAGCTTGATTTTTCAGTAATATCTGTAAAGAAGGTCAAGGACAAAAACTCTACACATTTTTAAAATTAAATGGTTTCTTAAAAAAGAAGTTGGATATGGTTGTTATAAATCAGCTGAGTAACATAGTGGTATGATGTAGGGTGTTATTTGGGGCATATAAATAAATTTATTGAAATTCATGCTTAAATTTTGACTGGGTTCCATAGCATGTAATTGCATTATCATGAAACACTGCTCAGCAAGGATAGAAGCTTAAAAGCTTCTATTACTGAATTTGTTTTCTCCTGTTTTACAGAGTAGCTGTGTACCTCTAATGCATCAGATACTGTGAACATTTATGGATATCACATTCTAACATAGATAGAAGGGAATGACTGGCCAAGTTAATATGTCTTTAATTATTCAGTAAAGTAAATATTATAAGCACTAAGTCAAAAGGCATATGATAAATCTGGGGAAGTATTTTCAATATGAGAAATTGTTAACAGCAGCTAATTACTTTTTGTAGTCAAGGGTGGAGATAAAGAGATATTTTATTTTAAACATATCTCTCTGAATTGATTCAATTTTCACTATAAACTTGTTTTATTTTTCTAAAAAATATTACTAGGTAGTTTGAAAAAAATGGAAATAAATTACATGAAAAATGTATTGTGAGATTTCCAAGAGACATAGTGATTTTGACTTGAAACCAGGAACACTTTTTTGGAATAGACAGGATTCAGACTGTTTTGCAGAATGGATAAGTTTAGATACTCAAATATATGGCAAATAAAAGTTGCTGAAGAAAGTGAAAACATCAGGATAAGCAAGGCTCCTGAGACAGATGGATGGATGTCATTCAGAAGAATTTATATAAGTGATAAATGCAGCTCCAATGGGTCTATAAAAGCCTGTTATAGAATCCAGACTGTACAGGTCCTGACTACGAGAGGACATTAGTCAGGAGACAACTGCAGTTGTCCAGGTGAAAGCTAATAATGCTGTGCATAGGATGTGTTAATAGGTATGTTTCAAAGACATGGGATGTATATTTATTAATGGACTGGATATGGACTGTAAAGAGTGGGATGAGTCAAGAATGACTCTAAATTAATTTGGGCAAAATAACTGGATAAAAGTTAATGTTATCTATTGAGAAGAAGATGACTAAGGATGAAGTATATTACATGAGAGAAATCAAAGGGTCAATACTGGCAGACTTAAGTTTGACACAACTACTGGACAACCAAAGGAAGATGCTGCATCTGGATTTAAATCAGAAGTCAAAAAAATTCAGTACCAGAAAGAATAATTTGAAAATCATCAGCTTAAACATTTTACTAACATTAAAATATTATACATGGGAAATAGATGGGGAAACAGTGGAAACAGTGTCAGACTTTATTTTGGGGGGCTCCAAAATCACTGCAGATGGTGACTGCAGCCATGAAATTAAAAGACGCTTACTCCTTGGAAGGAAAGTTATGATCAACCTAGATAGCATAGTCAAAAGCAGAGACATTACTTTGCCGACTCCGTCTAGTCAAGGCTATGGTTTTTCCAGTAGTCATGTATGGATGTGAGAGTTGGACTGTGAAGAAAGCTGAGTGCCGAAGAATTGATGCTTTTGAACTGTGGTGTTGGAGAAAACTCTTGAGAGTCCCTTGGACTGCAAGGAGATCCAACCAGTCCATTCTGAAGGAGATCAGCCCTGGGATTTCTTTGGAAGGAATGATGCTAAAGCTGAAACTCCAGTACTTTGGCCACCACATGCGAAGAGTTGACTCATTGGAAAAGACTTTGATGCTGGGAGGGATTGGGGGCAGGAGGAGAAGGGGACGACAGAGGATGAGATGGTTGGATGGCATCACTGACTCGATGGATGTGAGTCTGAGTGAACTCCAGGAGTTGGTGATGGACAGGGAGGCCTGGCGTGCTGCGATTCATGAGGTCGCAAAGAGTCGGACAAGACTGAGGGACTGAACTGAACTGAACTGATACATATTATGACATAATATACATGTTACTAACATTAACAGTTATACATGTTACTAACAACTCAAAATCCCAGAAAAGTAACCAAAATAATCACATGGCCCACAGTCTTGTCTAACTCAATGAAACTATGAGCTACATCATGTAGGGCCACCCAAGACAGATGGGTCATGGTGGAGAGTTCTGACTAAACGTGGTCCACTGGAGAAGGCAATGGCAAACCACTTCAGTATTCTTGCCTCGAGAACCCCATGAACAAGATATGACACTGAAAGATGAATACACCAGGTCAGTAAGTGTCCAATATGCTACTGGAGAAGAGTGGAGAAATACCTCCAGAAAGAAAAGAAGAGACAGAGCCAAAGCAAAAACAACACCCAGTTATGGATGTGACTGGCGATGGAAATAAAGTCTGATGCTGTAAAGAACAATACTGCATAGGAACCTGGAGTGTTAGGTCCATGAATCTAAGTTAAATTAGAAGTAGTCAAACAGGAGATGGCAAGAGTGAACACTGAAATTTTAGGAATCAGTGAATTTAAATGGACTGGAATGGGTGAATTTAATTCATTGTGGGCAAGAATCCCTTAGAAGAAGTGGAGTAGACTTCATAGCAAACAAAAGAGTCCAAAATGTATTACTTAGGTGCAATATAAAAAACAACATAATGATTCCTGTTCATTTCCAAGGCAAACCATTCAACATCAGAGTAATCGAAGTCTATGCCCCAACTATTAAGGCCAAAGAAGCTGAAGCTAAACCATTCTATGATGGCCTACAAGATCTTCTAGAACATCAAAAAAAAAAAAAAAATCTCCTTTTCATCATAGTGGACTGGAATGCAAAAGCAGGAAGTCAAGAAATACCTGGAGTAACAGGCAAGTTGGCCTTGGAGTACATAATGAAGCAGGGCAGAGGTAACAGAACTTTCCCAAAAGAACACACTGGTCAGAGCAAACACCCTCTTCCAACAACATAAGAGACGACTCTACACATGGACATCACTAGATGGTCAGTACCAAAATCAGATTGATTATATTCTTTGTAGCCGAAGATGGAGAAGCTCTATACAGTCAGCAAAAACAAGAATGAGCTGACTGTGGTTCAGATCATGAACTCCTTATTGCAAAATTCAGAAATAAATTGAAGAAAGTAGGGAAAAACCACTAAACCTTTCAGGTATGACCTAAATCAAATCATTTATGATTATATAGGTCAGTTCAGTTCAGTTCAGTTGCTCAGTCATGTCCAATTCTTTGCAACTCCATGGACTGCAGCACTCCAGGCCTCCCAGAGTCTACTCAAACTCATGTCCATTGAGTCGGTGATGCCATCCAACCATCTCATCCGCTGCTGTCCCCTCCTTATATATTATATTATACAGTGGAAGTGACAAATAGATTCCATGGATTAGATCTGATAGAGAGAGAGTCTGAAGAACTATGGACAGAGGTTTGTGACACTGTAGAGGAGGCAGTGATCAAGATCATACCCAAGAAAAAGAAAGGCAAGAAGGTAAAATGGTTGTCTCAGCAGGCTTAGCAAATAGCTGAGAAAGAAGAGAAGCTAAAAGTAAAGAAGGAAAGGAAAGATATACCCATCTGAATGCAGAGTTCCAAAGAATAGCAAGGAGAGATAAGAAAGCTTCCCTCAGTGATCAGCAAAGAAACAGAGGAAAATAATAGAATGGGAAAGACTAGAGATCTCTTCCACAAAATTAGAGAAACCAAGGGAACATTTCATGCAAAGATGGTTTCAATAAAGGACAGAAATGGTATGGACCCAACAGAAGCAGAAGATATTAAGAAAAGGTGGCAAGAATACACAGAAAAACTATACAAAAAAGATCTTCAGGATCCAGATAACCACAATGGTGTGATCACTAACCTAGACCCAAACATCCTGGAATGCAAAGTCAAGAGGTACTTAGGAAGCATCACTATGAACAAAGCTAGAGGAGGTGACGGAATTCCAGCTGAGTTATTTCAAGTCCTAAAAGATGATGCTGTTAAAGTGCTGCATTCAACATGCCAGCAAATTTGGAAAACTCAGCAGTGGTCACAGGACTGGAAAAGGTCAGTTTTCATTCCAATCCCAAAGAAAGGCAATGCCAAAGAAGGCTCAAACTACCGCACAATTGTACTCATCTCACAGGCTAGCAATGTAATGCTCAAAATTCTCCAAGCCAGGCTTCAGCAATACGTGAACTGTGAACTTGCTGATGTTCAAGCTGGTTTTAGAAAAGGCATAGGAACCAGAGATCAAATTGCCAACATCTGCTGGATCATCGAAAAAGCAAGAGAGTTCCAGAAAAACATCTATTTCTGCTTTATTGACTATGCCAAAGCCTTTAACTGTGTGGATCACAACAAAGTGTGGAAAATTCTGAAAGAGATGGGAATAACAGATCAATCTACCTGCCTCCTCAGAAATCTGCATGCAAGTCAAGAAGCAACAGTTAGAACCAGACATGAAAAAACAGACTGGTTCCAAATTGGAAAACAAGTACGTCAAAGCTGTATATTGTCACCCTGCCTATTTTACTTATATGCAGAGTACATCGTGAGAAATGCCACCTGGATGAAGCACAAGCTGGAATCAAGATTGCCAGGAGAAATATCAATAACCTCAGATATGCTAGTGACACCACCTTTATGGCAGAAAGCAAAGAGGAACTGAAGAGCCTCTTGAAAGCGAAAGAGGAGAGTGAAAAAGTTGGCTTAAAACTCAACATTCAAAAAACTAAGATCATGGCATCTGGTTCCATCACTTCGTGCCAAATAGATGGGGAAACAATGGAAACAGTGACAAACTTTATTTTCGTAGTCTCCAAAATCACCACAGATGATGACTGCAGCCATGAAAGTAAAAGATGCTTGCTCCTTGGAAAGAAAGCTATGACCAACCTAGACAGCATATTAAAAAGCACAGACATTACTTTGCCGACAAAGGTCCGTCTAATCAAAGGTATGATTTTTCCAGTAGTCATGTATGGATGCGAGAGTTGGGCCATAAAGAAAGCTGAGCACTGAAGAATTGATGCTTTTGAACTATGGTGTTGGAGAAAATGCTTGAGAGTCCCTTGGGCTGCAAGGAGATCCATCCAGTCAATCCTAGAGGAAATTAGTCCTGAATATTCATTGAAAGCTGTAGCTCCAATACTTTGGCCACCTGATATGAAGAACTGATTCACTGGAAAAGACCCTGATGCTGGGAAAGATTGAAGGCAGGAGGAGAAGGGGACGACAGAGGATGAGACGGTTGGATGGATGGCATCACCATCACGATGGACATGAGTCTGAGTGAACTCCGGGAGCTGGTGATGGACAGGGAAGCCTGGCATGCTGTAGTCCATGGAGTCGCAGAGTCGGACACGACTGAGTGACTGAACTAAACTGAACTGATACATTTACTGAAGACTTGTGAACAGACATGTGCATATAAGGAGAGAGAATCTGGTCACAGAGGACAGAGATCCATACTGAGGTGCAGGTGAGCTCAGAGAAAAGAACTGAGAAGAACATTTGTAGAAAGAAAGAAATGTCGTAAACCAGTAACAGTTAAAATAGCCTAGTAGTGTGGGAGGCAACGGGGCTTCCTGGGTGGCACTAGGGGTAAAGAACCTGCCCGTGATGCAGGACACAAGGGGATGTGGGTTTGATCCCCAGGTCGGGAAAATCCCCTGGAGGAAGGCATGGCAACCACTACAGCATTCTTGCCTGGAGAATGTTAAGGACAGAGCAGCCTGGCAGGCTGCAGTCCATAAAGTTACGAAGAGTCAGACATGACAGAATCAACTCAGCATGCGTGATTGTGTGCATGTGAGGCGATGATGAGGAAACCTAGTGTCTGAAGAATTAAACAGCCTTAACAAAATCTTACAACCAAATGTTACACAAGATCTATCTGCTCCAAATTTTAAACATGTTTAGTAACAGCAAGTTTTGCCAAGGCATATGAGCAATTTTAAATCTTTATCTTTCCTTCTGATATATATGAATAAATATAAAAGAAAAAGATTGTAGTAAAATAACTCTACTGAAATTAGTTACACATACAAGAAGCAGCCCCAGATGGACTTAATCTGTATATGCTAAAAAATGGAGAAATCTAATTTCAGCTTGGATAAGTAGAGAGCTAAAAAACAGAAACTCTTATCCTTGCAACAGGAAAAAGCTCATAGGGAGCAAATTGACCACTTTTCAAAATCCATCTGATAACTGAGGTCACCTCAATGGTTAATAAATGAGCTTTCCAAGACCTGAAAGAAAAACATAATGAAGGAGATGGAGCTGCCAGCCATAGGAAAACAGCTGTACAGACAGAAAAAAAGACTTAAAAATGCTAAGGAGGATTTTGAATGAAGAGAGGGATTATTAAAGAGTGTGTAAATATCTCCCCACATTACTTAATCATAGCAAGGGGAAACAGTAACTGTCTGTCCAAAATATATGATGTGGAAATCAGATAACACCTTGTCTGGGTGATGGATATTATCTGCCTTCTTGTGAATGCATCTCTTATGTAAAACTCTGAACTGAAATCTGAATCCAACCATAAGGAAACATCACACAAACTTAAAATGGAAATGTTCTGTTCTGCAAAGACACCAATGTTATATTAGACTAAAAAATAACTAAAACATAAACTTCCAGTAATTGTATTAAGTATGCATTTGTCCCCCTGTATAGGTAAAATAAAGTTCAATTTAATTCCTTTACTGCTCACATTAGAGGAAATAATTTAGATTTGTAAATTCTGAATTCTTAGTTTTACTGTATGAAAAATTTCATGGTATTACATTGTAACATAACAAATCAAATCAACTTAAATGGACTGAAAACATTTAAATCAAGATCTTCTTATTAAGCAAAATCCTTTTAGTTTCATCTTGTGTGTTGGTCAGTGGCAACCCACTCCCGTATTCTTGCCTGGAGAATCCCATGGACAGAGGAGCCTGTCAGGCTACAGTCCATAGGGTTGCACAGAGTCAGACATGACTAAAGCATCTTAGCATAGCACATCGCATATGTGTTGGTCAGTTAACAATAGCATATTTTTCACCATTATCTTGCTTATTGTTTTAAACATAGGATGGATACAGTTGGGAAAGCTGGGGTTAAAAGTCATATGGCAAATTCTCATTTCAACTAGCAGAAGAAAAGAGGATGGATATAACACAAATAGCTATGTACAATTTATGAAAGAGGTAAAGGTAATATTATTATGAAAATGAAAGAAAGTGAAAGTGTTAGTCACTCAATCATGTCCGAATCTTTGCAACCCCATGGACTGTAGCCTGCCAGGCTTCTCTGTCCATGGAATTCTCCAGACAAGATTACTGGAGTGGATTGCCATTTCCTTCTCCAGAGGATCTTCTCAACCCAGGGATCAAACCTGGGTCTCTCGCACTGTAGGCAGATTCTTTACCCTCTCAGCCACTAGGGAAGCCCCTGTATAATGGAATCATTTGGGCTATTATAGCAAGTCTAGAAATATAAAATAATGTGAAGAGAAAGAGATCTATTGTTGCAAAACTTTCATTACAAAGATACTACTGTGCCCCAGCCAATCATTTTCATTCTAGCTAAATTTTAATAACGAATTAGAGATAACACATTCATTTAACACAATCGACAAATTACCCTAACAAAATTTATTTAAAAATTAAAGAGCAACTACAAAGTGGATTTATTAAAAATGGGATATTTCCATGTATTTCTATGTACTACCATATAACTCTGGCTTTCTGAATTTCTAACTTCATTCTAATACATTTGCTTTATGGTCCAACTACCAGTTATGCATCTAAGCTGTAGTTAACAAAGAAGCAAATTTTGCTAAGTTCTGTTATTTTTTCCTAAAACAACATTCTTTAGAAAATTTACATGGATGATCTTTTTAAGGAATATATGTGTTTTCATGTGCATATATTCATACAACCTATTTAAAATGTACCAAGTATTTTATCAACATCAGTGTTTAAAACACCTTGAGACACACATCTATTTTTCAGGCTATGAGAATATTTTACAGTAGTGCCTTCTTTTACTCATAAGTTGATAGGTTTAAAAATACAGCTTTGCCATTTGAGAAGCTGCATAATTTACAGTACACTGAGAGAAGAGTAGATTTGCCTGTGGTGTTCAGGGATTGGCTCACTTCCAGATACAAGCCACATCAACAAGGGAGCCTGTGCAGGATGGGATGCTGGCATTCTCCCTACCTCGGAGGCAAAGAAGATTCCAGAGCTCTGCAGGAGGTCCCCCAGAGGTCCGACTTCCCACGTTGTTATGGGAACTGTTTCTCACAAAAGAAACCGAGAATGACAGTCTCTGAATTCAAAAAAAAAGAAAGAAAGAAAGAAAGAAAGATATGCTGTTTGTAAGCCAGGTACATAAATTAGCTTACTTCCTTACTTGCAATGGGAAGATGTTTGTAGAGGTAAGAAGTACTCATTTCGCTTGAAGATGTGGGAGTACCAGTTGGAAGTCAAAATGGTGTCATTTCTTTCCTACCTGCACTGAAGTGTGAATGAATTATTTATTGCAATGGCCTGGGGGTAATGTACCATGCAGTGCTCAGAAGGGCGCTATAGACTTGGAGAAATGCAATAGAAATGTACCCGTTTCTCTCACCAACTCTTGGCTTCAGAATAACTGTCTTCAGTCTCTTGAACACCCTTCCCGATCCTCTTGTCTGTCCTGTTTCCCAGGCTTCTCCTAGCCTTGTAGAAAACCTTTCCTGACCTATTCATGATGCTTACTTTATTTCTTCCTTGACTCTTGTCCACAACACCCAACTTTCTGTCCAGTTTTATTGGGATAGAATTGACATCCAGCACTGAGTAAGTTTAAGGCACACAGCATACAGACTGACTCACATATATCCAGGAATAATGACAATAAATTTAGCTAACATCCATATCTCATATAAATACCACCGAAAGAAAAACAGTATCTTTGCATGTCACAAGAACTCAGGATTTATTCTCTTATCCCTCATACATATCATACATCAGTGTTAACTACAGTCATCATATTGTACATTACGTCCCTAGTATTTATTCATCTTATAATTGAAAGTTTGTACCTTCTGACCACCTTCTTTCAATTTCCCGTCCCCCAACTCCTTGCTTCTGGTAACAACAAAATCTGATCTCTTTTTTTATGAATTTGGAAGCTCAACTCTTTCACAGAAATTTTGACAGCAGAAAGCAAATAAGATTTCTTATTTATTTATTTGTACCACACATCATCTCAAATGACAATCTGTTCCTCGGTGCCTCCCTCCTAATCAACTTCTTTATCAGTTTGGATGAAAGTTTTCCTGATGCGACTAGTGCTGCTTCCTGCCAAACATCTAATAATTTTGTCTCTATCCAAATCGATTCATAATAATGTTTACAATTTTAAAAGGATGGATTTGCTTTGTCAGGTCAGACAACAATGTTTAGTTCAGGAAATGCATGGAGAGAAACTGAATTCATTAATAAGCAAGACTACTTCTGAAAAAAATAGAAATTTACAGCAGCCTTCAAATTGTAGTAGAGAATCAGCAGGCCACTCATATTTACCTGATACCATTCAATTATACATTTTCTATAATAAAACCAATAATTAGAATTCATAACATAAAACATGCAAATCTGGTATTTTTTTTAACTAATTCTTTTTCATATATTTTTTCTGTGTCTACATCTTCATCTCCTATCAGCTGCCAAAAACTTGCATTGAGGTGGGAGGTAGATGGGCCTCCCCAAAGTAAGCAATTTGAGTTAATTCCCTGTAGACAGAAATTCCAACATATCAACAGCAGGACAGTCCATAGAGGAGGCTGGGCCCTGCCCAGATAAAAGATAGGAGACCAAATATTTCTCATTCTAGAAATCAAGGAAAGCTTCCCAACTAGAAAGCTCCTTGGAGGTCAAAAAGGAGCCGGGCCATAGTAAGCCAGACCATAGTAAGCGACACCAATCAACCACTGTTGTTGTCTAGTTACTAAGTCGTGTACCACTCTTTGCAACCCCATGGACTGTAGCACACCAGGCTTCCCTGTTCTTCACTATCTCTTGGAAGTTGCTCAAATTCATGTCCATTGAGTCAGTGATGCTATCCAATCATTTCATCCTCTGTCATTCCCTAATCCTCCTGCCTTCAAGCTTTCCCAGCATCAGGGTCTTTTCTAATGAGTCAGTTATTCTCTGGTGGCTCAGATGGTAAAGAATCCACCTGCAATGCCAGAGACCTGGGTTAGGAAGGTCCCCTGGAGAAGGGAACAGTTACCCACTCCAGTATCCTGACCTAGAGAATTAAATGAACAGATGAGCCTGGTGGGCTACAGTCCATGGGGTCTCAAAGAGTTGGACATGACTAAATGACTTTCACAATACAGACTCAGAACCTTGCAAATCAAAATGATTGGCCAAAGGTAACCCAGAAGAAATGCCCTGTGTAAGTGATTTAAACTGCCAAGAGGGCACCTCTCTCTAAATCTACCCCTGTATCTATCCACATGTACTATACTCTTTTTCCTCCTAATAAATACTTAATTTGTTTCACTACTTTTTGTCTTCATGGGAATTGTTTTCTATAAAGCTGAAAGGTCAGGGCCTTGTCACTGACTACTGGTCTGGTGGTTAGGATTCAGTGTTCTCACAGTCATGGACTAACCTTAGTCTCTGCCTGGGAATCTAACCCCTGCTCCAAGCTGCTACAGGCTGAGGCCACCTGAGATCAGTACAACCCCTATAAACAGTTAGGCCTCATCAGCAGGCCTGGTCCCAGCTTAACTTCCTTTGCTAACACTAATTTTCACATTTATTTAATCAAAACCTATTTCCCTGGTGGCTCAGAGGTATAGTGTCTGCCTGAAATGAGGGAGACCTTGGTTCGATCTCTGGGTCAGGAAGATCCCCTGGAGAAGGAAATGGCAACCCACTCCAGTATTCTTGCCTGGAGAATCCCATGGACGGAGGAGCCTGGTGGGCTAGAGTCCATGGCGTCGCAAAGAGTCAGACACGACTGAGCGACTTCATTTCACTACTGTATTCCAGGGAAAAGAAACAGCAACCCACTCCAGTATTTTTGCCTGGGAAATCCCATGGTCAGAGGAGCCTGGTAGGCTACAGTCTACTGAGTTGGAAAGAGTCAGAATAACTTAATGACTGAGCACACTCAACTATACTCCAGACACTGGATAAGGCATTGAAAATAAAGTAGTAAACATGACTGTCTCTCATGAAGCTTGCATTCTGATGACAAAAGACATAAAATAAACAAGAAAACAAATACATGACTTTCCGGAAGTGATCAGTGCATGTGCTGTGAAGGAAATGAAACAGGAAATGTAAAAGATAAGCAGAATGGGGGTACCTACTTTTGATATGGAAGTCAGGAAAAGACTCTATAGATGATTTTGACTTCCATGAGGGGAACTGTACATAAGAAAAGACACAAGCAGCGAGAGCAGGTCCACCACAACAGCCCAAGCAAGAGGTCTTGGTGGCATGACTGGGGTAGCAGAAATGGCAACAGGAAGCAGTCAGGATCTGCACATACATCAACAGAAGAGCCAACAGGATTTTCTGACCAGTTGGAAGTGGGAGAAAAAAAAAATTCATGGCAGATTCCACGCTTTCTTTTCTACCAGAGATACATGGTAAATTGGGAAGCAGAAGACTGTAAGAGCAGGGAACTGAAAGGTCAAAGGTGTAAATCGAGAGTTCCTCTCAGGGACTTCCCTGGTGGTCCAGTGGCTAAGATTCCGTGTCCCCAGTTCAGAGGGACCCATCTGATCCCTGGTCAGGGAACCACACTCCACCTGCTGCAACTAAGAGTTCACACACCACAACTAAAAACCCTGCATGCTGCAACCAAGACTGAAAATCCTGCGTGCCTTAACTAAGACCTGGCACAGTCAGATGAATAAACAAATGTTAAAAAAAAAAGAGTTCTTCTTAGAACATGTACCCTTGAGATGCCAGTGAGAGAAGTGGGAAGACTTGAGATGTAAGAGTTGATAATCACTGAAACGTGTCGGTTGAGAGCGAGGGGGAAGGGAAGAGAAGGGGACACCCAGGTTTCTGCCTTAGTGAGCTGGGTGAAGGAAACTTCCATTCACCGAAGAACAGGTGGAACAGGAGGTATAGACCAAGGGCAAGCAGCACAAGCTCCATTTGGAATATGACAAGGTTGAGATATAGGAGATTATCAGAAGACGCTCAAGGTGGGGTAGGCAGGGATCGGAAGCCCAGAAGAGTTTCGAGGCTGGAACAGATTTGGTACCAGTAATCCATCGATGGGATCTGTAATTGTGATAGGTGATGAGAGCTTCTAGTCACTGTCTTACATCCTTCCTTGTACTTATTGGTCAAATCCCTGAAAAAGCTGTACATACTCTTAGTTTCCATTTCCTAACCTTCCACTTGCCCCTTGATCCACCATATGAATGATATCCCTTCACTTGACACAACAGACTTTCACCACACTGGCCACAATGTTGCTAAATCCAGCAGATGATTTTCAGTTCTCATGTTGACATCTTAGTGTATTCCCTCCTTTTCCCTTGATTTTTATGACACAGCATTCTTCTGATTCTTCTCTGACTTATCTTTTCACTGCACCTTTGCTGTTTCTTTGGTAGGATCATCGACCTCTACCTATGCTTAATCACTCAGTTGTGTCTGACTCTTGGGCTCCTCTGTCCATGGGATTTTTTCAGGCAAGAATACTGGAGTGAGTTGCCATTTCCTTCCTCCAGGGGATCTTCCCGACCCAGGGATCAGGGATCAAACCTGTATCTTGCAGATTCTTTATCCCATGAGCCATTTGAGGAATGACACAACATTCTTTCTATTCTTCTCCTACTGAACTTTTTTTGCTGCACCTTTGTTGATTCTTTTGCAGGATTGTCAGCCTCTACTCAGTCTGTATCATTTGGAGTCTCTCACCCTTGTGCTTCTCATTTTTTGCCTTTAAAGAATCTCACTCAAGTCCAAGGCTCCAATTACTAAGGCTTCAGATGCCAATGGTCAGAGCCAGTTATGCAAATGTAGACTTACCCCTGAATTCTTTGCCCCGCACCTCCAGAATCATCCAATCCATTACCCAGTCCTTTCTACTTCACCTGCCAAATTATTATTGAGTCCATTTCTTCACTATCTCTGTTACCATTTCCTGGAACATCTGTCTCCCTTAGCCCCTTATTCCTGCAGCTCACTTAATCTTTTCAAAGGACAAATGTGATCATGTAACTTCCATGCTTAACACTATTGAAAGGTATCTTATCATTCTTAGGGAAAGAACAAAATGCCGCACTGCACTGTGCGGCCACTGCTCAACTTTCCAGCTGCATCCCACACCTCCCTCCTTCAAATTCTCTCTCCTCCAGCTCTAAAGTCTCTCTCTCTGGTCCTCTAATCAGTTGCCCTTCTTTCTTTTACACCATTAGGATTTTACACATGCTCATCTTTCTCTAACTGCCCCCCTCATTCCATCCAGTTTTCTTCTACCATAGTAGAGCTTAAGCCGCTCAAGCTACGTGTGCTTCGGGAAACGTTCTTTGAATTCCCTCCATCCCTAATCTACATTTAGCTGTTGCTGTTACTTGGTCACTAGGTGTGTCTGACTCTTTGCCACTCCATGGACTGCAGCACACCAGGCCTCCCTGTTCTTCACCAACTCCCAGAGTTTGCTCAAATTCACGTCCACTGAATCGGTGATGCCATCCAACCATCACATCTTCTATTGTCCTCTTCTCCTCCCACCTTCAATCTTTCCCAGCATCAGGGTCTTTTCCAGTGAGTCAGCTGTTAGCATCAGATGGCCAAAGTATTGGAGTTTCAGCTTTAGTATCAGTCCTTCCAATGAATATTCAGGGTTGATTTCCTTTAGGATTGACAGGTTTGATCTCTGCGCTGTCCAAGGGACTCTCAAGAATCTTTTCCAGCAGCAAAGTTTGAAAGCATCAGTTCTTCAGCACTCAGCCTTCTGTATGGTCCAACTCTCACATCCATACATGGCTATCTGTTCCCACAGAGTCATTGTTCTCTATTTTGCTCTATACACTTTCAGGTGCTTGTTTCTGTGTTTTTCTTGAAGCTGTATTTACCCCACAACAGAGACTGTCTGCCCACTCCTGAATCCAAGCATCTATCCCCAACCTTAGCACCTAGTATATATTCATTAAATATTTATTGAATAAATTAAAGAGCCCTGGAGTGAGTGTTTTTAAAAATAAAAGGGAACATTCTTTTGAACATAAGAGTTTTCTGGGCATCTGTATTATTCCACAAAATAGTCATTATGAGAAGAGATTGATTTTTGAGAATTCGATTTTAATACTAATAGTCAGAAGTCATGTGGTACCTTCAAGCTCTGCTAGTATAAGAACTGGCATATGCTCAATGACATATATAAATGCTGAAACATCAGTAAAGCCATTCAACAAAGCCTGATTCAATGACCTCTTTCCTGACCCTCTTGATCATACATATTTGGCCTGTCTCTAAGCCTTGACTTTTGATCTGCTCATAATATTCTGGCTACCACATTTTAGGTCATAAAAGTCTATATCCCTGTCTTCAGGGCCTCTTCCAGGTGATGCATATGGGCTCCAGGAATAGGAGGATAGAAAAAAAATTCTATTATCTCATAATATTTATAAAGGGCTTTTGTACAGTCCTTTTTCCTGTCTAATTACATGAATAAATGTACTCTTGGAGCATACCAGAATCACAATTATGAAATCTCCTACTTTAGGTCTTAACTTTCAAAAAGTGCTAGATGAACATTTTTTGAATCAAGATCTAATGAGTTATAGGAGACACTGTTCAGCATACAAAAAACAACCTTTTCATATTAAAAAAAATGTAGGGTAGGATAAGAGAGGACAGAGAGGTTCAAGAGGGAAGGGGTATATATATAATTATGACTGATTCACATTGTTGCATAGCAGAAATCAAAACATTGTAAAGCAATTACCCTCCAGTTAAAAAACAACAACAATAACAAAACATGTAAACCTCCAAAGAAGTGGGATATGATATTTATTGAGAACATATTACATTCTAAGCACTTTTCCTGCATTATAATTGTTCTTAGGAAATTCTCAATAAAGAGATACTGTTATCATTCCCATTTTCACATATGGAAACTGAAGTTTAAAGAGGCTAAATACCTTATCCAAGGAGTATACAGCGTTAGCAAGTGGAAGCGCTCTTAATCACTACACGGTAATGCTTCCAGGGAGAAAGCGAATGAAAAGGAAGCAGGCAGACTCCTTGCAGCCATAACTTTACTTCCAGAAAAGGCAGAGTCCTGTAATTGAATGCCACTGAATTTAGAGTCAGAAAAAAATGGGTCTGAGTCTTCACTCTAATCCTCATTAGCTTTGAATTAATCACTTAGGTTTGGAAGGTCACTTTACTCAAATGTAACGTGGGGCTAATAGTGTCGTTATTCAGGATGGTAGTGTGAATTATCACATGACCTGATGACATCACACAACATCTGAAATATCACCAAATTTTCACTCATTACTCTGTCAACCTCAAAAGCATGACTTAAGAAGATAATGTTGTTAAATATTATATGTGTATATACATACACATATACTATCTACACATTTATAGGAGAAATGCTTTAATAAATTCAAGTATCTCGATTAGTTATAACACAGCTCTCGTTGCCCAAAGACAGAGCAAATTCCCCAACCATTTGACCATCTGCAAAATATTAAAGCTTCTGCCACACACTTCACAAGTCCGGTCTTTTTGTCCCTAAAGCCCACTCACTCTGCCTGAAGTGGGCAGGCAGGCTGCACAGACAGCCCTGCAGATGGGAGGCTTCAGTGTGGCTATGGGAAAGCAGCCTCCGAAACACTTAAGGAAAAAGCATTAGGTCCAATCTCGAAAATTAATGTTAACTTCAGATGTTCAGATTTGAGTGGGGAAGGCCCTGGTCTACTTCAGACAGGACCCGGTTATCTCACTTAATAACACAGTTGTAAATCTGAACAAAATTAAAAAGAGATCAAACCCTGTAGACAAATGCTGTGGCTAAATGCCCTCTCTTGTGATCTGAATACCAACTACTGTGTTGTATAGTCATTTATAAAGGGGCTTGGAGGTAGGCAATAGTGGGGGGAAGGGGTCATTAATTTCAGCCCACCCAGAAAGGTGTTAACTATGCCCCATCCTTCTAGCTGGATGATAATTAAGCCGCCTCTTTTGTGCCTCCCCGGAGGAGGCATATATACTGTATTACTCCACAGCACAGTTAGTGCGGTGTCACTGCAGTGAATCAAATCTTGTTTATCCTAAGGATGGGGCGGGCTCATCCAGCTAGGGGTTTTATTTTTAATTGGGGTTCACAGCAGAGTGAACACCCTTTAGCTGAAAATTCTGGATAGCTCTGGGGCGCGTTTGGTTAACTCCCTCCCTGCCAGTCTCTTAGAGATTGCCGAATACCATCCATACAAATACTTCCTTCTACAAAAGGTCTAGCAGGAATCTCATGTGACCAGAATTCTCTCAAGTCTTTCCCAAGAGCGTGTGATATCCACAAGAGCTTCATTAGTCTTCACATACCACTTTCCTACTTTGGGATCATAAACCAATTGTTAGCATCCAAGACAGTGTTAAGCATTTTCACATTCATTTTGCACACTATGATCCTAAAGCTTTGAGATGTTCCGATGTGTCCAGGAAAGAGGCCAGTTAATTGGAAGGCAAAGTTGGAAAGCATATTCATGGGCTGAAATAACATGAACTCTGTCCTTGGGACCTCTGAGCAACACTTTTGGGTAAAAAGAGAAACTGTACCTCGGACTGCCTTTAATTTTGACTGAAGCCACAGTCTGGCCTTTCTGTCACTGCCAGGCAAGTTTGGAGCTGAAGGGTTCTGCTTGCTTTGATCCTAAGAACAGTGAAATGTAGGAGCAAGACCCCAAGTAGCCCCAAGATTCGGAAGATGTCTGCTTTGTAGTCCTAGCCCCCTGTGGCGTTGCCTGGGACACCTCAGGCCGCCATGCTTCTTTGCCGTGTGGCTCATAAGGCATGTACCAGATGTGATTCAATTAACTTTCCTGAAACTCAGTTTTTGTCATTTGGTAAAAATAAAGGTAAAATATAAATTTTACCAACTTGCAATGATAACTCAAGCAAATAATGAATGGAAATGCTTGGCACCTAACAGGTACTTCATTCATATCATTATTTTTTCATAATTCTCATTTCCATGTATGAATGTATACACTTTACCCTTTGTCTGCAAGTATCTAAAAGGCAGGATGTGATAGATTCATCTCTGACAGCCCCTCCATGAATGTTGACTGAATTAATGTTAGCATTCCAAGTGGTATCTAAATAGCACTTCACTCAGAGTAAGAAATTGTCAGACTGCATCATACACAGTGAATAACAATTCAAGCCTAAGGCAGGGTGGCCATTCATTACCAAAGTAGGGTTTAATGAATCTGTTTCAGAACATAAGAGTGTTAACAGACCAGTTGAAAGAGAAATGCAGAGGATTTATCATGATGGAACTGGAGATGGGCTGAGAATCTAAGGATTCGGGTGGGACCAAAACAGATGAGTAGTTGTTCTCTGGAGGAAAAATGTAGAGGAAAATTTTGGAGGCTAAGGCAAAATAAAATAAAATGGTGCTTATATGAACCATGGAGGAAAATGTGTGCCTTTAGTACATGTAATGTAACCATCTGCATCTCAAACAGATGGTTGTGAGATGCCCAAAGCAGGGAAGGTTGACTGGCAAGAAATTCAATCCATCAGCATTCCAAAGTAAATTTAGTGAGAGAATCCTCATAAATGGTTCAGACGTGTCTTAACGGGGCAGTCAGCAGGACTGAAGTGGCCGGATCTAGAATCCTCACCCTTTATGCTCCTTGCTCACGCTCTCTTCAATCAGACCAACACACTTCTCATTTCACCCCATTCAAAATTGATATTATACATCAGCTTGCACTGAGGGAAAAAAGACTTTATAAAAAACATACCATCAAAATGACGGGAAGTGAATAAAGAAGTTGTACTTCTGCTGCAATGATGATAAGGTTTAAATTCTGAGCTTGGTATTTTTTAAAAATTCAATGCTTGCATCTACCTAGAGCAAAACATCAACAACCACAAAACCTCTTAGGAGAGGGGAGTGAGAAAGCTAATTCAAATCTCTGGGCCGGTGCTTCTTTGGGTAATGTGTTACCTGACACGGGGCATTAATATTTCAGATGCCAGAGAGGAACTTGCCTGTCACACAACGAGACAGTGACCTGACTTCTACAAGCCGGGTGCTCAGCAAAGGGCAACCAGGGAAAGGGGAAAGGAAGAGACAGCCCTAAGGCAAGCTCAACATTTAATTGGCTTTAAACAAAAGGAAGGATAAATGTAGATCAAAGCAAAATGAAGAAGAAATTTTTTTTAATTTAAATTTATTTATTTTAATTAAAAAGATAAATGTAAAGGAAATGTAAATATTGCTTTTAGAAATGCATCAGCATGTTTCTCTGAGGGAAGATACATATGGGTCTCAACAACAATGTTGTGACTTATTTCTTTTAAAATTTACATGAGAACAACTCTTTCAGCTGTAATAAAATGAAGCCACAGCAAGACATAAGGACAATGAATACTCAAAATGAGAATTAAGAGTAAATTTAAAGACATGGAAATCTTTCTACTTTATTCAGTTTTGCAGTTTTTGCAACTCTTACCCATACATTTAAATATAATTAAAACTGAGTCTAATATTCTCTTTGGACAAGCAAGGAAAACATGCATTCATCCTCCCTAACCTAGACAGCAAATGTCATTTTGCTCAACTCAGATTTGCCTGTGTCTGCAGGACAAGTCTGGGCTAAATTTGGGCCAGAAAAAAACAACAACAACAAAAAAAAACCTTCACTTTTTTAGTTTTCTTTCTGAATTATGAAAGGGGATTTTATATTTAGCTCTATATTCTCTGAAAATAGTATAGTATATAGAATATAATATATTTTTTAATGTAATCATGATAAAATATACAACCATAAAGTTTACATGTTAACCCCTTTTAAGTGTAGAGTTTAGTGGTATTAAGTCCTATACATTCACAATATTGTGCAACCATCACCAGGACCCAGGACTTTCTTCATTTTGCAAACTAAAACTCTGTGCCCATTAAACACTAACTTTCCAGGCCCTTCTCCTCCCAGCACTCCACAACGACTCTGTACCACGTCAGAGAATCTGACTACTCTATAACTTATGTATGTAGAATCACATAGGATTTGTCCTTTTGTGTCCAGATTATTTCATTTAACATATTGCCTTCAAGATTCATCCATCTGGCAGCACGTATCAGAATTTCTTTCCTTTTTAAGACTGAATAACATCCAATTGTATGCATACCACATTTTGACTCTTCATTCACTGATCAATGGACACATGAGTCATCAAACATACTGTTTGAATGAATGGAGGGATGAAGGAATGGATAGATAAGTAAAGAAATGAATAAACCAGTGAATAAGCAGAGGGGAAAGACTTAACATTTTGGAGAAAAACAGAGCCAGGTCAAAACCTGGTCTAACACTACCAACTTTGTAACCTGGGTAAAGGACTGCACCTCCCTGAATCTCATTTTCTGATCTGTAACAAAGAGAGGGAACTCAATTAGAAAACTAACCGGCACACGACTGGCCCTTGGAAAATGTTGTCTGCTCTCCATCTGTGAGGCCCGAGGGCCAGAAGGGTTGGTCATTCTCCGCTCAGCTACTTGCACTGAATGAGAGCAGAGCTGTCCACATGGATCTCAATCTCTGCAGCAAAAAATGAAATGGTCGTTAAGTCCCAGTATACACTGTGAACTATTTGCACAAGGATAAAATTCTACTTATCAAATCCATGCACACTTGTAATCCGTTACTTGACAATGTGATGTTTGTAGGACGATCTCGGGTGAATACAGAACACAAAATACAAAAACTCCTAGACTGATTATTTCATGGCAATCCTTGAAGGGTAGAACCTCCAGTCTTACTCTAGAAAGGTCAGGTAGACCCTTCCAATCATATACAGTAAACCTGTCTTACCTAGGGAACGCTGGAATACCACCCTGCTTCTTTGGATGAGCCTTGGTCTAGACCTTGAGTGTATTCTGTGTCCAAGAAGATGTTCTCTGTGAAGTCTAAATCTATGCCTACTTGAATAACCACATCCTACCATCTTTCCCTTTTGGCCCCCGAAGAGCACCCCAGCCATTGAGAAGAGGCCAAAGTCACTTCCATTTTTCTGTGAATCAAGATGGCTGCTCTCTCCCAAGTCGGGTGGACAAGTCAAGTGCCTGGGGCTGGGATTCCTGTCAGCTTAGGCATCTCTAGGAAAGGTAAAAGGACCAGCTACCTCAGTTTCCAAATATGTCAAAAAAGTGCCAATCTTTTGTGCAACAAGTGCCCCACTGTGTGTAGATAAAGATGCTCTGAGGGCGGTCATCTTTCTATCATTACTTTGCCTTCAGTGATTGCCAAAGCCCTCGAGTGCTTGACGTGCTTGCCTAGAAGCAGCAGTGCTCACTCCCTGCTTGAAAGGGGTTGACAGTATGTAAGCAGTTAACCCTTGCCCTGCTGAGCAAGCCCAATGTGATCACACACATATAAACATTTTCTCCATGTGGACGAGCAAAGAGGAGCAGCTATTTCTGCTGGCGGAAGCTGTGCAAAAGGTCAGCTCCACCTCAAAATCAAAGCCTCACAGGTAGTATAGGTGAAAACCCCATGGAGAAAATAAAACTGGAGCTACAAAGGTGATCTTGGTTCACAGACAGTTTTAAAAAACTGTCCCCATCTTTTGAAAGGCCGGTTAATGGTGCTCTTTTGCAAATTACCACTCATTGGGTAGTGATCAGACTGATCAAGATCATTTTGATCCTGTTACTCTTGGGAAGTAGAGCACTTGAAATTCAGCATCATTCATTCTTGCTGCACGTGCTGAAGCCCCAGGACTTTGATTTTCTTTCGGCTTCTGAATGTCCAGCTGTCCCTAAGGCCACATGGCTCGTAGGCTTATCTTCTTTTTAATTTAAATCTAGATGATGCCCCAACCACAAAAACCACTAACACCCACCCTACCCTCCACAAACAGACACACATGGTGCTGGATTATCGCATTTACCTCCCCCCTAATTAATGAGCATTGTCTAAGTCAACAATTATTTTTCTCAACATATTGGTTAAAAATCAAACAGGAAGAAATTGAGAACTATAAAGAAAATGTGTAAGAGTTAGCCAGACAGACAATTTGCTCTGCTTAAACCAGATGAAAACTGAGGTTTATAAATTTGAGAGGAGAAGACTGATACATAAATAAATGTGTATATATACATAAATGTGTATATATATATGTTGTTTTTTCCTTTGGGGTTTTTCAGCCTAATATTTAAAAGTGAAATATTCAGTTATTTGAGGGTGGATGATTTTTAGCAAAAGGGTTTATCATTTAGTAATTGGAGAAATAAAAGCCGCCTTTCCAACATGGCATTAAAACTCTCTAGTAAAATGGGGAAAATGAAGGTCTAAGATGACAGTCTTTATCAAAGTGTTTATAGAGACATTATATGTTCCCGTAATTGTTTAGGCCAGTGAATTAATGAATCCTCTCTGTAAGTCTCCATTTGAAATGATTTCGACGGTGTCTGCAGCTCGGCTGCTTTGGAAAAGCCTGTTGTCTGCAGCTCGGGAGAAGGGCCTTGAACCCTGCCATTCAATCCCTTTCAGCCCATCAGCTGAGTCTAATTGCCAGAAAGCACACGAGACCCCCAAGCCTGATTGTTCCCCCACCTCCTTTGAGGTTTGGAGGCATGAAAAGCAAAAGGGAAAAAAAAAAAAAAGCTCCCTTTTGATCTTCTGTTCTCTCTCTCTCCCTCTCCCTCTCTCTTCCTTTTTTTGTCTGCCCACTCCTACTCTGAGAATGACACATTTCTTTATAAGGCTTCTTCTCCTTCTTATAAAGACAATAATTAATAAGGCCTTTATAAAATGAGGCTTGAATTGGTGTCACCTCAGGGGTGGTCTGGGGCTCTGAAGTGAAACCTCGGTGGGCCCCGGCCTTGTCCGGCCTCTGCACAGGTCAGGTTTAAATACCCTGACCCCAATTTTCAGTCTCTTTCCCTAATGAGGCGATTCGCACAAGGATACAAAATTATATGAGAAGGGAGAGGAGACAAAAGAGCCAAGGTGTAGTTGACACCACACAAGCCACATTTATTATTATCTTTGTGCCTGTGACATCACAGCTGTGGATGTCCTTAAAGCAAAGCGTTTTCCCCTGGTTCCCATGGTGAGCTGTGCGGAATGACTTTGCAGACCCCTGTGAGCTTGACAAGCTCAGAGAGGAGTGGCCTGGCGGAGCCAGTGACCAGTGCCTGGGCCTTCCCCGACTACAGGAGTATTACCCGGGGCGCTTTCTGAATTTCTGCACCACTGCCTTCTGTCAATGGCTTGGATAAAACTGCATTATTTGTATCCATATAATTTTACAGGCTTATCATGTTGACATCAAGAGTTTAAAACGTTCTCCCGTGCCTGTTATCTGCCCTGGATCTGGCTAAAAGCAGGCTGGCTTTGAACGGAGTAGGATGGGAATACAGTCTCTTGCCAGAGTGTCTAAGAGGCTTTTAAAATAGCTGAGTAACCTTAGTAAATGATATGCGTACTTTGTCCAGAGTTGCTAATCATGAGGTAGATGATTTGTATGAATTATATCTTTTTGGCTTAAAACATTTTTTCACCAATAAAATGATGTGACTGCGAATGGAAGAGAGAGTAAGTTGGGAGTTGTAGTCGGAAATATAAAGCTAAGTTTTTTCTCCTCTGCTATGACTTCTTGCATTCAATACTTTTCAATCAATTTGGAGCTGATCTCAATTCAGAATCAAAAATAAATAGAAAGAAAACTACATTAAGAGAAGCAGGTGGAATTTCAATGTACAGCCAAGTTTCAAATGCTAAAAGACTACCAGTCCAGGAAAAAAAAAAATGTGTTGCAAAATAAATATTCTAAATCCAGTTATACCAGTTATACAAAATGAAATGAATTGAGATATTTTTGTTTTTAAATGATGCTTTTGCTGTTTTGTCAAATGGGTCGATCTCTTTCATTTCTGCGCATAAAGAATGGTATCAGATACTTTCAGATAGATTACAGCGAAATAATCACCATCCCCAAAGAATCACTACACATTAACTTCATGCAAATATGAGTAATTAAATAAGACCACTGTCTCTGAATAATGAAGGGAAGAAAATGTATCATAATATTAGATTTTACTATGATATGGCTGATCCTTAATGGCCTTTACTTAATAGGAAGTGTGGGCTATCAGTGTACTCTGTTTAAATTGCTTTCATCTCAGAATTCTGTTCACTGGTGCCATGATGGTCTAGGATTTTTTTTTTTTTTTTGAGGTTTAGGCAGAAAGAAATGTCAGTGAACTTGAGGGGAAAAATTCTTTAAGTAAAATAAATAGAAGAGTGTTTGCAAAGAAAGAAAGAAAGAGGTCTCTGCCTCCCAGGATGATGGGAGATGATGTTGGGAGATCCTTCTCCTTGTGAGAAGGTGGACCATGTGCAAAGTTCTGCCCAATGAGCTATGAGCAAAGTGATGAGTATCATTTCTGGATCAAACATTTCACTGCCATGGCAAGACCTTCTGGAGACCTCTTCTCACTGGTGTGATGACTACTGATGATGGTTAAATGATAACGGTCAATCTGGATGCTCTACTTTCAGCATCTGTGTCACAGCAAGGATACGTGTGAACAATCAGCCTTAGCTGTTTCCAGCCACTGGCATTTTAGGACTGTGTGTTGCTGCAGCACGACCAGTATACTCTGGGTGGACTAGACAAATTCCACCCAGCTGAGCTGAGATAAAGCACACTGTACCACCCTGACTGAGGGACAGCAAAAAAGATGTGAAGATGTCATATACAGGGTACCTTCCTTACCACTTGAAATTGTTGATCATCATATGATTTCACATACATGTGCAAACAAAAAAACAAATGAACAAACAAAACAGAAACACATTCATAGATAAAGAGAACAAACTGCTGTTCATCAGGGGAGAGCTGGCTAACAGGATGGATGAAATGGATTGAGGGGATTAAGAGATAAATTTCCTGGTATAAAATAAATATGTTACAGGGATATAATGTATACCTAGGAATGACAGTCACTAATATTATAACAACTGGGCATGATGATACATAGTAACTAGACTTACTGTGATGATTATTTCACAATGTATAAAAATATTGAATCACAATGCCATATACCTGAAACTAACATGGTATTGTATGCAAATCATAACAATTAAAAAAGCTACCTAAGGATGAAGGATGAAATAGATTTAAGGGCCTAGATCTGATAGATAGAGTGCCTGATGAACTATGGAATGAGGTTCGTGACATTGTACAGGAGACAGGGATCAAGACCATTCCCATGGAAAAGAAATGCAAAAAAGCAAAATGGCTGTCTGGGGAGGCCTTACAAATACCTGTGAAAAGAAGAGAGGCAAAAAGCAAAGGAGAAAAGGAAAGATATAAACATCTGAATGCAGAGTTCCAAAGAATAGCAAGAAGAGATAAGAAAGACTTCCTCAGTGATCAATGCAAAGATATAGAGGAAAACAACAGAATGGGAAAGACTAGAGATTTCTTCAAGAAAATTAGAGATACCAAGGGAACATTTCATGCAAAGATGGGCTCGATAAAATGGTCTGGACCTAAGAGAAGCAGAAGATATTAAGAAGAGGTGGCAAGAATACACAGAAGAACTGTACAAAAAAGGTCTTCATGACCCAGATAATCATGATGATGTGATCACTAATCTAGAGCCGGACATCCTGGAATGTGAAGTCAAGTGGGCCTTAGAAAGCATCACTACAAACAAAGCTAATGGAGGTTATGGAATTCCAGTGGAGCTGTTTCAAATCCTGAAAGATGATGCTGTGAAAGTGCTGCACTCAATATGCCAGCACATTTGGAAAACTCAGCAGTGGCCACAGGACTGGAAAAGGTCAGTTTTCATTCCAATCGCAAAGAAAGGCAATGCCAAAGAATGCTCAAACTACCGCACAAATGCACTCATCTCACATGCTAGTAAAGTAATGCTCAAAATTCTCCAAGCCAGGCTTCAGCAATATGTGAACCGTGAACTCCCTGATGTTCAAGCTGGTTTTAGAAAAGGCAGAGGAACCAAAGATCAAATTGCCAACATCTGCTGGATCATGGAAAAAGCAAGAGAGTTCCAGAGAAACATCTATTTCTGCTTTATTGACTATGTCAAAGCCTTTGACTGTGTGAATCACAATAAACTGTGGAAAATTCTGAAAGAGATGGGAATACCAGACCACCTAACCTGCCTCTTGAGAAATCTGTATGCAGGAAGCAACAGTTAGAACTGGACATGGAACAACAGACTGGTTCCAAATAGGAAAAGGAGTACGTCAAAGCTGTATATTGTCACCCTGCTTATTTAACTTATATGCAGAGCACATCATGAGAAACGCTGGACTGAAAGAAGCACAAGCTGGACTCAAGATTGCTGGGAGAAATATCAATAACCTCAGATATGCAGATGACACCACCCTTACGGCAGAAAGTGAAGAGGAACTAAAAAGCCTCTTGATGAAAGTGAAAGAGGAGAGCGAAAAAGTTGGCTTAAAGCTCAACATTCAGAAAACGAAGATCATGGCATCCAGTCCCATCACTTCATGGGAAATTGATGGGGAAACAGTGGAAACAGTGGCTGACTTTATTTTGGGGTGCTCCAAAATCACTGCAAATGGTGATTGCAGCCATGAAATTAAAAGACGCTTACTCCTTGGAAGAAAAGTTATGACCAACCTAGATAGCATATTCAAAAGCAGAGACATTACTTTGCCGACTAAGGTCCATCTAGTCAAGGCTATGGTTTTTCCTGTGGTCATGTATGGATGTGAGAGTTGGACTGTGAAGAAGGCTGAGTGCCGAAGAATTGATGCTTTTGAACTGTGGTGTTGGAGGCCTCTTGAGGGTCCCTTGGACTGCAAAGAGATCCAACCAGTCCATTCTGAAGGAGATCAGCCCTGGGATTTCTTTGGAAGGAATGATGCTAAAGCTGAAACTCCAGTCCTTTGGCCACCTCATGCGAAGAGTTGCCTCATTGGAAAAGACTTTGATGCTGGGAGAGATTGGGGGCAGGAGAAGAAGGGGACGACCAAGGATGAGATGGCTGGATGGCATCACTGACTCGATGGCGTGAGTCTGAGTGAACTCCAGGAGATGGTGATGGACAGGGACGTGCTGCAGTTCATGGGGTTGCAAAGAGTTGGACATGACTGAGCGACTGAACTGAACTGAACTGAAGGATGAAGGATGTCAAGCAACCCAATTCTCCTTAAGCCACATAAAGGTTACATTGATTACATTAGATATGAAAAATACTGAAGAGCAGGAAGTGAAAAAATTAATATCCATAATATTTTTGAGAGATCATTTTTGTTTTTAGGAAATACTGCATGTGAAGTTGTAAGGATGAATATATCTAATAAAAATATAATACTTTGTTTGACAAAATAGAAATCAGCAATTCTAAATTTCAATACCTTGGTGGGATCAATCAGATAACATACATTTACGAATTATTAATCAGGAAACTGTAAAACAACAGAAGTATTGCTGGAAAGACCTACCAGGCCTGAAGGTATTCAAAACAACAATAATGATAGTAACATGATAATGGAATTTAACAATGGACAGACCAAACTTGTGGTCTAAATTCAGCCCTTGCATACCAGTTTTCTTCCCCTAGGAGATGATGTCTTTGGACTGAAAAATATTTTGGAGACCCTCCATGAGCTTCAAGTATACATTACAGAATCCTTCATTAAAACAACTTTTTACTATGAAATTGCTTTAGAGTAGAAAGACTTTCATGACTGAGGACTGGTTTTGGCTCATGTGTGAGACCTGACATACTTTCAGATAAATTGTTGTCAAATGGACCTGGGCTTCGATTCCAACTCTGCTGCTTGGACTAATGTTACTTAGGGCACTAAACCTTTCTGAGTCCCTTTTTTTTTTTTCCTGGTGTAATGGTGGAGGGGGTGGGGTGTACCAATTCTCAGAATAACCACATCTACACAGTTAGAGAGTAGCTCTAAAGAGAGTGAGAATCAGCTGTCAAGCATGGGTCCTGAGTCCGTGGGTCCACAGCCAACAGGATAGCTGACTGGGAGTCGGAGCTGGAGATGCGCAGATGCTAGTGGAAGAGGAACATCGGAGCGAGAGGCAGCATCTGCGCTGCAGAGGCTGCCATGCCTTCTGAATTTGGGCATCAAGGACAGCACTTTCTTCTGTGCTACTCCAGGACCTTACAGCTTGGAAAAACTTATCTTCCAAGGGAAAACCGACGTCTTTAGGATCGTAATAGGTATGCATCCCCCTCCATCGGTGGTCTGGAGAAAGAAGAATTTTTAAGGATCAAGTCTCTTTCTCTGTGCTATTCCATCATGCACACAGCAACTGGAAGGGAGCCTGACCTCTGGCCTCCTTGGCCGGGCACCAACCCAATGAGCCACTAGCTGCGCAGTGAGCGTCCACAGGCAGTCACGCCAGATACTGCCTGCGTGTTACGAGCCGTTCTCTTCTTCCATCGTTTGTCAATGCTGCAGTGTTGGCAGTTATTTTGGCTACAATAGTATTCCTTGAAACAACTAGGAATATGGAAAATAAAACATGTTTTAGCACAACTCTTTGCCCTAACTATCTTTACCTTTATGATTTCTGTCAAAACTTTAACTGGTTGTTCTCTAATTTGAGAACTGGATCCTTATGTGTGTACACATATCCTACACTTTTGAGTTTTTTAAGATCTATAATGGAGAAGACAGATCACTGGATTTCTCACTGAATAACTTATCATACCGTAAAATGAATTTATGAGTTATCTAGAGATAATTGTTCAGATGCAGATTTGAACTCAGCAGGTCTGGGGTGGGATCTGAGTTTCTTCATTTTTAGCAAGTGTTTGGTGATGGTGAAGTTACTGGTCCCCAGACCAAACTTTGAACAGTAGAGATCAGACAAGTTCCTCAACGATTCTGAGCTTTATTTACCAAATTTGTAAATGGATTTAATAGCACTCCCTTACAAGGTCCTGGGTAATAAACGTATACAAGTTACAATGTGACTAATTTATAAATGAATATCACTACGAACAAACCTAGTGCAGGTGATGGAATTCCAGTTGAGCTGTTTCAAATCCTGAAAGATGATGCTGTGAAAGTGCTGCACTCAATATGCCAGCACATTTGGAAAACTCAGCAGTGGCCACAGGACTGGAAAAGGTCAGTTTTCATTCCAATCTCAAAGAAAGGCAATGCAAAAGAATGCTCAAACTACCTCACAATTTCACTCATCTCACACACTAGTAAAGTAATGCTCAAAATTCTCCAAGCCAGGCTTCAGCAATATGTGATTTGTGAACTTCCAGATGTTCAAGCTGGTTTTAGAAAAGGCAGAGGAACCAGAGATCAAATTGCCAACATCCACTGGATCATCAAAAAAGCAAGAGAGTTCCAGAAAAACATCTATTTCTGCTTTATTGACTATGCCAAAGTCTTTGACTGTGTGGATAACAATAAACTGTGGAAAATTCTGAAAGAGATGGGAATACCAGGCCACCTAACCTGCCTCTTGAGAAACCTGTATGCAGGTCAGGAAACAACAGTTAGAACTGGACATGGAACGACAGACTGGTTCCAAATAGGAAAAGGAGTACGTCAAGGCTGCATATTGTCACCCTGCTTATTTAACTTATATGCAGAGTACATCATGAGAAACGCTGGACTTGAAGAAACACAAGCTGGAATCAAGATTGCTGGGAGAAATATCAATAACCTCAGATATGCAGATGACATCACCCTTATGGCAGAAAGTGAAGAGGAACTAAAAAGCCTCTTGATGAAAGTGAAAGTGGAGAGTGAAAAAGTTGGCTTAAAGATCACCATTCAGAAAACTAAGATCATGGCATTTGGTCCCAACACTTCATGGCAAATAGATGGGGTAACAGTAGAAACAGTGGCTGACTTTATTTTTCTTGGCTTCAAAATCACTGTAGATGGTGACTGCAGCCATGAAATTAAAAGGCGCTTACTCCTTGGAAGGAAAGTTATGACTAATCTAGACAGCATATTAAAAAGAAGAGACACTACTTTGCCAACAAAGGTCCATCTAGTCAAGGCTATGGTTTTTCCTGTGGTCATGTATGGATGTGAGAGTTGGACTATAAAGAAAGTTGAGTGCCGAAGAGCTGCTGCTTTTGAACTGTGGTGTTGGAGAAGACTCTTGAGAGTCCCTTGGACTTCAAGGAGATCCAACCAGTCCATCCTAAAGGAGATCAGTCCTGGGTGTTCTTTGGAAGGACTGATCTTGACGCTAAAACTCCTATACTTTGGCCACCTGATGCGAAGAGCTGACTCATTGGAAAAGACCCTGATGCTGGGAAAGACTGAGGGCAGGAGGGGACAACAGAGGATGAGATGGTTGGATGGCATCACCGACTCAATGGACGTGAGTAAACTCCGGGAGTTGGTGAAGGACAGGGAGGCCTGGCATTCTGCGGTTCATGGGGTCGCAAAGAGTTAGAATTGACTGAGCAACTGAACTGAACTGAACTGATCAAGCAGAAGGGCTTCCCTGGTAGCTCACTGGTAAAGAATCTGCCTGCCAATGCAGAGCTTAGTCCCTGGGTCAGGAAGATCCCCTGGAGAAAATAGCCATTTACTCCAATATTCTTGCCTGGGAAATCCCATGCACAGAGGAACCTGGTGGGCTGCAGTCCATGGAATTGAAAAGAGTCAGACACAAGTTAGTGACTGTGCATGCACGTGCACATCAAGCAGATAATACACAAAACCTGAGATTATCAGACCTAAGAGTGTTTTCTCAATAATAATCTAGAGACTACTATGTAAAAAAAAAAAAAAAAATTGAATAATAAAAGGGACTCTGAGCTCTGTCCCAAACGACAGAGCTCACTGAAGGTTTCATCTTTCTGTTCTCATAAGAATAACTGGGAGAAAACAAACCACGCTAAGAAAAATGAGGCTGTCACCTCTGCCATGCCCAAAGTGAGGGCTGGATCCTTCAGCAGTCAGTATCTCAGAGGCCAGTGAAAGTGGAAATAACCACTTACAGCTATATGAAGATCTGTGAAGACTGACTTCACAAGGAGAACAGAGAGAATGGAAGTCCTAGAAGTGAGTATCATGGGGTCAAGAAAATGGTCACTCTAGCATAGATCACGGGAGACAAGACCTGGTTTCAGACAGAAAAGCAAGCCTAGGAATCGACAGGTCAAATCACTGACTAAAGACAGAAAGTTTTGAAATAAAAGTCCGTAATTACTTTTCCAACACTCTCAGAGCCAGATATATCTCAGAATTTAGAGTCATAAGATTTTGGAAAAGGATATTGCCTGATAGCCTCAGTGAGGTCTGGGGTAACCCCCACCTCCCTACCATTATTCTAATGCAATATTTCTGATTAAAATACATGCCCGTCACAGTGAGTAGGAGAAACAGAGTTTGCAGTAGCCTCAGGGCAGTACACGTTATGTCTGTCACCGGATGAATTATGGAGCAACAAAACTTTTTGTTTTGAGCTTTTTGAACTCTGAAATTACAGATGAGGAGTTATATATTGATAGTGCTATAGAATCGTAACTGAGTCTGTCACTCATCATTGCTCTCTCTCTGTCATCTATTCACATACATGCATAAACAATTTAGTAATCTGTTAGTATATTTCATAGATGAGTTTTATTTTCTTGCTCATCAAGTTCCTTTATTAATGTGTAAAACCTGACTTTCAAACCCCCACTCTTGTTGAGACATGTGTCCTGAAGGTAAGGAAGGAGAGATGCCACTCTAGTAAGGAAGTGATCCCACAGTAAATGGAGCAGAGCCTGGAAAGAACACCCCTAAATTCTTGCTGTCATTCTGAGAGTCTCACATGCCCTTCGTAAACTATCACGTGCCCTGGCATGGGAGAGGGTCCTGAAGATAATGGTGCCTCCCACCCCCTGCCACAAAGGGTATATTTCACAATCTACCTCCAGGACAAAGGGAGGGCTACAAATAACTGTAGTAAGGCCTATTTTACATCTTATATAACGGAGAGGGATACTTTATAAATGATCTTCACTACTACAAATTTACAACTTGAACACCATTTTACTCTCATATGCTTGAATGGGTAGCTCAGATGGTAAAGAATCAGTCTGCAATGCAGGAGACCCAGGTTCAGGCCCTGGGTCGGAAAGACTCCCGTGGAGAAGGAAATGGCAATGTACTCCAGTATTCTTGCCTGGGAAATCCCCTAGACAGAAACACCTGGTGGGCTACAGTTCATGGGTCACAAAGAGTAAAATACAATTGAGCAAGGGATATTAACGTTAACTATAAACTTAAAATTTGAACACCATTTCACTCTCGTGTGCTTGAATAGGATCTGCTAATCTGATCTGAAAATTCCAAAAACTCTTCTGATTCATTTGATAGCTTTTCCTGGTTTGTTAATTTAAAATAGTACTCTTATTTAATTTGCTAAGTGATGTATGCTGTTTTTCCAATTTTGAGGATATTTGTGGCATATGACAATTAAGATGTGGGTCCTTTTCTTTCTGTACCTTGCTCTTTGTGGGTGTGTGTCTTCTGAAATATTTGTTTTTGATGCAAAAAGTCAGGGAAGAAGATCGCAAAGAGAATGTGTGTAGAGAAGTGTGAAAAACTAAGATTTCAGACAAACTTCTCTTGGTTCTATGTAAATTAATTCCCTAATGTAAGGTTATAACTTCTATATACTTTTCTAACAGAAAGAAATCTCCCTGGTGTCAAAGTACTAACTTTATAATTCTCTTTTCACCCTCACCAACTCCCAGCAATGGTGTCAAACTTAATTAACTTGTGGCTTAACCACATTTACAGTGTCCCTGGGCCAGTTTTTATTAAGCAAGTGACTCAGAGAAAGGGTCAAGGCTATTTTTCCTCCAAGTGAGTCACTAAATGTACTTTGCTGTGTAGGTGGACATAAAATCACTGAAAATATGCAAAGTCACTGAGTTTGTAATAGAGTTTCTCTCTCTCTCTTTTTTTTTTTTTTAATAAAAAGGTTTTAAAATGAGTTTTCTCTTTTTAATTTCCCAAATGAATGTAGGGGAAATGGTGATACAGTCATAGATTCAAAGTCCAACAACTAGGTGTTCCTTTTTCTCTCTGTGCTCGTTACCAACACAAAAGAGATAAAATAATAGTGAACTCTAGTTCATGTTCTAATCTAGCTTTAAGTGCTTATATAACAAAGTACTTGAATGAAAGTGCTCCTCTCTCATTTGATATGAAATTTAAAATTAAACAATAAATGTTTAATTGTGTAACATTTGCTTTTCATTGAGAAACTGAAATGACACTCAAGGTAAGAGTCAGAACTATTGCAAACATGTGTATATATATATATATATATATATATATATATATATACACACACACACACACATATACTCACTTTTCATTTTTATAGAATTTCTACCATTACGATCAACCTCACAGAAATCAGACTACTTATGGCAAAAGATAAAGTAAATCAACTTGTCAATTTCCACCACTTCATACAGCACATATTTAAAATTATACCTGAAATTAGCCAGAGCTAAAAGCAGATAAGCACTTTTCACAAATAAAATTGCAGTAATAAAAAAACTTCATTGCTTCATTGTTTTTTCCAAAATGAACACACGACTGAAATTCACAACTTGGAAAGATTCTGTGTTATTGGTACAGCAATTTTACCCAGTGAAGTAATTAGATCAGAATGAACCAATTCTCTGGACTTCAACTTATTCTGGCTGGGAACGCCTCATGACTTTTCTCATGATATGGAAACTGCCGGTTTAAGGGCACGTTTAGTGGAAGTGTTCTCATGATCAGCTCATTCTGAGAGTGTGCATCTGGAAGCCTGCCTCCTTTCCCCTGAAGTCAACACATATCTAAGAATCAGAGAAATCGCAATACCATGTCCCTCCTTGTGAGGTCACCCACCACTAATGAGCTCAGTAATAAGTACATATCAGCCATCAGCCCACTAATGTTCATCCCCAGGGTCCCCTCCAGGGAAGCTACTCAGACTGGAGCCCAATAAAGACATATGTGCTTGTCTCCCCTAGATGCAGCTCCTAAAGAAGTTGCATTGGTAAGTATTCTTTATTACATGTCATGATGTTCTTGTATAGTAAGAAAAATGTCAACTAAAATACCTGAACACTGTATTCTCTGGGATGAGTCATTATTCCTTTCATGATATGACTATTTAATTCTTTTATGGACTTTCCTTATAAACTATGGACTTCATTCTTATAAAATATGAAAAGTATGTTTCTCCCCACTAAATAGTATTTGATTATATTCATTAATAGAAAACAAAATGGGAATTTGGCATCATTGAATATACATCCTTTAAAATGTTGACTGTAAACATACCTTTGGTCACTCAGAAAACTTTGCCTTAATTATTACACAGAATCAAAGACATAATTTCTCATACCCTGAGATACAGGAAAAATCAAAGAATCAAATTTTAGATCTATTTTACTAGGAATACTGCCTAAAACTGCAGTTTCATAAAACATATGCTTGTAAACAATTTAATATGTAGATATACAAGGTTATGGGTTTCCCAGGTGGTGCAATGGTAAGGAATCCACTTGCCAATACAGGAAACACAAGAGATGTGGATTTGATCCCTGGGTTGGGAAGATTCCCTGGAGTAGGAAATGGCAACCCACTCCAATATTCTTTCCTGGAAAATTCCATGGACGGAGGAGCCTGGCAGACTACAGTCTATAGGGTTGCAAGGAGTTGGACACAACTGAGCATGCACACATCACATCACATACAAGGTTATATGCAAATACTTACCCAGAGAGATTATTTCAAGGACATCATGGGCTTATTTTATTGGGATTAATATAGTCCAGATGCTGTTTTTCTACTTGAGCCATCACTATAGAAAATGGAAAAGTAGATGCATTTCAGTTGAAATTCAATGGTTGGCCATTAGGTTGCACTTGAAATTGAGTTGGGTGCAAAGAACAGGGAAAACAGAAGGCAAATGCTTTCAAAGTTCACCATCTCTGCGATCTGTTCACCATCTCCTTGCTCTGTGGAGAAAGTAAGTAAATAAATAAATAGGTAAGAAACTTGAGTAAAAGGGGATTCTACTTTTAAAGCTCTGCTCAGAAGAGTCTTAGGTATGAAACAACCATTATTTCTAACCCTAAAACCTCTGAGAAAGATGTATATTTTTACAAAAGTTTTCCTGAGGGCACAATAATGAAAAAAAATTCATTCAACTGAGTATAGTAATACTTCCTAACAATTCTCTTTACCTGTCCATATCCCTAAAGTTACTCTTTGTGATTTATTTATTTATTTATTTCCCCCCTGGAACTCTTTTGCTTTTTTTTTTTTTTGATTTTTTACTTTTTTAATTTTAAAATCTTTAATTCTTACATGTGTTCCCAAACATGATCCCCCCTCCTACCTCCCTCCCCATAACATCTCTCTGGGTCATCCCCATGCACCAGCCCCAAGCATGCTGCATCCTGCGTCAGACATAGACTGGCGATTCAATCCTTACATGATAGTATACATGTTAGAATGCCATTCTGCCAAATCATCCCACCCTCTCCCTCTCCTTCTGAGTCCAAAAGTCCGTTATACACATCTGTGTCTTTTTTGCTATCTTGCATACAGGGTCATCATTGCCATCTTTCTAAATTCCATATATATGTGTTAGTATACTGTATTGGTGTTTTTCTTTCTGGCTTACTTCACTCTGTATAATCGGCTCCAGTTTCATTCATCTCATCAGAACTGATTTAACGGCTGAGTAATACTCCATTGTGTATATGTACCACAGCTTTCTTATCCATTCATCTGCTGATGGACATCTAGGTTGTTTCCATGTCCTGGCTATTATAAACAGTGCTGCAATGAACATTGGGGTACATGTGTCTCTTTCAATTCTGGTTTCCTCCGTGTGTATGCCCAGAAGTGGGATTGCTGGGTCATATGGCAGTTCTATTTGCAATTTTTTAAGGAATCTCCACACTGTTCTCCATATTGGCTGTACTAGTTTGCATTCCCACCAACAGTGTAGGAGGGTTCCCTTTTCTCTACACCCTCTCCAGCATCTATTGCTTGCAGATTTTTGGATCACAGACATTCTGACTGGTGTGAAGTGGTACCTCATTGTGGTTTTGATTTGCATTTCTCTAATAATGAGTGATGTTGAGCATCTTTTCATGCGTTTGTTAGCCATCCGTATGTCTTCTTTGGAGAAATGTCTATTTAGTTCTTTGGCCCATTTTTTGATTGGGTCATTTATTTTTCTGGAATTGAGCTGCAGAAGTTGCTTGTATATTTTTGAGATTAGTTGTTTGTCAGTTGCTTCATTTGCTATTATTTTCTCCAATTCAGAAGGCTGTCTTTTCACCTCGCTTATATTTTCCTTTGTTGTACAGAAGCTTTTAATTTTAATTAGATCCCATTTGTTTATTTTTGCTTTTATTTCCAGAATTCTGGGAGGTGGATCATAGAGGATCCTGCTGTGATTTATGTCTGAGAGTGTTTTGCCTATGTTCTCCTCTAGGAGTTTTATAGTTTCTGGTCTTACATTTAGATCTTTAATCCATTTTGAGTTTATTTTTGTGTGCGGTGTTAGAAAGTGATCTAGTTTCATTCTTTTACAAGTGGTTGACCAGTTTTCCCAGCACCACTTGTTAAAGAGATTGTCTTTACTCCATTGTATATTCTTGCCTCCTTTGTCAAAGATAAGGTGTCCATATGTGTGTGGATTTATCTCTGGGCTTTCTATTTTGTTCCATTGATCTATATGTCTGTCTTTGTGCCAGTACCATACTGTTTTGATGACTGTGGCTTTGTAGAAGAGCCTGAAGTCAGGCAAGTTGATTCCTCCAGTTCCATTCTTATTTCTCAAGATTGCTTTGGCAATTCGAGGTTTTTTGTATTTCCATACAAATCTTGAGATTATTTGTTCTAGTTCTGTGAAAAATGTTGCTGGTAGCTTGATAGGGATTGCATTGAATTTGTAAATTGCTTTGGGTGGTATACTCATTTTCACTATATTGATTCTTCCTATCCATGAACATGGTATATTTCTCCATCTATTAGTGTCCTCTTTGATTTCTTTCATCAGTGTTTTATAGTTTTCTATATATAGGTCTTTAGTTTCTTTGGGTAGATATATTCCTAAGTATTTTATTCTTTTCGTTGCAATGGTGAATGGAATTGTTTCCTTAATTTCTTTTTCTACTTTCTCATTATTAGTGTATAGGAATGCAAGGGATTTCTGTGTGTTGATTTTATATCCTGCAACTTTACTATATTCATTGATGAGCTCTAGTAATTTTCTGGTGGAGTCTTAAGGGTTTTCTATGTAGAGGATCACGTCATCTGCAAACAGTGAGAGTTTTACTTCTTCTTTTCCAATTTGGATTCCTTTTATTTCTTTTTCTGCTCTGATTGCTGTGGCCCAAATTTCCAGAACTATGTTAAATAGTAGTGGTGAAAGTGGACACCCTTGTCTTGTTCCTGACTTTAGGGGAAATGCTTTCAATTTTTCACCATTGAGGATAATGTTTGCTGTGGGTTTGTCATATATAGCTTTTATTATGTTGAGGTATGTTCCTTCTATTCCTGCTTTCTGGAGAGTTTTTATGATAAATGGATGTTGAATTTTGCCAAAGGCCTTCTCTGCATCTATTGAGATAATCATATGGTTTTTATTTTTTAATTTGTTAATGTGGTGAATTACATTGATTGATTTGCAGATATTGAAGAATCCTTGCATCCCTGGGATAAAGCCCACTTGGTCATGGTGTATGATCTTTTTAATGTGTTGTTGGATTCTGATTGCTAGAATTTTGTTGAGGATTTTTGCATCTATGTTCATCAGTGATATTGGCCTGTAGTTTTCTTTTTTTGTGACATCTTTGTCAGGTTTTGGTATTAGGGTGATGGTGGCCTCATAGAATGAGTTTGGAAGTTTACCTTCCTCTGCAATTTTCTGGAAGAGTTTGAGGAGGATAGGTGTTAGCTCTTCTCGAAATTTTTGGTAGAATTCAGCTGTGAAGCCATCTGGACCTGGGCTTTTGTTTGCTGGAAGATTTCTGATTACAGTTTCAATTTCCGTGCTTGTGATGGGTCTGTTAAGATTTTCTATTTCTTCCTGGTTCAGTTTTGGAAAATTGTACTTTTTTAAGAATTTGTCCATTTCTTCCACGTTGTCCATTTTATTGGCATACAACTGCTGATAGTAGTCTCTTATGATCCTTTGTATTTCTGTGTTGTCTGTTGTGATCTCTCCATTTTCATTTCTAATTTTATTGATTTGATTTTTCTCTCTTTGCTTCTTGATGAGTCTGGCTAATGGTTTGTCAATTTTATTTATCCTTTCGAAGAACCAGCTTTTGGCTTTGTTGATTTTTGCTATGGTCTCTTTTGTTTCTTTTGCATTTATTTCTGCCCTAATTTTTAAGATTTCTTTCCTTCTACTAACTCTGGGGTTCTCCAATTCTTCCTTTTCTAGTTGCTTTAGTTGTAGAGTTAGGTTATTTATTTGACTTTTTTCTTGTTTCTTGAGGTATGCCTGTATTGCTATGAACTTTCCTCTTAGCACTGCTTTTATAGTGTCCCACAGGTTTTGGGTTGTTGTGTTTTCATTTTCACTCGTTTCTATGCATATTTTGATTTCTTTTTTGATTTCTTCTGTGATTTGTTGGTTATTCAGAAGTGTGTTGTTCAACCTCCATATGTTGGAATTTTTAATAGTTTTTCTCCTATAATTGAGATCTAATCTTAATGCATTATGGTCAGAAAAGATGCTTGGAATGACTTCGATTTTTTTGAATTTATCAAGTTTAGACTTATGGCCCAGGATGTCATCTATCCTGGAGAAGGTTCCATGAGCACTTGAAAAAAAGGTGAAATTCATTGTTTTCTGGTGAAATGTCCTATAGATATCAATTAGGTCTAACTGATCTAATGTATCATTTAAAGTTTGCGTTTCTTTGTTAATTTTCTGTTTAGTTGATCTGTCCATAGGTGTGAGTGGGGTATTAATTAAAGTCTCCCACTATTATTGTGTTATTGTTGATTTCCCCTTTCATACTTGTTAACATTTGTCTTAACATATTGCGGTGCTCCTATATTGGGTGCATAAATATTTATAATTGTTATATCTTCTTCTTGGATTGATCCTTTGATCATTATGTAGTGGCCTTCTTTGTCTCTTTTCACAGCCTTTGTTTTAAAGTCTATTTTATCAGATATGAGTATTGCCACTCCTGCTTTCTTTTGGTCTCTATTTGCGTGGTATATCTTTTTCCAGCCCTTCACTTTCAGTCTGTATCTGTCCCTTGTTTTGAGGTGGGTCTCTTGTAAGCAGCATATAGAGGGGTCTTGTTTTTGTATCCATTTGGCCAGTCTTTGCCTTTTGGTTGGGGTGTTCAACCCATTTACGTTTAAGGTAATTATTGATAAGTATGATCCCGTTACCATTCTACTTTATTGTTTTGGGTTCGGGTTTATACATCCTTTTCATGTTTCCTGTCTAGAGAATATCCTTTAGAATTTGTTGGAGAGCTGGTTTGGTGGTGCTGAATTCTCTCAGCTTTTGCTTGTCTGTAAAGCTTTTGATTTCTCCTTCGTATTTGAATGAGATCCTTGCTGGGTACAGTAATCTGGGCTGTAGGTTATTGTCTTTCATCACTTTAAGTATGTCTTGCCATTCCCTCCTGGCCTGAAGAGTTTCTATTGAAAGATCAGCTGTTATCCTTATGGGAATCCCCTTGTGTGTTATTTGTTGTTTTTCCCTTGCTGCTTTTAATATTTGTTCTTTGTGTTTGATCTTTGTTAATTTGATTAATATGTGTCTTGGTGTGTTTCTCCTTGGGTTTATCCTATTTGGAACTCTCTGTGTTTCTTGGACTTGGGTGATTATTTCCTTCCCCATTTTAGGGAAGTTTTCAACTATTATCTCCTCAAGGATTTTCTCATGATCTTTCTTTCTGTCTTCTTCTTCTGGGACTCCTATAATTCGAATGTTGGAGCGTTTCATATTGTCCTGGAGGTCTCTGAGATTGTCCTCGTTTCTTTTAATTCGATTTTTCTTGTTTCCTCTCTGATTCATTTATTTCTACCATTCTATCTTCTATTTCACTAATCCTATCTTCTGCCTCCGTTATTCTACTATTTGTTGCCTCCAGAGTGTTTCTGATCTCATTTATTGCATTATTCATTATATTTTGACTCTTTTTTATTTCTTCTAGGTCCTTGTTAAACCTTTCTTGCATCTTCTCAGTCCTTGTCTCTAGGCTATTTATCTGTGATTCCATTTTGATTTCAAGATTTTGGATCATTTTCACTATCAATATTCAGAATTCCTTCTCAGGTAGATTCCCTACTTCTTCCTCTTTTGTTTGGTTTGGTGGGCAACTCTCCTGTTCCTTTACCTGCTGAGTATTCCTCTGTCTCTTCATCTTGGTTATATTGCTGCGTTTGGGGTGGCCTTTTTATATTCTGGTAATTTGTGGAGTTCTCTTCATTATGGAGCTTCCTCACTGTGGGTGGGGTTCTATCAGTGGCTTGTCAAGGTTTCCTGGTTAGGGAGGCTTGTGTTGGAGTTCTGGTGGGTGGAGCTGGGTTTCTTCTCTCTGTTTTTGAAGACAATGGTCTGCTTTTCTGGTCGCCTGATGTCCTCTGCCAGCCTACAGAAGTTGTTTTGTGGAGTTTGCTTGGCATTGAAATGTTCTTTTGAGGAATTTGTGAGGGAGAAAGTGGTCTTCCCATCCTATTCCACTGCCATCTTTACCGACAGTCTCTTTGTGATTTAGTTAAGTCTTTCTGTCTTTAAAAATCCCATCCTCCTCTAGTGCTCAGCCTCACCATTTCTCATCTTTCCTCTACCCTACCTCTTGTTTCCACTTCATCCTTTTCTCTCTACTATGCCCCTGACAGTCGGTGTGAAGCAATTTTCCCTCCTCTATTCTCCAGCTATGCGGCTCTACCCATAATCATGATAGATTCAATAAAGATCAGCAGCAGAGTCACAAAGGAAAGGCTGCAAACTGCGCTAAAGTCAGGCTTATCAAGGTGTAATTTACATACTGTAAGATTTATCCTTTTGAAATGTAGAGTTTAATGAGTTTTATAGATATGTATATTTATGTCACCACCACCACCATCAATAAATAAAGGTTAATTATCTGAAAAAGTTCCTTCATGCCTCCTTACAATAAATCCCCTCCTTCCATCCTCTCAGGAAACCATTCATCTGATTTCTATTTCTGTAATTCTGCCTTTTCCAGAAGTTACCTGTATTAGTTTCCTAAGTCTGCTTAGACAAAGTGTCAAAAAATCGGTGACTTAAACAATACAAATTTATTATCTCAAAGCCCTCGATGCTAGAAGCCTGTGACAGCTATCAGCAGGGTTGGTTTCTTTGGAGAGCAATGGCAGAAAACTCTGGTCCAGGCCGCTTTCCTTGGTGTGCAGATGGCCATCTCCTCCCTGTGTCTCCACATAATCTTCCTGCTACAAATGTGTGTCTGTTTCCAGATCTCCCTTTTTAATAAGTATACTTGTAATTGGATTAGGACCCACCATAACCCAAATGACCTGATTCAACTTGACTACCTCTGTGAAAACCCGATTCATGTCAATGTATGGCAAAACCAATACAATATTGTAAAGTAATTAGTCTCCAATTAAAATAAATAAATTTATATTTAAAAAAAAACCCTTATCTCCAAATATGGTCACATCAGAGGTACTGGGGCTTAGGACTTCAAAAATGATTTTGGGTAACACAACTCAACCATACATCACATAAATGAAATAATACAATACATAACCTTTTCCTTTGGTCTCTCATATGCATATTGCTTTTGAGATTTACCTAATATTTTATTGCATATGTCACAACTTTGTTCCCTTCTACTACTAAGTGGCATTCCAATTTATGGATGTACCACAATTTTGTGTTCATTTACAAGTTGATGGATAGTTCAGTAATCTCTCATTTGGGGTTTTTATTAATAAGCGGCTCTAAGCTTCTGCATGTAGGTCTTGGTGTGCATGTATGCTTTTACTAGGTAATATCTAACAGTAGAATTGCTGGGACATATAAATGAATGTTTAATTTTATAAGAAACTGTCAAACTATTTCCCAAAGTTCCTGCAGTATTCTGCATTCTTATAGAAATGTGATTTATTTCAGTTCTTCCACATCTTCACTAGCATTTTGCATTGTCCATTTTCTTAGCTCTCACCATTTCAGTAGATGTGTTATGATATGGTTTTAGTTTTCATGAGCACCTTTTGACATGCTTATTCTTTTATCTCATTTTTATTGGACTGCTGTCCCTTTTATTGAGTGGTGTTCTTTATAAAATCTGAATATAAGACCTTTATACATATATGCCTTATGAATACTTTCCCCATGATCTGTTACTTGTCTTTTCATTTTCTTAATCAGGTATCTCAAAGTGAAGAGCAAGCAGTTTATTTTGATATTTTGATCTGGTCATGTAAACAACTAGAAGAGGGACAATGTCTGAATGAGTGTTAACAAGAAAAATTTACTAACTTCACATATTGAGTAAATGTTTAGCGAAACAAATGAGAATAGTTAGGCTAACTCCTTCCTCCTGAGGATTCCTCCCATTCCTGGAAGATTTTACCCCTTACTAATTCAATATCTGCTACATTGATACAACTCATGTTCTATCTCTTGGTGATTTTAGTATCCATGTAGTTGATTGCTGATTTGACTTACCTCTCCTTTCTTCTGCTCTCCTCCTACTCCACTGGTTTCACCTTTTCAACACTCTTCTCAAAATCATACTCATCTCCTTGGCTCCTAAGATTAAAGAGCCCCAGGGCTCAGCTTTGTGCTTTCAATTTATACTCATTCTCTAGGGACAAGCAGTCACTCCTGGATTTAGTACTAACTATAAAAAAACGACTCTCAAATCTCCTCACATTATTCAGAGTCTTCAGGCAGCAACAGCTGTTACTTTTCAAGTAGACTGTGGACATTTCATGTTTAACCTAAGTTCAGAATACAGTGAGGACTTATGTCGCAGCTTGATAAAGGCCCCCAAAGATAGTAAGACCTAATGCCTATAGCATTATTTTGAAAGGTAAAGACAAAGCAGACATGAATGAGACCTAAATGAAATCTCAAGAGTCCTTGTAAGAGAAAGGCAGAGATACATTTGAGCACACACAAAGCATAATGCAATGAGAAGACAGGTAGAAACTGGAGAGATGTGACCATAAGCCAAATAATACCAGAAGCTACCAAATGGGGAGATGCAATGATTATACCCTAGAGTCTCGAGAAGGAGTACAACCAGCCCATCAACACCTTGATTTCAACCCAGTGATACTGATTTTGGACTCTGGACTCCAGAACTGTGAGAGAAGCAATCCCTGTTTCCTTAAGCTACCTAGTTTGCAGTAAGTTGTTACAGTAGCCACAGAAAGTGAATGAAACTTAACCTGGACGTTGTTGGCACAGTAGAGAAGACCGGGCACAGATGTGGATGATCTGGTGGACTGAGAGTCTTTTATTCCCTGACTGACAAATGACAGTCCTAATAGAGATTAGAGTTAACACTGTAACATCAAGGTGAAGGACTTTCAAGAAACCTGAAATTTCTCTTTGGGTTTTTTGACACTAGCTTTGTTACTCTGGACTTGTCACTTAACAACTCTGGGACATATCTACCTCACTTGGAAAATTCAATCCTAAACATAAATATTCCCAAGACTAACAATTTATGATTTTATCCAAGTATTTTCACTTGTGCCTATTATGTTCAAGATATATTTTCTTCATAAACGGTCTTTGTCTCAGACTCCCCTGATCAGGAGCTGGCTTATCTGTTGTTGGCTCAATCACCAAGTCATCTTCAACTCTTTAGGACCCCATGGACTGCAGCACACCAGGCTTCCCTGTCCCTCACTATCTCCTGGAGTTTGCCAAAGTTCACGTCCATTGCACTGGTGACAACATCCAACATCCTCTATCTGCCTCTTCTCCTCCCACCTTCAATCTTTCCCAGCATTAGGGTCTTTTCCAATGAGTCTGCTGTTCACATCAGGAGGCCAAAGTATTGGAGCTTCAGCTTCAGTATCAGTCCTTCCAATAAATAGGATTGATTTCCTTTAAGACTGACTGGTTTGATTTCCTTGCTATCCAAGGGACACTCAAGAGTCTTCTTCAGCACCAGAGTTCTGAATTCTTTGGCGCTCTACCTTCTTTATGGTCCAGCTCTCACATCCATACATGACTACTAAAGACCACAGCCTTGACTATACGGACCTTTATTGGCAAAGTGATGTCTTTTTTTTTTTTAAACTTTATTTTACTTTACAGTACTGTATTGGTTTTGCCATACATTGACATGAATCCACCACGGGTGTACATGCATTCCCAAACACGAACCCCCCCTCCCACCTCCCTTCCCACAACATCCCTCTGGGTCATCCCCGTGCACCAGCCCCAAGCATGCTGTATCCTGCATTGGACAAAGACTGGTGATTTGATTCTTACATGATAGCATACATGTTTCAATGCCATTCTCCCAAATCATCCCACCCTCTCCCTCTCCTTCTGAGTCTAAAAGTCCGCTATACACATCTGTGTCTTTTTTGCTGTCTTGCATACAGGGTCATCATTGCCATCTTTCTAAATTCTATATATATGTGTTAGTATACTGTATTGGTGTGTTTCTTTCTGACTTACTTCACTCTGTATAATCGGCTCCAGTTTCATCCATCTCATCAGAACTGATTCAAATGTATTCTTTTAAATGGCTGAGTAATACTCCATTGTGTATATGTACCACAGCTTTCTTATCCATTCATCTGCTGATGGACATCTAGGTTGTTTCCATGTCCTGGCTATTATAAACAGTGCTGCGATGAACATTGGGGTACATGTGTCTCTTTCAATTCTGGTTTCCTTGGTGTGTATGCCCAGCAGTGGGATTGCTGGGTCATATGGCAGTTCTATTTGCAATTTTTAAAGGAATCTCCACACTGTTTTCCATAGTGGTTGTACCAGTTTGCATTCCCACCAACAGTGTAGGAGGGTTCCCTTTTCTCCACACCCTCTCCAGCATTTACTGCTTGCAGATTTTTGGATCACAGACATTCTGACTGGTGTGAAGTGGTACCTCATTGTGGTTTTGATTTGCATTTCTCTAATAATGAGTGATGTTGAGCATCTTTTCATGTGTTTGTTAGCCATCCGTATGTCTTCTTTGGAGAAATGTCTGTTTAGTTCTTCAGCCCATTTTTTGATTGGGTCATTTATTTTTCTGGAATTGAGTTGCATACGTTGCTCGTATATTTTTGAGATTAGTTGTTTGTCAGTTGTTTCATATGTCTTTGGTTTTTAACACACTGTCTAAGTTTGTCATAGCTTTCCTGCCAAGAAACAATTGCCTTCTAATTTCATGGCTGCACTGCCTTGTCATGGCAAAGGGGCTTGCATAACTCAATGAAGCTACGAGCCATGCCATGCAGGGCCACCCAAGGCAGACAGGTCATAGTGGAGAGTTCTGACAAAATGTGGTCCACTGGAGGAGGGAATGGCAAACTGACCCACTACATTGCTGTGAGATCCCCATGAACAATATATAAAGGCTGGCTTTTCTACCTTTGGCAAAAACTGAACTTCCCTCAGGAGCCTGCCTTGTAGAGAAAGTGAAATCTCATTGAATTCTCTTATTCCTGACCCCAGTGTCTGAGTAACATCTCCACATGGTCCCAGTTTTTACATGAATCTCAGATGAGTAAGATTCTCTTCTGGTTTTCAGCTGCCATAGATCACTCATAGAGAATTTCCCTATCACCTCCTGACAGAATTTGGTTAGTTCCCAGAGAGTTAATTATGTCTATAAGAGTTAATTTGATAGGTTAATTACACTCTATTTCTGTTAAATTCAGCATTGAGACTTAAGTCATCTTAACTCTGATATCCAATACTTTTGTAGTTTCAAAACCCTCTCTCTCATTCTTACCAGCACATAAGCATTCATTCTCTCTCAACATTCTCAATTAAAACAAATTCCAATATAAAATCTTTACACATAAATTCTCTCCAAACTGAAACACTGTATTCACATTCATATCAGAAATGTCTCTAATCTACTTATACTTTTTTTTATCTTCTGTTCATCAGAAGTACTGAATAGTCCTTCATCTTTCACGAGAAACCCACCATTTACCCTTTGAAGATTCCATTAAACTGCTCTGTTCTCTCACAAGAAGGAAACAAGTTCTCAACTGAAAATGTTTAAATACATACCATGTCCATACATATTAAATGACAAAACAAAATATATACAAACAACTGAATAATGGTTCGGAAGGATTATGATGTATAACGACCATGTCCACACAACGACAATAAAAGCTCAGGGTTTTTTAGACAGCAGAAAACACAGAGTGGAGATACATGTTAGATCTACTGGATTTCATACTATTTGATGCTATTGATGGGGTAAAGTGTGAGGAAGAAGGCGATTACCCAACAATGGATATCAGTGATGCCAACAACACTCTTAGTTTATGGAGACTCTGGTCCTAGGCACTGCCATGTTTAGCATGAGGCAGACAGACGGACTCTCTTGGAGAGATGAAAAAGAGTATGCTCAGGACAGTTTCATGAAGTAGAACCAAGATATGGGAAGAAGTTCTTAGTGCAATACCTTAACACAGCAGACCGTCCACAGACATCACTGCTAGTGAGAGCAGCAGCAGCAATAGCTTACCATGCACCAAGCAGGGGTCTGGAGGCAAGGCGTTGTACAGGAGTGAGAGGAGGCAACAGGAGGATGAACTCACCAGGATTAGTGTAAAGCATATAGATGAGAGTAATGAAACTCACATCTTGAAGAAGACCATTTTGTTTTAAGATGACTCTAATTTTTCAAATCTTCATTTTTAGGAAAAATGAGCTCTACATTACTAAACTTCAAACTTCTGGTTCAAATGGTCTTCTCTGAAGCAACCAGAAACATATAATACTATGCTAAATATATTCAAGAGCCATAGAAATTTGATAATAGCCCTTAGTAGTCCTAGAGGAGTCTTTTACCATGACATTTTATCCCACTTCTAAGATCTTTTCATCAATAAATATTCAAGATATAAAGATATCTATAAATGTTTATCTCAGTATTCTTTGTTATAGAAAAAACTACAAACTTTTTTAATAGAGAAAACTACTTCATTATAGAGAACTAAAAACTACTTAATGAGCCTACAATAAATGACTGCTACTGTGATATAGTCATGACAAGCTATTTTATGTCTATTCTTAAGATTTTTGATAAAAAATAAATATATATACATAGAAATGTACAAATTCATACCATATCAATCACTGTTCATTTGTGGATTGTGTAAACTTGGGTAATGTTTGTCTCACTTTATATATATCCAAATATATATACACAAAACACTTGTTTTTTCAAAAGGTTCTTTCACTGATAATGCATTTGTTTTATAAGTGATATCAATTAATTACACAGATAAGTTAAAACTGTAGAGGCAAGTTATAAATTATGAAGTGGTCAATTAATGTGTTTTAATGTCTATTGAATGCCTATTATGGTCTAGTCCCTGGGAATACCAAAATATATAAGACATTTTCAGTTCAGTTCAGTAGCTCAGTCATGTCCAACTCTTTGTGACCCCATGAATTGCAGAATGCCAGGCCTCCCTGTCCATCATCAACTCCCAGAGTTTACCCAAACCCATGTCCATTGAATCTCTGATGCCATCCAACCATCTCATCCTCTGTCATCCCCTTCTCCTCCTGCCCTCAATCTTTCTCGGCATCAGGGTCTTTTCCAATGAGTCAGCTCTTTGCATCAGGTGGCCAAAGTATTAGAGTTTCAGTGTCAACATCAGTCCTTCCAATGAACACCCAGGACTGACTTCCTTTAGGATGGACTGGTTGGATCTCCTTGCAGTCCAAGGGACTCTCAAGAGCCTTCTCCAACACCACAGTTCAAAAGCAGCAACTCTTCAGCGCTTAGCTTTCTTTATAGTCCAACTCTCACACCCATATGTGACCACTGGAAAAACCATAGCCTTGACGAGACAGACCTTTGTCGGCAAAGCAATGCCTCTGCTTTTTAATATGCTGTCTAGGTTAGTCATAACTTTCCTTCCAAGGAGTAAGCATCGTTTAATTTCATGGCTGCAGTCACCATCTGCAGTGATTTTGGAGCCCCCCAAAAATAAAGTCTGACACTGTTGCCACTGTTTCCCCATCTATTTCCCATGAAGTAATGGGACTGGATGCCATGATCTTCATTTTCTGAATGTTGAGCTTTAAGCCAACTTTTTCACTCTCCACTTTCACTTTCATCAAGAGGCTCTTTAGTTCTTCTTCACTTTCTGCCCTAAGGGTGGTGTCATCTGCATATCTGAGGTTATTGATATTTCTCCCAGCAATCTTGATTCCAGCTTGTGCTTCTTCCAGCCCAGCTTTTCTCATGATGTACTCTGCATATGCATTAAATAAGCAGGGTGACAATATATAGACTTGAAAACATTCACAAATAGCCCAGAGAGTAATAAAACTTCAACTGAAAGTTTTATTCATCTAGTCACATATGTTTACCAGTCTATATCTGTCTAATGTCAGTATTTATGTTAGGTCCTTGACAAAATCCACACTTTTGACAGAAAGAAAAAACACCATCAGTATCAATGATTAAGAAATTGACGAACAAAATTTGAATGCACAAAAATTATTCTAAATTCATCTTCATAGAAAAAGATAATGAGGATTGCTTCAAACAGCAAATATAAATGTTTTTACACACAATTATGGAAAATATCACTGATAATGTTTGCTAACAATGAGATCCAATTATTAAATATATTGAAGAATTCACTAAGATGCATTAATGTGTATAATGTAGAGTTCATTTTATGAATATCTTAATTTCAGACATATATTAGATTTTTCTGTATTTCTTAGATATAAAATGCATTTAATCAGTACATTTTTAGATCAAATTATCAAAATATTAATTTTTATTATAAAAGGTTGTTATATATTTAAAATTTTAATCATTATATATTTTTTACATTTCTTATTTATAAATCGTGTGACTGCTTTGTTTAATACAGCCAAAGGTCAAAAAGAAAGAAGCATGAAATTATTCAAGCAGAGTATGTGCACCATAAAGGATGTTCATAGAATTAGACATAGGGTCTGAAGATAACGAGTTGGATTTTACTTCTTACCATGGTACCAATTTTAATAGAACAAACTAAATATTTTTGGAAAAGTTTGCTTACATTAATACTGTTGGTTATTTTGTTCTTCTATACAGTGACACTATTTCAGAGAAAGAAGGGGAGCAAGATTCTGAAACTTTATGACATAAACATAATCTCCTCTGTTTTCACTTCCAACTTCCCTAAAACAAGCTACTGAAGCCCATACACAACTGGGCTCAATTGAAGTCCTAGGTTTTGTTGGATCTTCTGAACGAAAAAGCAGAGTAAGAGCCTTCTATCTCCCACAAAGTCTCCAAGATACCTTAGGAGACCAACTTTAAAAAGTCCTGATAAATGAACTTCTATCATAGTGCCATAAGGAGTAAGACAGACCAACACTCAAATAAAACTAGTAACAATTATAACAATGACAATTCAGACTCTCAGAAAATGGCTCTAAAGATATGCACAAAATGAAAATATATTTAATTGAGAAAATCTACTAAAACTCTCTGTTCGTTTCCAAGGCAAACCATTCAATATTACAGTTATGCCCCAACTAGTAACGCTGAAGAAGCTGAACGGTTTTATGAAGACCTACAAGACCTTTTAGAACTAACACCCAAAAAAGATGTCCTTTTCATTATAGGGGACTGGAATGCAAAAACACCTGGAGTAACAGGCAAATTTGGCCTTGGAATGTGGAATGAAGCAGGGCAAAGACTAATAGAGTTTTGCCAAGAGAATGCATTGGTCATAGCAAACACCCTCTTCCAACAACACAAGAGAAGACTCTACACATGGACATCACCAGACGGTCAACACCAAAATCAGACTGATTTTATTCTTTGCAGCCAAAGATGGAGAAGCTCTATACAGTCAGCAAAAACAAGACCAGGAGCTGACTGTGGCTCAGATCATGACCTCCTTATTACCAAATTCAGACTCAAATTGAAGAAAGTAGGGAAAACCGCTAGACCATTCAGGTATAACCTAAAAAAAGATTATACAGTGGAAATGAGAAATAGATTTAAGGACCTAGATCTGACAGATAGAGTGCCTGATGAACTATGGAATGAGGTTCGTGACAGGAGACAGGGATCCAGACCATCCCCATGGAAAAGAAATGCAAAAAAGCAAAATGGCTGGCTGGGGGAGGACTTACAAATAGCTGTGAAAAGAAGAGAGGCAAAAAGTAAAGGAGAAAAGGAAAGATATAAGCATCTGAATGCAGAGTTCCAAAGAATAGCAAGAAGAGATAAGAAAGCTTTCTTCTTTGATCAATGCAAAGAAATAGAGGAAAACAACAGAATGGGAAAGACTAGAGATCTCTTTAAGAAAATTAGAGATACCAAGGGAAGATTTCATGCAAAGATGGGCACAATAAAGGACAGAAATGATATGGACCTAACAGAAGCAGAAGATATAAGAAGAGGTGGCGAGAATACACAAAAGAACTGTACAAAAAAGATCTTCACAACCCAGATAATCATGATGATGTGATCACTAATCTAGAGTCGGACATCTTGGAATGTGAAGTCAAGTGGGCCTTAGAAAGCATCACTATGAACAAAGCTAGTGGAGGTGATGGAATTCCAGTTGAGCTGTTTCAAATCCTAAAAGATGATGCAGTGAAAGTGCTGCATTCAATATGCCAGCAAATTTGAAAACTCAGCAGTGGCCACAGGACTAGAAAAGGTCAGTTTTCATTCCAATCGCAAAGAAAGGCAATGCAAAAGAATGCTCAAACTACCGCACAATTGCACTCATCTCACAAGCTAGTAAAGTAAGTCTCAAAATTCTCCAAGCCAGGCTTCAGCAATATGTGAACCGTGAATTCCCTGATGTTCAAGCTGGTTTTAGAAAAGGCAGAGGAACCAAAGATCAAATTGCCAACATCCACTGGATCATCAAAAAAGCAAGAGAGTTCCAGAAAAACATTTATTTTTGCTTTAATGACTATGTCAAAGACTTTGACTGTGTGGATCACAATAAACTGTGGAAAATTCTGAAAGAGATGGGAATACCAGACCACCTGACCTGTCTCTTGAGAAATCTGTATGCAGGTCAGGATACAACAGTTAGAACTGGACATGGAACAACAGACTGGGTCCAAATAGGAAAAGGAGTACGTCAAGGCTGTATATTGTCACCCTGCTTATTTAACTTATATGCAGAGTACATCATGAGAAAAGCTGGACTGGAAGAAGCACAAGCTGGAATCAAGATTGCTGGGAGAAATATCAATAACCTCAGATATGCAGATGACACCACCCTTATGGCAGAAAGTGAAGAGGAGCTAAAAAGACTCTTGATGAAAGGGAAAGAGAGTGAAAAAGTTGGCTTAAAGCTCAACATTCAGAAAACGAAGATCATGGCATCCAGTCCCATCACTTCATGGGAAATAGATGGGGAAACAGTGGAAACAGTGTCAGACTTTATTTTGGGAGGGCTCCAAAATCACCGCAGATGGTGACTGCAGCCATGAAATTAAAAGACGCTTACTCCTTGGAAGAAAAGTTATAACCAACCTAGATAGCATATTCAAAAGCAGAGACATTACTTTGCCGACTAAGGTCCATCTAGTCAAGGCTATGGTTTTTCCTGTGGTCATGTATGGATGTGAGAGTTGGACTGTGAAGAAGGCTGAGCGCCGAAGAATTGATGCTTTTGAACTGTGGTGTCGGAGAAGACTCTTGAGAGTCCCTTGGACTGCAAGGAGATCCAACCAGTCCATTCTGAAGGAGATCAGCCCTGGGATTTCTTTCGAAGGAATGATGCTAAAGCTGAAGCTCCAGTACTTTGGCCACCTCATGTGAAGAGTTGACTCACTGGAAAAGACTCTGAAGCTGGGAGGGATTGGGGGCAGGAGGAGAAGGGGACGACAGAGGATGAGATGGTTGGATGGCATCACGGACTCGATGGACATGAGTCTGAGTGAACTCTGGGAGATGGTCATGGACAGGGAGGCCTGGCGTGCTGCGATTCATGGGGTCGCAGAGTCGGACACCACTGAGCAACTGAACTGAACTGAACTGAACTAAAACTAAAACGTTTTAAGTGAGTCTGGGGCATTCAAACTTGGCCCGCCAGCTCAGTGGTTTGGAAATTCCATACCAGATTCGTGCACCTTAACATGTGGAAGGATTCCTTTTCAACAGCTCTCAGTTAAAGAGCTACTGTATCTTTCTAGGAGAGGACATCAAGATTTCTAATCATGCTTAAGTTATCTGTTGCAGACATTATGTTCCAGTGAAATTCAGTCAGGAGTCAGTTCTTAAGTCCAGTCTCTCCTTGTGGGATGGAAGCTCTATTTTAAGTGACTGTTGGGGCCCAGATCACCCATACTTCAGTTTGTTTGTCCTGCATTTAAGAAGCAAGTAGAGAAACCAGAGGTTATAGCCTGATCTACATCCCTTCATCCCCAGTTGAATGCCTACTTTATCATGCGTAACTCTCAGAGAGAAATATACCTTTGTACCCACCCCCAACTTCAGAGCCCTAACTCAGATATTTTGCCTCAGGGTAAATGCAGTCCATAAAACAGAAAGCTCTGAATCTCTTCCCAAGCAACTGACTTAATTGAAACAGAGTGTGGGGAATTGAACCCAAAGGAATTTTCAAAACAATGGAAGTGTGATGAAAAGTAATTAAAAAGAAACTGGTAGATTGCTTAGAAATATAAGGTGTACTATTATTTGACTAAGTTTCCAGAAAAAATAAAAAAATCAGGGAAAGAGACCAAAACAATTTCAAATGAAGACCTTGAAAACTGTCCTTGTAAAGAAGCCTGAATTTCACTGAATCGTTCTGTAAGAAATTTATGCCTCAGGTCATTTTTGATGATGGAGAAATAAGCCAGAAATTAGTGGAGCTTAAGAGCTACATGTTATTACAATAAACAAACAAAAATCATCATTCCAGGATGACAGTGCTCATGAAGACTTCACCTTCATGTGGCAATGACAGTGGCTCACATTATGGGGGTGAAATATACTTTGCTAAAATAATCTTGCTAGTCAGTAAACAAAGTAAGGAACCAACAGCAAAAACAAGTCCCAGAGAGTGGAAAGGGGAACATACAAAGTTTCTACAACATTAAATATAAGTTGATAAAATTTCTATAGGAGAACATTCACACAATTGCTACTTTTTTTAATATCTAGTTCCCCCAAAATATATACGAAATGTACACATGCACATATATATATATACACACACATATACATTTATAAATATATATGTGTTAAGTCACTTCAATCAGTGTGTCCAACTCTGTGTGACCCCATGGACTGTAGCCTACCAGGCTTCTCTGTCCATGGGATTCTCCAGGCAAAAATAATGGAGAGGGTTGCCATACCCTTCTCCAGGGGATCTTCCTGACCCAGGGATTGAATTCGCAACTCTTAAGATGTCCTTTTCATTATACGGGACTGGAATGGAAAAGTAGGAAGTTAAGAAACACCTGGAGTAACAGGCAAATTTGGCCTTGGAATACACAATGAAGCAGGGCAAAGACTAATGGAGTTTTGCGAAGAATGCACCGGTCGTAGCAAACAACCTCTTCCAACAACGCAAGAGAAGACTCTATACATGGACATCACCAGATGGTCAACACAAAATCAGATTGATTATATTCTTTGCAGCCAAAGATGGAGAAGCTCTATACAGTCAACAAAAACAAGACCAGGAGCTGACTGTGGCTCAGATCATGACCTCCTTATTACCAAATTCAGACTCAAATTGAAGAAAGTAGGGAAAACCGCTAGACCATTCAGGTATGACCTAAATCAAATCCCTTATGATTATACAGTGGAAGTGAGAAATAGATTTAAGGGCCTAGATCTGATAGAGTGCCTGATGAACTATGGAATGAGGTTTGTGACATTGTACAGGAGACAGGGATCAAGACCATCCCCATGGAAAAGAAATGAAAAAAGCAAAATGGCTGGCTGGGGAGGCCTTACAAATAGCTGTGAAAAGAAGAGAGGCAAAAAGCAAAGGAGAAAAGGAAAGATATAAGCATCTGAATGCAGAGTTCCAAAGAGTAGCAAGAAGAGATAAGACAGACTTCCTCAGCGATCAATGCAAAGAAATAAAGGAAAACAACAGAATGGGAAAGACTAGAGATCTCTTCAGGAAAATTAGGGATACCAAGGGAACATTTCATGCAAAGATGGGCTCGATAAAGGACAGAAATGATATGGACCTAACAGAAGCAGAAGATGTTAACAAGAAGTGGCAAGAATACACAGAAGAACTGTACAAAAAAGATTTTTACAACCCAGATAATCACGATGGTGTGATCACTAATCTAGAGCCAGACATCCTGGAATGTGAAGTGAAGTGGGCCTTAGAAAGCATCACTACGAACAAAGCTAGTGGAGGTGATGGAATTCCAGTGGAGCTGTTTCAAATCCTGAAAGATGATGCTGTGAAAGTGCTGCACTCAATATGCCAGCACATTTGGAAAACTCAGCAGTGGCCACAGGACTGGAAAAGGTCAGTTTTCATTCCAATCGCAAAGAAAGGCAATGCCAAAGAATGCTCAAACTACCGCACAATTACACTCATCTCACATGCTAGTAAAGTAACGCTCAAAATTCTCCAAGCCAGGCTTCAGCAATACATGAACTGTGAACTCCCTGATGTTCAAGCTGGTTTTAGAAAAGGCAGAGGAACCAGAGATCAAATTGCCAACATCCACTGGATCATCAAAAAAGCAAGAGAATTCCAGAAAAACATCTATTTCTCCTTTATTGACTATGCCAAAGCCTTTGACTGTGTGGATCACAATAAACTGTGGAAAATTCTGAAAGAGATGGGAATACCAGACCACCTGACCTGCCTCTTGAGAAACCTATGTGCAGGTCAGGAAGCAACAGTTAGAACTGGACATGGAACAACAGACTGGTTCCAAATAGGAAAAGAGTACATCAAGGCTGCATATTGTCACCCTGCTTATTTAACTTATATGCAGAGCACATCATGAGAAACGCTGGACTGGAAGAAACACAAGCTGGAATCAAGATTGCCAGGAGAAATATCAATAACCTCAGATATGCAGATGACACCACCCTTATGGCAGAAAGTGAAGAGGAACTAAAAAGACTCTTGATGAAAGGGAAAGAGAGTGAAAAAGTTGGCTTAAAGCTCAACATTCAGAAAATGAAGATCATGGCATCCAGTCCCATTACTTCATGGGAAATAGATGGGGAAACAGTGGCAACAGTGTCAGACTTTATTTTGGGGGGGCTCCAAAATCACTGCAGATGGTGACTGCAGCCATGAAATTAAAAGATGCTTACTCCTTGGAAGAAAAGTTATGACTAACCTAGATAGCATATTCAAAAGCAGAGACATTACTTTGCCGACTAAATTCCGTCTAGTCAAGGCTTTGGTTTTTCCTGTGGCCATGTATGGATGTGAGAGTTGGACTGTGAAGAAAGCTGAGTGCCAAAGAATTGATGCTTTTGAACTGTGGTATTGGAGAAGACTCTCGAGAGTCCCTTGGACTGCAAGGAGATCCAACCAGTCCGTTCTGAAGGAGATCAGCCCTGGGATTTCTTTGGAACGAATGATGCTAAAGCTGAAGCTCCAGTCCTTTGGCCACCTCATGCGAAGAGTTGACTCATTGGAAAAGACTCTGATGCTGGGAGGGATCGGGGGCAGGAGGAGAAGGGGATGACCGAGGATGAGATGGCTGGATGGCATCACTGACTCGATGCACATGAGTCTGGGTGAACCCCAAGAGTTGGTGATGGACAGGGAGGCCTGGAGTGCTGTGATTCATGGGGTTGCAAAGAGTCAGACACAACTGAGTGATTGAACTGAACACATATATATTACACATATATATATACACATTTGATATATATATTGGGGGAGACTGGATATTAAAAATGTAGAAACTGTATCAGTGTTATACCAGAGCAATTTTATCAATATGTGATGTATATAGATATGTATAGATGTAGTTATAGGTATATCATGCAAATAAATAGGAACTTCTGACACATACACAGAAAAAAGCAACTAAACAATGGAAAAATATACTCTGTGAGATCAACCAGATGTGAGCTGTAACAGACAAAAACTTCAATATGGCCATTATAAATATATCTCACAAACTAAAAAGACCAATGCTAAAAGAAGTAAAAACCATGCAATGGCAATATTCCAGCAAAGGAAAATATTAATACAGAAATAGAAAAAATATTGGCTTCCCTAGTAGCTCAGCAGGTAAAGAATCCACCTGTAATGCAGAAGACCATGTTTCAATTCCTGGGTTGCGAAGATGCCCTGGAGAAGGAAGAGGCTACCCACTCCAGTATCTTGGGCTTCCTGGGTGGCTCAGACAGTAAAAGAATCTGTATACAATGCAGGAACCCTGGGTTAGATCCCTGGGTTGGTAAGATCCTCTGGAGGACGGCATGGCAACCCAGTTCGGTATTCTTGCCTGGAGAATCCCCATGGATAGACGTGCCTGGAGGGCTACAGTCCATGGGGTCAAAAAGAGTAGGGCACAGCTGAGAGACTATGCACAGTACAGCACAGAAATAATGTAGAAACGATAGCAATTTGGAGCTGAAAAATACAACTGAAAGAAACATTCCTTAGAGGGATCTACTAGCAGATTTGAATTGGCAGATGAAAGAATTAGTGAACTTAAAGATAAATCAACAGAGCTTATGAAGTCTGAGTAATAGAAAAAAAAATGAAGAAAAATAAAAAGATGCAGAGAAATGTGGAAAATCAGTAGGCTCACCAATATATGCAAAACAATTAACAATGTAACAATAAGTACAGTTCAGCTCAGTTCAGTCACTCAGTCATGTCTGACTCTTTGCAACCCCATGAATTGCAGCATGCCAGGCCTGCCCTGTCCATCACCACCAGAGTTCACTCAAACTCAGGTCTATCGAGTTGGTGATGTCATCCAGCCATCTCATCCTCGGTCGTCCCCTTCTCTTCCTGCCCCCCATTCCCTCCCAGCATCAGAGTCTTTTCCAATGAGTCAGCTCTTCACATGAGGTGGCCAAAGGACTGGAGCTTCAGCTTTAGCATCATTCCTTCCAAAGAACACCCAGGGCTGATCTCCTTTAGAATGGATTGGTTGGATCTCCTTGCAGTCCAAGGGACTCTCAAGAGTCTTCTCCAACACCACAGTTCAAAAGCATCAATTCTTTGGTGCTCAGCCTTCTTCACAGTCCAACTTTCACATCCATACATGACCACTGGAAAAACCATAGCCTTGACTAGAGGCAGCAGACTTATTTAAATGTAAATAGACTAAACGCTCCAATCAAAAGACACAGGGTAGCTGAATGGACAGAAAAAAGACGACCTATCTAAATGCTGCCTATACATGACTCAACGATTTAAAGACACAAATAAAAATTGTGAAAATGATGGGATGGAAAAATACATTCCATGGAAATGGAAAGCTGGGGTAGCAATACTCACATCAAACAAAACAGACTTTTTTTTTAAAACAAAGACTATTATAACAAAAGAGAACAAAGAGAAAAAGAGGAAAAAAATTTAAAAAAATAATTGAAATGTCTAAACCTGATGAAAAAAAATTAATCCACACATCCATGAAGCTTAAAGGACTCTAAGTAGGATCAATGCAAAGATATAGAAAAACATCATAGTAAGAAGATAAATAGGAAATGGAAGGCTTGAACACACTGTAAACTAAATTGACCTAACGGAGCTCTATAGAATACTTCAAACAGTAGAATATATACTCTTCTCAAGTGCACAAAGAGAATTCTCCAGGATAGGCCATAGAACAAAATTCAATATATTTAACAGAACTGAAAGACTATAAATGTTTATGAGGGCCTGGCTCAGCCCGAGGGGGGCTCTGAGTCAGCTAGCCACCTCAGTCAGTCATCTCTCAGCTGCCCTGGAGACCCTGCGGGGGCTGAGGGGCACGCGGCATGGCGAAACCCTGGCGGCGGCGGCTGCAGTGGGGGAAGGAGGAGCCACCTGGGATGTTCAGTCATGACACAAGTGCTCACGGAGCAGATCCAGACGGCCGCGTCTCGTCCTGCCGGCTGAAGCAGGGCCTGCGCCGGTTGCTGAAAGCCCAGGAGACGGCAGCCAGCCTCGCAGCCCAATCAGAATCTGGTTGTACCTTCACAGTGTCTGCAGCCTCTTGCGAGGGAGAGCCCCAGCAATATGAAGTACAGTAGGAAGGCTGTGAAATTTTCTCACCCACTCTGACTCCCCGCAGAGCCCTGAAGTCAGGAGGCCAGCGCCGATGACGTCATTGTGCAGCTGCGGACCACGCGGACGAGGCAGGATATCCTGTTTACGTGTAACTTCCGGCTGCGGGGCTTCCTGGACAACAAGTACGTGGTACGTCGACCGGAAGACAAGCTGCTATTCCTTTCGCTGCTGTCTCCAGAGGGACGACACTGCGCTGGGCAGAGTCCTCGTCTGGCACATCATACCCAGTTTGTGGCCCGCTGAGAGGATGGACTACCAGCTCTACGCCAGCGGTGGCTCCTCCGGCGGTGAGGGCCCCAGCCTAGAGCCCACTGACATGCCAAAATCTGCCCTTCAGAACGAGGAGGCGCTGGAGGCCCTGCGGGAGAGCATCAAGCGCGTCCGGGACGGCCCCCTGTCCCTCACCACGATCTGCTTCTACGCTTTCTACAACACGAAGCAGCTGCTGAACACGGCGGAGGTCTCCCCGGATAGCAGGCTGCTTGCCGCAGGCTTTGACAACTCCTGTATAAAACTGTGGAGTCTGTGTTCCAAGAAGTTAAAATCCGAACCGCCTCAAGTCGACGCGTCTCACATCCACTTGGCTCATGATGTCCCGGAGGAGGATGAGAACCACAGCGCAGCTCTGGAGATGAAAGTCCTTCGGGGACACTGGGCCGGTGTACGGCACCAGGTTCCTTCCGGACAGCTCAGCGCTGCTCTCCTGCTCTGAAGACACATCCATTAGGTATTGGGACCTGGGCAGCTTCACCAACACTGTGCAGTACCAGGGCCACGCCTGCCCCGTGTGGGACCTGGACATCAGCCCGCACAGCCTGTACTTCGCCAGCGGGTGCCACGACCACACGGCCCGCCTCTGGTCATTTGATCGGACGTACCCACTGCGCATCTACACCGTGCACGTGGCGGACGTGGACTGCATCAAGTTCCACCCCAATTCAAACTACTTAGCCACGGGCTCGACCGACAAGACGGTGCGGCTGTGGAGCACCCAGCAGGGGAACTCGGTGAGGCTCTTCACCGGCCACCGCGGCCTCGTGCACTCCCTGGCCTTTTCCTCCAACGGTAAGTACCTAGTGTCTGCAGGCAAGGATCAGCGGCTGAAGCTGTGGGACCTGGCGTCCGGGACCCTCTACAAAGAGCTACAGGGCCACACGGACAACATCACCAGCCTCACCTTCAGCCAGGACAGCAGCCTGATTGTGTCAGCATCCATGGACAACTCAGTGCGTGTCTGGGACATCAAGGGCACTCACAGCCGCACGCCCGCAGACAGCTCATCCAGAGAGCTCCTGGGCGTCTGCACCCACCGGATGAGCAATGTGCTGAGCGTGCAGTTCATGGCCTACAACCTCCTGCTGGTGACCGGAGTCACACAAGAAAATGAGGAACCTTGATTTGTATATTTGATGTAATGGGCTGGTGCGTGCAAAGGGCACAAGACCGCAGGTCTTAGGACAGACAGATGAAATCACTGCCTGACTATGAAAGACCCACAAATGTCCCGAGCCCACCACCCTCTTCTCAGTCCTTCTCTAGTGTGGAAGGACAGGGAGAGGAAGGGTGGTGATGGGAATGAACATGAAATCTGCAATCACAGAGATACTGCTGTGTCCTCCTGTGGCTCTTTCCAGTCTCTGGCGCCAAGGCGACCTTGCTTCACTGGGGCTGCACTCGGCAGGAGGATGTTTGCTGGGCACCCTCCGTAGGAGCAATGCTGCAAGGGTCACTGAGTGGAAGGGACTCTATCAGGGTAAGAATGCAGGGATGGGAATTAGGAAATGGGGCAGGGTCGTGCTGGCAAATGTCTTTCCGTGTCTGTGATTGCAGAGAACTAGGATTTTTATTGTTGAGAAGAGGAAACCTAGCACTGGCAGAGAGCCTTCTCTGCTCTCATCTTTCAGGTTTTTCTCCTGGCACTGGCTGTGATACCTGGAATTTTGAGGTTCAGGGGATTCAGAGAACTTGGTTGCTCAGTCTATTGGGAGAAAGGAGAAATTTCTGGGGGACAGATGGATCATTCCAGCTGACGTTTCTAGAAATGGGTGTGTGGATTTCACGGAGAAAGTTTTGGGCTCTTGCATGCATGGTGGGAAAGAAAGATTATTTGGGGGATTGCACCTCTATTAACAGTTTTATCCCCTGAAAGGGCAGATTGTGGTAAATAAATGAAAATAATTGGAAGTGAAAAGTGGTAAGATAGAAAGTGTTCAATTTCCAGATGATTCTGAGGTGTGGCTTTTCCAGTGTCTTTTTCTCCTGAGATGGTCCCTTCTACCTCCTGCTTTGCAATAGCAGTTTAATGAACAGTCTGTGAAACATATCTTAAGTGTAAACACACGCATCAAAAACTGCACTCTGAGGATGAAGCAACTTCTGATTTGTTGAAAAAGGATTAAATATTTCTGTTTGCTGAAGAGAATTTTTTGTATTTTATTTTCTATTAATATGTATTTAGTTCCAAAAAAATAAAGGTTTATGATCTTATAACCAAAGTGGAGTAAAATTTAAGTCAATAAGAGAAAGAAATGGAGGAAACTCATAAATATGTGAAAATCAAAATAGCACATTCCTAAATAACATGCCAAAAAAGAAATGAGAAACTATAAATTACTTTTAATGAAATTAAATAAAGACACAACATGCCAAACCTTATGAATTTCAGTAAAAATAATGCTTAAGGAATTTTTATGGCTAGAAAGGTCTACATTAATAGATCAATAACCCTTCAACTTAAAAATTTACTTTTAAAAAGTAAAGCCTATGTGCAAAAGAAAATAAAAAGATTAGAGCAGAAATTAATGAAATAGAAAGTAGAAAAACAATATAAAAATCAATAAAGCCAAAAATGATCATTTGAAAAGATCAACAAAATGGCAAAGATTTCATTATGTTGACAGAGAAAATAAGCGAATATTCAATGCAAAGAAAGAAAAGAGCAGATAATTCCTTTTGACTCTACTAAAATTAAAGGGACAATGAAAACTGTATGAAAATAAAAAACAGGATAAATGTACAAATTCCTGGAAAAACAAAAAACCTAACAAAGCTGAATTTAGAAAAAAAAATACAGAATCTGGATAGTCATATAATAAGTGAAAGGTTTTAATTAGCAACGAAAAAATTTCACCACCACCAACAAAAAGTCCAAGCTGATATGGTCTCACAGTTGAATGTTTGCCAAACATTTGAAACATTAATTTTATATGGCCAATATTCTTTTGATAAGACCAATATTGCCCAGATATCAAAACAGATGAAGACACAATAAAAAATAACACCACACAATAGTTATCTGTTATGAATACAGATGCAGAAGTGCTCAAAATAATATTAGCAAGTTAAATCCAACAGAGTGTAATAATAAGCTAATCTATGGAGACAAAGCAGAACAGTGGTTGCCTAGGACTGCTGGTATGGGTGATTAGCAGAGAGGGGATAGTTAAAGTGTATGAGGTTTATGTTTTGAGATGATGAATGTATTCCATAAATGATCATGATAATGATTACAACCTTTGTGAATATGCTAAAAAACACTGAATTGAACAATTTAAGAGGTTATGTGCATTGCATCTTAAAAAAGATACTACCAAATTAAATACTTTATAGTATAATAAGGTGACATTTGACAAAAGCTTTGTCTGTGTCTGTTGAGATGATCATATGGGTTTTTTAATTTATGTTTTAATTGGAGGGTAATTGTTTTCAGTGTTGTATTGGTTTTTGCTGCACAACAGTGAGAACTGGCCATAATTATTTACATAGAAGGCAATGGCAACCCACTCCAGTACTCTTGCCTGGCAAATCCCATGGACGGAGGAGCCTGGTAGGCTACAGTCCATGGGGTCGCTAGGAGTCAGGACAGGACTGAGCGACTTCACTTTCACCTTTCACTTTCATGTGTTGGAGAAGGAAATGGCACCCCACTCCAGTGTTCTTGCCTGGACAATCCCAGGGACGGGGGAGCCTGGTGGGCTGCCGTCTATGGGGTCACACAGAGTCGGACACGACTGAAGCGACTTAGCAGCAGCAGCATATATGTGTATATATGTGTGTGTATATATATATATATATATATCCCTTCCCTCAAAAGCCTCCCAGCCCTCTCCTCCCCCACTACTCTAGGTTATCATAAAGTGCCAGGCTGGGCCCCCTGTGTTATATAGCAGTTTCCCACTAGCTATCTATCTTATGTCAATGCTACTTTCTCAATTTGTCCTACCATCTCCTTTCCCTGCTGTGTCCACAGGTCCATTCTCTATGTCTGCATCTCCATTACTTCCCTGAAAATAGGGTCATTAGTACTACTTCGCTGCTGTTGCTGCTGCTAAGTCGCTTCAGTCGTGACCAACTCTATGTGACCCCATGGACGGCAGCCCACCAGGCTCCCCCATCCCTGGGATTCTCCAGGCAAGAACACTGGAGTGGGTTGCCATTTCCTTCTCCAATGCATGAAAGTGAAAAGTGAAAGTGAAGTTGCTCAGTCGTGTCCAACTCTTAGCCGAACTCATAGACCGCAGCCTACCAGGCTCTCTGTCCATGGGATTTTCCAGGCAAGAGTACTGGAGTGGGTTGCCATTACTCCTTCTCTAGATTCCATATATATATCTGTTAATATATGATCATATGGTTTTTAGTCTTCTGTTAGTTAATTTGGTGTATCACATTGATAGATTTGTGAAAATCGAAAATCCTTGTGTCCCTGGAGTAAATGCCACTGGATCATGGTCTATGATCCTTTTAATGTATTGTTGGATTCAGACTGCCAATATTTTGTTGAGGATTTTAGGGTCTACGTTCATCAGTGATATTTTCCTGTACTCTTACTTGTGATATCTTTGTTTGGCTTTGGTATCAGGGTGGTGTGTTCGGAAGTGTTCCTTCCTCTGCTATTTTTTGCAAGAGTTTCAGAAGGATAGGTTTTAACTCTTGGGTATCTGATCAGATTCACCTTTGAAGCCATCTAGTCCTGGACTTTAATTTATTGGGAGTTTTCAAATAAAGGATTTAATTACTGGTAATTTGGTGGTTCATTTTCTCTGTTTCTTCCTGGTTCAATTGTGTAAGATTGTACATTTCTGAGAAATTTTCCATTTCTTCTTGGTCGTCTATTTTATTAGGATATAGTTTTCTGCAGTCTGCTTTTGTGATCTTTTTTGTTTCTGTGATGTCAGTTGTAGCTTCTCCTTTTTCGTTTCTAATTTTATTGATCTGAGACCTCTTTTTTCCTTGATGAGTCTGGCTAAAGGCTTATCAAATTGATTTTTTCAAAGAACCAGTTTTTAGTTTCACTGATCCTTTCTGTTGTTTTCTTCATCTCCATTTATTGCTGCATTGACTTTTATGATTTCTTTCCTTCTGCTAATTTTGGGTTTTGTTTACTCTTTTTTTATGTAGTTGCTTGAGGCGTAAAGTGAAGTAGTTCATCTGAGATTTTTCTTCCTTATATCGTATTTTTCCTAAGGTAAAATTATACTGCTATTAACTTCCGTTTTAGAACTGCTTTTGCTGTGTCCTATAGATTTTGGATCACCCTGTTTTCATTTTCATTTGTCTCTACAAATGAAAGACTTTGTCTATTTTTTTTTCTCTTTCATTTCTTCAGTGATCTGTTGGTTACATGTTGTTTAGCCTCTATTTGTTTGTTTTTTTGAAGTTGCTGTTTCTTGTAGTTGATTTCCAGCCTCATAGTATTGTGATCAGAAAAGATGTTTCATATGATTTCAGTTTTCTTAAATTTCCTGAGAATTGTCTTGTGGCCAGCATGTGTTCTATCCTGGAGAAGGTTCCATGTGCACCTGAAAAGAATATGTATTTTTCTGCTTTCAGATGACATGCTCTATAAATATCAATTAAAATGTTCATTTGGTCTAATGTGTTATTTTTTTAAACTGGCTCAGATGGTAAAGAATCTGCCTGTAATGTGGGAATCGTGGGGTTCAATCCCTGGGTTGAGAAGATCCCCTGGAGAAGGGCATGGCAACCTGCTCCAGTATTCTTGCCTGGAGAATCCCCATGGACATAATCTATGACAGGCTATGGTCCATGGGTCACAAACAGTTGGACATGATTGAGCAACTTAGCACACACAGTTGATTTACAATGTTGGGTTGTGCATCCATGCTCAGTCATGTCTGATTTTGTAACCCCATGGACTCCAGCCCACCAGGCTCCTCTGTCCATGGAATTCTCCATGCAAGAATACTAGAGTGGGTTATCATTTCCTCCTCCAGAATGTTGTGTTAGTTTCTGCTGTATAGCAAACTGGATCAGTTATGTGTATACATATATCCACTCTTTTTAGATTCTTTTCCCATATAGGCCTTTACATAGTATTGAGTAGAATTCCCAGTGCCATACAATAGATTCTTATTAGTTATTGATTTTATAGAGTGGTTTGTATATGTCAATGAAAATCTCTCAATTTATCCTTCCTCTCCTTACCCCCTTGGTAACCATAAGTTAGTTTTCTACATCTTTGACTCTATATCTGCTTTGTAACTAAGTTCATTTGTACCTTTTTTTTTTTTTTGCTTCCACAAATGATATCACATAAGATTTGTCTTCCTCTGTTCAACTTAATTCACTAAGTATAACTGTAAGTATAACAGTCTCTAGGTCCATCCCTCTTGCTGCAAATGGAATTATTTTGTTATTTTTATGGCTCAGTAACATTCCATTGTATATATATGTACCACATCTTTATTCCTTTGTTGGTGGACATTTTGATTACTTCCAGGTTCTGGCTGTTGTAAATAGTAGTGCAGTGAACATTGGGATGCATGTATCTTTTCCAGTTATGGTTTTCTTCAGATATAGCCCAGGAGAGGGATTGCTGGATCATATGGTAGCTCTGTTTTTAGTTTTTTAAGGAACTTCCATACTGTTCTGTATAGTGCCTGCACCTGTTTAAATTCCCAACAACAGTGCAGGAGGGCTCCCTTTTATTCACACCCTCTCTAGCATTTATTGTTTATAAATTTTTCATCATGGCCATTCTGACTGATTTAAAGTGATACCTCATTGTAGCTTTAATTTGTGTTTCTCTAATAATTAGTGATGTTGAGCATCTTTTTATGTGTTTTTGGCCATCTGTATGTCTTCTTGAGGGAATTGTCTATTCAGATCATCCACCCGGTTTTTTTGATTGGGCTCTATTTTTTTTTTTTTTTAATATTGTGTTGCATGAGCTGCTTGTTTATTTTGGAGATTAATCCCATGTCACTTGCTTTGTTTGCAAATATATTTTTTCCCAATCTGAGAGTTGTCTTTTGTTTTGATTATGGTTTCTTTTGCTGTGAAAAAGGATTTAGGTTTAATTAGGTCCCATTTGTCTATTTTTTCATTTATTTTCATTACTCAAGGAGGTGGGTTGAAAAAGCTTTTACTGAGATTTATGTCAAAGAATATTCTGCTTATGTTTTCTATGAGTTTTATAGTATCTGGCCTTACATTTAGTGCTTTAATCCATTTTGAGTTTGTTTATGATATTAGGGTTCTAATTTCATTCATTTATATGTAGCTATTCAGTTTTCTCAGCATCACTTATTAAAGCAATTGTCTTGTCTCCATTGTATATTCTTGACTCTTTGTCATAGATTAGATGACTGTACATACCTGGGTTTAATCTTTGGACTTTCTGTCCTGTTCTATTGATCGGTATTTCTGTTTTGGTGCCAGTACCATACTGTTTTGATTGCTGTTGCTTTATAGTATAGTCTGCAGTAAAGGAATCCAGTTACTCCAGCTCTGTTTTTCATTCTCGAGATTGCTTTGGTTATTTGAGGTCTCTTGTGTTTCCATACAAATTATAAATTTTGTTCCAATTCTGTGAAAAATGTAAATGGACTAAATGATCCATTTTACCAATTATTGGTAATTTGATAGAGACTGCATTGAATATGTAGATTGCTTTGGTCAGTACAGTCATTTTCACAGTATTGATTCTTCCAATCCAAGAACATCTGTTTGTGTCATCTTTTATTTCTTTTATCAGTATCTTATAGTTTTCTGAGCATAGGCCTTTTGCCTCCATAGGTAGGTTTATTCCTAGGTATTTATTTAAGGCCAATGTTTCCTTATTAGAGTTTCTGTCTGGATAATGTGTCCATTGACATATATAAGGTATTAAAATCCCTTACTATTATTGTTTACTGTTGATATTTATTTTTATGTCCATTAATATTTGCCTTTGTATTTATGTCCTCCTATGTTGAGGGCATATATATCTACAATTATTACATCTTGTTCTTGGATTGATCATTTGTTCATTACATAGTGTCCTTGTCTTTTGTAGCAGTCTTTATTTTTAAAGTATTTTTTTCTGGTGTAAGAATTGTTGTTCTGGTTTTCTTTTGATTTCCACTTGTGTGAAATACATTTTTCCATCCCCTCGCTTTCAGAGGATGTACGTGTCTTTAGATCTGAAGTGAGTCTTGTTGGCAGCAAATATACAGGTCTTGTTTCTCTAGGTATTCAGATACTCTATGTCTTCTGATCAAAGCATTTCTTTTATTGATGAATAATATTCCATTCTATGGCTGTACCTTAGCTTGTGTATAAGTTTACACATTGAAGGTCACTTTGATTGCTTACAATTTGAGGGAATTATAATAAACCCACTGTACTCATCAGTATGAAGACTTTTGTGTATGACAGAAATTTTTTTAACACATTAGGTAAGCACCTAACACCACAATTGTTGGACCACAATTCTACGTTAAGACATGTTGACTTTGTCAGCAATAGTTGAACTATAATCAGAAGTAACTGAATCAATCATTTTACATTCCTACCCACAATGAATGAGAGTTCCATGTGCTGCAAATACTAACCAGCTGTTGGTACTTGCAGATTTTTGTATTTGTTATTTTAATAAGGTATTTATTTATATTTTTATTTGTGTGTCCCTGAAGACAAATGATCTTTATCAACTTTTCATAGGCTTTTTCATAATGAAGGAAACAAGACAAAAAGGCAAACTACTGAATGGAAAAAGATATTTTCAAATGATGTGTCTGATAAGGGATTAATATCCAAATTATGTAAGAACTCATACAACTCATTATCAAAATAAACAATCCCTTTAAAAAATGTTTGAAAGACCTAAATAGGCGTTTTTCCAAAAATGACATAAAGATGGCCAACAAGCACAGTACTCATCATGACTAAATCATCAGGGAAATACAAATAAAAACCACAATGAGATATCATTTCATAAATATGAGAATGGTTGTTATCAAAAAGACAGTTAACAAGTGTTGGTGAGGATGTGGAGAAAAAGGAACACTTGTGCACTGTTGGTGGGACTGCAGATGGCACAGCACTGTGGAAAACAGTATGGAGATACCACAAAAGTAAAAAGTATAAATGCCATGCAATCCAACAACCACTACCTGGTATTTGTCCAAAGAAAACAAAAGCACTAAATCAAAAAGATATATGCACCCCTATGTTCATTGCAGCATTATTTACAGTAGCCAAAATATAGAAGTAACTTAAGTGTCCACTGATAGAGGAAGGAAAAAATATAGATGTGTGGGTGGGTGTTGGTGTATATATATATACATATATATATATATATATATGTGTATATATATCTCCAAGTTGTGTGTATATATATACACACACATATATAGTGGAATATTACACAGCCAGAAAATAATTAAATCTTCTCATTTACAAAAACTGGATGAATCTATATGCCATTATGCTAAGTAAAATAGAGAAAGATAAATGCTATATGACTTTACTTATATATGAATTCTGAATAACAAAAGAAACATATAAATATGACAAAACAGATTCATAGATATAGCACACTAACTGGTGACTGCCAGAGGGGAGGGAGGGGAAGGTGGGTGAAATTGGTGGAAAGGATTAAGAAATAGAAACTTCCAGTTATAAAGTCAGTCACACGATATAATGCACAGCATAGGGAATATAGTGAATAATATTGTCATAATATTGTATGGTGATAGATAGTAACTAGTCTTCATAGGGTAAAAATTCTGTAATATATAAAAATATCAAATCACTTTCTTGTACACCTGAAAATAATAAGTCAATTATACTTCAATTAAAACAAGTGTTATTAAAATCTACCTTAATTTTTTCGTTCATGTGTTGTACTCTTTCCTATCTAAAAGCTCATCACCAAGTCTAAAGTCACTAAGATTTTCTCCTGTATTTTTGTATTTGTATACTTGTTTCAGAACCTCATTATGTTGATTACTACAGCTTTACAGTACATTTTAAAACTAAAAAATATGAGTCCCCCAATTTTGTTGTCTTCCAACACATCTTTTATCTATTCTGGATTCTTTATGTTTCAATACAGATTTTTGAAAAGTCTTGCCAATTTTTAAAATATATGCATGCCAGAATTTTATAGGGAATTTTTTGCCTGTAGATTAATTTAGAATAAATTGCCACTTTATAATTTTAAATTACTAATTACTTAACAAATATTTCTTTCTCACCTCACATGTTCTCTTGGGATAACAATAGAATAGTAACATTGTCTCTGCTCTACAGAGCTCCCAGTCTACTGAAAGTTAAAGTGAAAGTGAAGTCGCTCAGTCATGTCCAACTCTTTGCGACTCCCTGGACTGTAGTCTACCAGGCTTCTCTGTCCATGGGATTCTCCAGGCAAGAATACTGAAGTGGGTTACCATTTCCTTCTCCAGGGCATCTTCCCAACCCAGGGATTGAACCTCAGTCTTCCACATTGTAGGCAGACGCTTTAACCTCTGAGCCACCAGGGAAGCCCCAGTCTACTGAAGGACATCAGAAATAGAAATTTAAAATTGTGCCTCAATGTATTTATATTGTACTGACTCTTAATAAAGGCATGTGCCTACTCTTATTTTTGCACAAGGGGGTGGGAGTGACCAGCTCTACCTTGTAGTGGAGAAACAGAAGGTAACAATCTGATGCAGTTTGCATGAGTGATGACCAAGCTAGGTATCGAAGGATCAATGTAAATTTCACAAGTAATGCATGGCAGAGGTGGTTCTTGGATGGTAGGAGTTGCAAGAAGATATGGTAAATGGCCAAATCATGAAGAATTTGTATTCCACACAAAGGAGTTTGAACATTTATTCATAAAATACAAAAATACAGGGAGCTAGTGAAACATATGATCAGATTTGGTAGATGAACTGAAAGACAAATTCAGTGTAGAGAGAAGAATGCATCAGAGCTAGAGTGGGCAAAAAGGCAGAAGCGTAGATACAAGAGTACATGAAGGATAACCTATCATGTAAATGAAATTTATATGACTCATTTATTTGACACATGATCATTGCTTTCCTTTTAATGATTGCTTCCAGAATTTTCCTGAGCTGTGACAAAACACCAGCTTCTCTATACTTTGTAGATCATCCCTCTTCATATTTTTGTTTTCGCATATTTCAGTTTTATATCCATTCTTTTACTTTACGCCTCATAAAAACCATCATGTACCTAACCTCTTTAAATTTGATCAACAAATTCTCGTAATATACTTTATCATATTTATCTGGACTAGATATTTGAAATGTAAATTTTAGAAAACATTTTTATCATAATTAGTAAGGATTTTCTTAAAATTACCTTACAACAATGAGATTTAATTTTCTTTTACCAATGCTTTTCTCTTACCTGTTCTGAACCTGTTCTATACTGTTTCCTCATTAAAAAAAAAAGAGAGAAAAAAGAAAGATAAGACTGAAAACAGCTTATTTAGGTTGGCTTTAGTTCAGGGAAAACCAAAAGATCCCAACCCTAACCCTGATTAAATTGAAAAGTTTTGTATATGATTTCAGAGGAAAGGACTCTATTGGAAGAAGAAAAATGCATGACAACTGTTGTGTAATTATTGACCTATTTGTTCTTAGTATACTTTCATGAAAAGTTCAAATGGCATTTCCCAAATTGTCACCAATAGACACAACAGATATTTGAGCAAGTTTGCATCTGAACAATTATTAAAATAGATTTGCCTAAGTTGAAATTACTTTAATGTTTTATATTCTCAAATTGTCCTTTTGAGTCAAGTTTGGATATCAAGAAGGACTGCATGATATGTGCAAAGAATTTAGAAGGAAAACTACCTTGAGTACTAGAAAGAAACAGAAATCCACCTCCTGCTTTATCAAAAAGTCTAAACATAACTCTTCTCCAACACTGATACATCCATTTTTGTCTTCCTTAGAGAGTTCAAGTAGCTTTCTCAGTATAGCCTATAAATAACTCCTATTGGAATATCTTGAGAAGGTTAACATATTGATAAATACACTTGAGAGCAGTAAAGGAATTGTGACTGATATAGTTCAGAAGGAATAGGGACTGGAGACAGGTTCAAGCATACCATATGAGTCTAATGGATGCGATGTGGTATATGATAAATACACTTGAGAGCAGCTAAAGGAATTCGTGACTGATATAGTTCCAGAAGGAAATAAGGACCTGGAGACAGGTTCAAGCATACACATATGCCAGTCATGCAAATGGATGCGCAGGGTGGTAAATGTGGGTTACTCTCACAGCAGCCGGCTGTGTCGAGTTACCCAAGTGCCGTAACTGGGTATAATAATCGCACACTTGTCTTAATGTGTCACAATCTTAACAGGACAAACCACTGTCCACTTCAAATGGAGACAGTCTGGCAAACCTGATCAGATTATTGCTGTCATTATTTCAAGCAAATTAACAGGTTACAAGATTGTTCACCTTGTCTGACACCGTTTTGAAGTTTGACAGCCTGGGTGTCAAATGAGAAAATACATCAGACTGATTTGCAAAGAGCTCACCTAAGATGACTCATTCAGTCCAAAGGGTGTCTACTTGGATGAATGGTTAGCAATGAGACGCTTCCCTGGGGTCAGTTTAGCACTAAACACAGTTGCTGTTTCCTCCAGAAGTCCCTGGAATAGTTATGCTCTGGGGTAAGGCTTTTGAAAAGGGCAGCCTGACCATTAAAACCCAATACAGTTGCCCTCTTTGTACCAGGGACTTCTCACTGGAAATCATTGCTTACAGGCATCACCAGGGATCCACAGCTATATACACAGGAAAAACAGTTTTGAGTGTCATTCATTAATACTATCACAGATTAGCGAAAGGGGAAAGCTTAACAAACAGTTATTTCTTCTGCATCAGAAAACAGCATCACTCTTTACTGTCCTGGCTCCCTCACTGTCTTAACTAAGTCAGCTCTGTATTTCCGGTCTCCCTGGTACATGTCAGCGTGTGTGCGTGTGTGCCCGAATGTGTGCAGGGAGCACTGGCACCATGCTTTCTGCGTGCATGCTCAATTACTCAGTCGTGTGTGACTTCTTGGGACCCTATGGACTATAGTCCTCTAGCTCCTCTGTCCATGGGATTTTCCAGGCAAGAATACTGGATTGAGTTGCCATTTCCTCCTCCATGGGACTTTCCTCACCCAGAGATTGAACCCGCATCTTCTGCATCGGCAGTCAAATTCTTTACCACTGAGCCACCTGTCCCTAATCCTAATCCTAAACCGTTCCTGATCCTAACCCTGTTTCAGCTTAATATGTCATGTCATTCAGGATGCAAAAAGAACTGGTAGATAGTCCCAGCCTCCCATAGTCTACTAAGTAAGGAGTAATTGACTTTTCTTTCACACTGTCCATAAGTGCTAAGGGAGTTCTGCCTCCTCTTCAATTTCTTCCCTCTTAAATTCCTAAATTCCTTAAAAAAGAACTCCACCATGACCAACTTGTCTTCACTATGTGATCAAAGCAAAAACTTAGTAAAAATGTTGATAGCAAAATTTCTATCAATATGTGAACATTGTTACTACTGATATATCTGACTCTTTTATTCCATCTGCTATTTTCCATGTATTTCTATGCACATATTTTTAAACTTTCATTTTCCCCTTTCTGCCTTCCATTAGATTTATGTTGCAGTATTTGTTTTCATTTTTCTCTTCTACTGTTTGGAAAAATTTATCTTCTACTATTTGGAAACTTTTTCCCACTCTTGATTGGAAACTTAGGCTCAATACAATTAGAATTTGATTCTTAAAAATTCAAAACAAAAACTAAACTCTCAGGTAAAATTAGGCTAGATTTATCAACAAATAAAAGTACAAAAGGAAAGAATAGTAAAAGTAAAGAAATACAACCAAATCAAAAAAATACAAACAAAACTATATCAGGATACTCAGCCCATTAAAATAATGTTGTATTTATAAATATTTAAGTTCATTCTGTAGCTTGAAATAGAAAATTGGAGGGGATGTGTAGAGTAAAATAGACTTTTTAATTTGTTTCTATTGCTTATTAATGCTACTCCCTGTAGTACTTCCCAGGTGGCACTAGTGATAAAGAACCCAACTACTAGTGCAGGAGATCGAAGTGACACAGGTTCGATCCCTGAGTTGGGAAGATCCCCTGAAGAAGGGCATGGCAACCGACTCCAGTATTCTTGCCTAGAAAATCCCATGAACAGAGGAGCCTAATGGGCTGCAGTCTATAGGGTGCCAAAGAGCTGGACACAACTGAAGCAACTTAGCCTGTATGCACGCACCTAGTACTATATTTCAGTTGCCCTCAGATCTGTGTAAAGAACTGCAAAGGGTCTGGATGTTTATACTACTTGCATGCTAACAAGCTAATCTGCCTCCAGTTTTATAAATGCTGGTAGAAGACACAAGACTTCTGGGTCAGAAACAAAAGACTTCTTCACTTAAAGCATAGCAGGCAGTATGAGCTTTAATTTCATGGCAGTTACAATTGCCCATCAAATCCCAAAAGGACAATAAGCACACAGAGCTAGAAGGATGCTGTATACAAAGTGTTGTGCATCATGGCTGAGGGATTTTGAGCTCAGGAAATCCTATTCATTTATAAGAGTTTGCTAGAAAATCTGTCCAAACCTTGACCCAGGAGAAAACATTATTATGGTTGTTGTTTAGTTGCTAACTAATGTCTGACTCTTTGCAACTCCATGGACTGTAGACCTCCAGGTTCCTCTGTCCATGGAATTTCCCAGGCAAGAATACTGGAGTCGGTTGCCGTTTCCTTCTCCAAGGGATATTCCCCGTCTCAGGGATTGAACCCTGTCCCCTGCATTGGCGGGTGGATTCCTTACCACTGAACCACGAGGGAAGCCCATTTTCAAGCAAATATTTCCTCTGCTCTCTGGAAGGAGAAACCATCTCCATACCACATGGCTGTGCTTTATATAAACATCTTTGAAAAGATACTTTGGAACAAAAATTGTCAGTGACTCTACTCACAACATATAGAGAAGTATGAGAGATTCAATGAAAAGTTGATTCTCAAAACTATTTATGCTGCTATTGTAGTATAGTTAAAATATCAATGTAATTTCTCCCTGGCCCTTTGCTACGTCCCCCTGTGATATCCTGAATATAGGGAGCAGCACTGAGAAAGCTCACCTTTCCTCTCCGAACAGTACCCCTCATAGTGGGTAGGGGTTTGGGGGCAAAGCAAAACAATTACTTCACATAGTTGTTGCTGTTGAGTCACTGAGGTGTGTCTGACTCTTTGTGAACTCATGGACTGCAGCGTGCTAGGCTTCCCTGTCCTTCACTGTCTCCTGGAGTTTGCTCAGACTCATGTCCATTGAGTCAGTGATGCCATCCAACCATCTTGTCCTCTGTCATCCCCTTCTCCTGTCCTCAGTCTTCTCCAGCATCAGAGTCTTTTCCAGTGAGTCAGCTCTTTGTATCAGGTGGCCAAAGTACTGGAGCTTCAGCTTCAGCATCAGTCCTTGCAATGAACATTCAGGGTTGATTTCTTCTAGGGTTGACTGTCTTGATCTCCTTGCTGTTCAAGGGACTCTTAAGAGTCTTCTTCAGCACCACAGTTCAAAAGCATCAATTCTTTGGCACACAGCCTTATTTATGGTCCAACTCTCATATCTGTACATGACTCTAGTGCAACCCACTCCAGTGTTCTTGCCTGGAGAATCCCAGGGATGGGGGAGCCTTGTGAGCTTCCATCTATGGGGTCACACAGAGTCGGACATGACTAAAGTGACTTAGCAGCAGTAGCAGTACATGCCTACTGGAAAAACCATAGCTTTGACTATATGGACCTTTGTCAACAAAGTGATGTCTCTGCATTTTAACATGCTATCTTGGCTTGTCATAGCTTTCTTTCTAGGGTGTAAGCATCTTTTAGTTTCATGGCTGCAGTCACTGTCCACAGTGATTTTAGAGCCCAAGAAAATTAAATCTGTCACTGTTTCTAGTTTTTCCCCTTTTACTTGCCATGGAGTGATGGGACTGGGTGCCATAACCTTGGTTTTTTGAATGCTTAATTTTAAGTCAGCTTTTTCACTCTCTTCTTTCACCCTCATCAAAAGGCTCTTTATTTCCTCTTCACTTTCGTCTATTTGAAAAATTAACTGTCCAGGTGTTTGCTAGAGGTAGTTGTTTGCACCCTCTTCCAGCAAACACCCAAATGGTTAGTTATGACATTTTATACCTGGGTAAACTTTCATCTGAAATTTCCAAAATGGTTTCAATCTCTTAGTAGTAGAATGTTCTTTGCTAACATATCCAGAGTAGGAAAATGGTGTGGGTACACTCATATTTCCAACTAAGACCTGCCTCTGCAAATCATCTTGAAGATGATGAGATGTAGAATATAATCCTTCTTTAGAATATATAATGAATGCAAAATATGTGCATTATTGATCTAATGTGCTGATACTTAATGGCAGCTCTCCTAAAATGTTCCATAACTTCTATAAATGTTAATACTTCTTGCTAGCCTTAATAACTATCCTTTTGAGCAAAAAATTTTGGCTATAAACTATTCATTTCTTGGTTCCCATGTATTTCCAGAAACATTAAAGTCAACATTAAAAATAAAAGCATGGTGAAAGATAAAAATTGCTGTGACTTTTGTTTCAAAAAATACAAGACTCAATTGTGTTTCTGAAAGCATCACACAGAATATATTTGAGGAGGCAATAATTCTTCTCCATGAACTCATGAACCTGATTACATCATGTACTCAGTGACCTTATGCTTTTAATTTTCTACTAAAATTAGTAGCAATTTTCTATATTTTAAATTTATTGTACATAGAATTTTTCTGCTATGTCTCACGATCTCCCAAAGTAGTATTCAAAAGTATGAAGTACTTTTTAGTATCTTTGGTGACTGTTCAAATCTCTGTTCTATAAACTGAAATTGATAAACTAAGATCTGACAAACTTGCAATTTGAATTTGACTTAACATTTTATGCTAAAAGTAATAGAAATCATGACTGTGTATGATATAGTTGATGATGATACCAGGACAGTCATTCAAGCCAGTTAATTTTATTTCAAGCAATATTTCACAGCCCTTTTATTCATGCTATGGATAGATTGAACTTCCCTGGTGGCTCAGACTGTAAAGCGTCTGCCTACAATGCAGGAAACCTGGGTTCAATTGCTGGGTTGGGAAGATCCCCTGGAGAAGGAAATGGCAACCCACTCCAGTACTCTTGCCTGGAGAATCCCATGAATGGAGGAGCCTGGTAGACTACAGTCCATGGGGTCTCAAAGAGTCAGACATGACTGAGTGACTTCACTATAGATAGATTACCTCTTATACAGATCAATGATATATTATTCCAAGTACTAGCTATAGAGTATGTTATTTATATGGGGCATGCTAAAAAAACTTATCCAAACTATGTACCAGAAAGAAGCATTTTCTTTATTATATTTAATAATTTAACCAACAACAGATAAATGAACAGTATTTTTAAAAAACAAAGTTATGTGTTTCCATAAATGCATATGTATGAATCATAACTGTGCATCATTTCATCTAACTTTAATTATCTCAAGAGCCCTATTTCCAAATATTTCCACTTTAGGGATTAGGGCCTCAACATACAAACTGGGGAGACACTACTCACTGAATAAGAGAGGCAGCCTTAAGATTCCAGGAAGAATTTCCAGTAAGTAACCCTTAGGTCTAAGGCAAAGGATAATTTCAATCCATCTGCCTTCAGTGAATACCTGCGAACACAGAGTTAGAACCATTCACAAATCAAAACAGGATCCACACTCCCATTAACTGAAAGGGAAGACATTGACCTAAACATTTCACATGATTTTCTCTATAAGTGGTTTTCATTTGTTTATTTGAAGACTACTATAGGAAAAAGAATGGTTTGCCTTGGAAATGAACAGAGATCATTCGGTCATTTTTGAGATTGCATCCAAGTACTGCATTTCGGACTCTTTTGTTGACCATGATAGCTATTCCATTTCTTCTGAGGGATTCCTGCCTGCAGTAGTAGATATAATGGTCATCTGAGTTTAATTCACCCATTCCAGTCCATTTTATTTTGCTGATTCCTAGAATGTCGACGTTCACTCTTTCCATCTCCTGTTTGACCACTTCCAATTTGCCTTGATTCATGGACCTGACATTCCAGGTTCCTAGGCAATATCGCTCTTTACAGCATCGGACCTTCTATCACCAGTCACATCCACAGCTGGGAATTGTTTTTCCATTGGGTCCATCCCTTCATTCTTTCTGGAGTTATTTCTCCACTGACCTCTAGTAGCATATTGGGCACCTACTGACCTGGGGAATTCCTCTTTCAGTATCCTACCATTTTGCCTTTTCATACTGTTCATGGGGTTCTCAGGGCAAGAATACTGAAGTGGTTTGCCATTCCCTTCTCCAGTGGACCATATTCTGTCAGACCTCTCCACCATGACCCGCCTGTCTTGGGTAGCCCCACATGGCATGGCTTAGTTTCATTGAGTTAGACAAGGCTGTGGTCCTAGTGTGATTAGAATGACTAGTTTTCTGTGAGTGTGGTTTCAGTGTGTCTGCCCTCTGATGCCCTCTTGCAACACCTACCACCTTACTTGGGTTTCTCTTACCTTGGGCGTGGGGTATCTCTTCACGGCTGATCCAGCAAAGCACAGCCACTGCTCCTTACTTTGGATGAGGGATATCTCCTCCTGCCGCCCTTCCTGACCTTCAACGTGGAGTGGCTCCTCTAGGCCCTCAAGCACCCGCACAGCCACCACTCCTTGGGCGTCGGGTTGCTCCTCCCGGTCGCCGACCTGACCTCAGGTGGGGGTTGCTCCTCCCGCCACCACCCATGGCCTCAGGCGCCACCCCTGGCCTCGGACGAAGGGTAGCTCCTCTGAGCCGTTGCCCCTGGCCTCGGACATGGGGTAGCTCTCTGCCACGCTTAGTGCGCCAGCCCGCTGCCACCGCCTGCCAGCAAAAGAGTCCGAAATGCAGTACTTGGATGCAATCTCAAAAACGACACAATGATCTCTGTTCATTTCCAAGGCAAAACATTCAATATTACAGTAATCCAAGCCTATGCCCCAACCAGTAATGGTGAAGAAGCTGAAGATGAACGGTGCTATGAAGACCTACAAGACCTTTTAGAACTAACACCAAAAAAAGATGTCCTTTTCATTATAGGGGACTGGAATGCAAAAGTAGGAAGTCAAGAAACACCTGGAGTAACAGGCACATTTGGCCTTGGAGTACAGAATGAAGCAGGGCAAAGACTAATGGAGTTTTGCCAAGCAAATGCACTGGTCATAGCAAACACCCTCTTCCAACAACACAAGAGAAGACTCTACACATGGACATCACCAGATGGTCAACACCAAAATCAGATTGATTATATTCTTTGCAGCCAAAGATGGAGAAGCTCTATAGAGTCAACAAAAACAAGACCAGGATCTGACTGTGGCTCAGATCATGACCTCCTTATTACCAAATTCAGACTTAAATTGAAGAAAGTAGGGAAAACCGCTAGACGATTCAGGTATGACCTAAATCAAATCCCTTATGATTATACAGTGGAAGTGAGAAATAGATTTAAGGGCCTAGATCTGATAGATAGAGTGCCTGAGGAACTATGGAATGAGGTTCCTGACATTGTACAGGAGACAGGAATCAAGACCATCCCCATGGAAAAGAAATGCAAAAGAGCAAAATGGCTGTCTGGGGAGGCCTCACATATAGCTGTGAAAAGAAGAGAGGCAAAAAGCAAAGGAGAAAAGGAAAGATATAAGCATCTGAATGCAGAGTTCCAAAGAATAGCAAGAAGAGATAAGAAAGCTTTCTTCAGCAATCAATGCAAAGAAAGAGGAAAAGAACAGAATGGGAAAGACTAGAGATCTTTTCAAGAAAACTAGAGATACCAAGGGAAGATTTCATGCAAAGATGGGCTTGATAAAGAACAGAAATGGTCTGGACCTAACAGAAGCAGAAGATATTAAGAAGAGATGGCAAGAATACACAGAAGAACTGTACAAAGAAGATCTTCATGACCTGGATAATCATGATGGTGTGATCACTCATCTAGAGCCAGATATCCTGGAATGTGAAGTCAAGTGGGCCTTAGAAACATCACTATGAACAAAGCTAGTGGAGGTGATGGAATTCCAGTGGAGCTGTTTCAAATCCTGAAAGATGATGCTGTGCAAGTACTGCACTCAATATGCCAGCACATTTGGAAAACTCAGCAGTGGCCACAGGACAGGAAAAGGTCAGTTTTCATTCCAATCCCAAAGAAAAGCAATGCCAAAGAAGGCTCAAACTACTGCACAATTGCACTCATCTCACACGCTAGTAAAGTAATGCTCAAAATTCTCCAAGCCAGGCTTCAGCAATACGTGAATTGTGAACTTGCTGATGTTCAAGCTGGTTTTAGAAAAGGCAGAGGAACCAGAGATCAAATTGCAAACATCTACTGGATCATGGAAAAAGCAAGAGAGTTCCAGGAAAACATCTATTTCTGCTTTATTGACTATGCCAAAGCCTTTGACTGTGTGGATCACAACAAACTGAGGAAAATTATGAAAGAGACGGGAATACCAGACCACCTAACCTGCCTCTTGAGAAATCTGTATGCAGGTCAGGAAGCAACAGTTAGAACTGGACATGGGACAACAGGCTGGTTCCAGATAGGAAAAGGAGTATGTCAAGGCTGTATATTGTCACCCTGCTTATTTAACTTATATGCAGAGTACATCATGAGAAACGCTGGGCTGGAAGAAGCACAAGCTGGAATCAAGATTTCCAGGAGAAATATCAATAACCTCAGATACGCAGATGACACCACCCTTATGGCAGAGAGTGAAGAGGAACTAAAAAGCCTCTTGATGAAAGTGAAAGAGGAGAGTGAGAAAGTTGGCTTAAAGCTCAACATTCAGAAAATGAAGATCATGGCATCTGGTCCCATCACTTCATGGGAAATACATGGGGAAACAGTGGAAACAGTGTCAGACTTTATTTTGGGGGGCTCCAAAATCACTGCAGATGGTGACTGCAGCCATGAAATGAAAAGACACTTACTCCTTGGAAGAAAAGTTATGACTAACCTAGATAGCATATTCAAAAGCAGAGATTTTACTTTGCCGACTAAGGTCTGTCTAGTCAAGGCTATGGTTTTTCCTGTAGTCATGTATGGATGTGAGAGTTGGACTGTGAAGAAGGCTGAGCGCTGAAGAATTGATGCTTTTGAACTGTGGTGTCGGAGAAGACTCTTGAGGGTCCCTTCGACTGCAAGGAGATCCAACCAGTCCATTCTGAAGGAGATCAGCCCTGGGATTTCTTTGGAAGGAATGATGCTAAAGCTGAAACTCCAGTACTTTGGCCACCTCATGCGAAGAGTTGACTCATTGGAAAAGACTTTGATGCTGGGAGGGATTGGGGGCAGGAGGAGAAGGGGACGACAGAGGATGAGATGGCTGGATGGCATCACTGACTCGATGGACGTGAGTCTGAGTAAACTCTGGGAGTTGGTGATGGACAGGGAGGCCTGGCATGCTGCGATTCATGGGGTCGCAAAGAGTCAGACACTATTGAGCAACTGAACTGAACTGATAGGAAACCAGAATATTTGTGGCCCCTTTGAAGGACTGTAAATACTTAGAGTAAATTCCATGCTTGGCACTACTCTCAAAGCTCTCCCTAGGACCATGACCAGTACCTCACAGAGTCTATAAAGATGTCCACAGTTAGGCTGGTCTTCACACATTAGGTGCCACTTCAGTGCTCTGCTGAAGCTTGACTAGAAACCTTTATTGCCCAGAACATTATGTTTTATATCATTAAAAATGTTGTACTTTTTTCCCTGACTACTATACACACAATTTTTCTCAGGCTTCACATCCCTCCTGCTAGCACTAAAGAAAAGTGAAAGCGTTAGTCTGCTGCTGCTACTAAGTCACTTAAGTCGTGTCCAACTCTGTGCGACCCCATAGATGGCAGCCCACCAGGCTCTGCCTTCCCTGGGATTCTCCAGGCAAGAACGCTGGAGTGGGTTTCCATTTCCTTCTCCAATGCATGAAAGTGAAAAGTGAAAGTGAAGTGGCTCAGTCATGTCCAACTCTTTGTGACCCCATGGACTGCAGCCTACCAGGCTCCTCCGTCCATGGGACTTTTCCAGGCAAGAGTACTGGAGTGGGTTGCCATTGCCTTCTCCAATTAGTCTGTCAGTCATGTCCAACTCTTTGGGACCCCATGGGCTGTGGCCTGCCAGGCTCCTGTATGGGATTCTCCAGGAAAGAATACTGGAGTGAGTTGCCGTTCCCT